>NC_084470.1:21267142-21587321 GCF_027409185.1 Cynocephalus volans
TCCTCTCCAAGCGTTAGATCCTGGCTGGTTAATGTTACTCCTTCCAGCTCCCCCAGGAGCCCCACAAGTGTCCACAAGCCACCCTCTAGCTCCCTCTTGGGCTGCTCCATCTCCGGATACTGCTGCCTTCAGCTTTTGAGTTTCTTTTGAGCCTTTTCCTCCTGGTAATCTTCCTGCCCATTCCTTATTTCAGTTGGCTAAATCTAAGTCATCAGGCAAATATTATATTTCAATTATATGCCAATTTATAGTGCAGCTACTTCTGCTGCATGAGGACTGGCTGCTCTTAAACCCACGCTGTTCTCTGTGTCCACAAATTATCAGTGATTTTAAACACCTCCTTTACCGAAAACTTGTGAAGTGAGGAGAAGAGATGAGAGAGGCAGGAAGGAGAGGGGCTGATCAACAGGGCACGATCGCAGACAGAACGGCAGGGGCCTTCAGAGCCCTGGTGGAGAGACTGGCCTTGGACAGGAGAGGAAGGAGGGGATCTTGTTCTGCAGAGAGCAGAACCGCCAAGGAGGAGAGGAGGAGAGATTCTGAGAGGGCTCCTGGAGGAGAGGATCCCTCGCTAGAGTAGGAGAGACAAGTTAGGTTGGTGGCAATGGGGTTTGGCCATTTTGAGGAGCAGAATATTTGGGAGCCCAGGTGTGGAAATCGATCCAGAGTGAGCACGAGATTGATCACGTGTGGTGGGGCCCTGGGAAGAGGTCTCTGAGCATGAAGTCATGGGATGTCATGTCAAGTCTGAAAATGAGGTCAATCTTTTTTCTTTATTGGATAGTTAAAATTAGGTGTATGATCTGGGTCTCACATTTCCTCCCTCTGACCTCTTCCTTCCCACTACAGCATAATCTCCTGTCAGTCTGGCTTTCTTCTCTCTGGCCGGGTTCTACCTCTCTTGCTCCTTAAACAGGACTTTCCACCAAGTCAGTGATCCTGTTGGTCCTGCAATACGAGTGGCTTCCAAAAACAGAATTAATAACCCAATTCTTCTACTCTGATGCCCACCTTCTATTTCTTTCTGAAAATGAAGACGAATTAGTTGAAGTGCTGTTCCCAATTCAATTTCAAGGGCTCCACAGCCTCTTGACTATTTCTCTCAAGTTTATTTCTATCTACCTGTTTACCAGGTGTTTGTTTCAGAGAGGCCAAACCTAACACGGCTCTCCTCTCCCCACCACACTCACGTGTTGGCCAGCCATTGGAGCCACCGATTCACCTGACCTATTATTTTTTTGTTTGCTTTTTAAAAAAAAGTACAAATCGAGCTCCCATAGTATCCAGAATGCAAAGTTGCTATAATACATATTTGAAATAATTATCTGTATTAAAAGCAGGAGCTTAGCTTATTTCATCTTCAGGGATAAAAAGATGTCACATTTGTAATTATATGTATATTCTGAATTATTATAGTATAATTATAATTTTATACCTATATTCTGACATACATTCATTTTTAGGAGTGTATACCAGAAGTTCTCCACACAGATGCTGAAAAAATGATATTCACAATTTAATGGCAATATTTTTGGGCACCTACAGACTCCCAACTTTTTGGAGAAAAATTGAATTGAAAATGAAATGAAATGAGCTCTCCATCAACTCCGGCTATGCAAATTGCTAAGCACCATCCTTCCCGCTCCCGGGCATGTGCGGCAGGGGCAGGTGGCAGGTGCGGCAGGAGCAGGTGGCAGGTGCGCGGAAGCACACAGTTCCCTTCCGCTTGAGCAACATAGTTCCTCCTGGGCATCCCACGCGCGCCCCGACAGCAGCCCCCTTCTCACCGCCTGCCTCCCTCCAGGCACCTCATCCTCCGACTTTCTCCTCTTGCACGCGGGCCCACTTGTCTTGCTCACACCTCCCACCGGAGCGGGCGCCTACCTGGCAGGCCCAGGATGGTGAAGTAGGGCCGGCACTCGGTGAGCCCCGAGCTCTGCCTCACGCAGCTGCGCCACAGCCCTTCGTACTGGAACACGGCGGTCACGGGGTTGTCGTACAGGTCCTGGGTGCTCCACATGTCCATGCCCGTGGCGGCGATGCAGCCCGCCAGCCCCAGGAGGGACAGGAGGAAGCCCACCACCTGGCACGTGGTGGTGGCCATGGCCCCGAGGGAGCTCTCCGAGTCGGACGGCGTCCCTCAGCGCTCGCTGTTTGCTCGCTGTGTTTTTCTTTGATAGTTCAGTTTCACTCCCGGTTCAAGGGCATTGTTTTTCATTTGTGAGGGAGGCGGCCCGAGAGGCACTTGTGCGGCTGGATGGGTGCGAGGGGCGGCAGGACGCCCTCCCCCCTCCCCCACCTCCTCTTCCTCCACCTCCTCCCCCACCTCCTCCCCCCTCCCCCTCCCCTTCCTCCCCCTTCCCCCCTCCTCCCTCCCCCCTCCTCCCCCCTCCCCCTCCTCCAGGCTGCAGCGCTAGCTCTGCCCTGGTCACACACCCTGTGGGGAGAAGCCGACCTGTCCACTGCCACTGAGAACATCACCCGGGTCACTTTGGCTGACCTCACTTAAAATAAAATGGCCCTAGGAAGCACTCAGCTAGCTCCCCACCCCACCCCCATGCTCCATCATAAACTTAGACTTTTCACCTTTTCTCCTTACAACTCATAAACTGCTTTTCACTTACATCTTTCCATTTTGTTCTTACAGAAATGGGTAGGGCAGGTATTGTTTCCTGTAATTTTTAAGTGAGTCAGGTGAGGTAGAAATAAGTTAAGGAACTTGTCCAAGTGCCTTGAACCGCAGATGCTCTTAAAATGGCAAAGATGAGGCTGCCACTGCAACTTCCAGTCTAATGCCCTTTCTGTATTTCCATATGGAATGACAGGGGCTGGCAAAGTTGCCCCCACTTTTGAGAACAGGAAGCCAAGTCCTAGAGATACGCCCTTGGTCCACAGGTGTTAGAAATGGGATGAGAGGAACCCTGGGGATTCTGTTGACCTCACTCTCAGGCTTTGACTCCTGTCACAAGAGCCATGTGAGGACCACGTGGCAGACACAGAAGAGTCCACAAAGGCCAGATGAGGGATCAGGGCTGGCTGGGCCAAAGAATCTGAGCTGGCCACTGAGAGACAGCGTCTGCTTCTGACACTGTCACTAACATTGTGTGCTGGGCGACTTGGCGTAGGCCACAGTTTCTTCATTTGTAACATATGGGGGACTAAACTAGAACACTTCAGAGCCCTATCAGATCTCACACACTACCTTTTAAATTTTACAGAAAAGTTTTCACTACCTTTGGTCAAAATCAGGAATTGTATAATCACAGTAAATAGAGTTGGCTGAAGAGAACGGGTGCTGTGTTTAGTCTGAATAACTCAATTTTGTCAGAGAATTGATCGACCTGCTGCTTCCTAAGGGTTATGTATGTCTGGCCTCTGAATTCAAAGACATTTTCATTACACCTTCCAAAAATCTGAATTTCAAGGCCCAAAACACACACACCCACACTCCAATCTCTAACTTTTACAGGTTCTCCAGGAAACGAGCCAGTGTGTGTGGACATTTCAACGTTATCTTGAGTGTACCCAGCCACCGCTCCCAGGACTTTATTCCTAGCAAACACAAAGGGTGAATGTGGATGGTCTCCTGATTTGAGTGGAGACAACACTCCCTTTGAATGCACACCTTACTTTATAGGTTCTGTGGTCGGTGTTTGTAGAGAATGAAACATGAGCCAGAAAACCCAAAATAAGAGCATAAGCAAGAGTTATATGGCTTAAAGTGAAATAGTGTTGATGGCTGTGTATCCACTGAGCTGAGCTACAAGGCAAGTCTAAAAGGTGGGGAGGGGACAACTAAATGAAGTGACTCTGGTCTCTGCTGGTGGACACAGATTGACTAGATTGTCAAATATTGTTGGAATAATTCAGAAATGATTCTGCCACTGTTTCCATGGACAGAGTCCATCCTACTCTTATTTCAACCAAGAAGCAGGCTTTTAACCTTAAAGAGCTCTATCAGTTTGGTTTCCAGCTGTTCAGTTTATGACATTGTCTAATACCGACATTGGTTATAATGCCACCAAAATGATAGATTGAAAGCAGAAAAAAAAATAGGTTATTATAAGTTATCTATTCTCACTCATGGCAGTTCCCCCTACCCGACTTCTCCATGCAAATGTTTTTAGTGCAAAATTTCAGAATAGGGAAGAAAGTTATTCAGTAACAATGAGTTAAGCTTTCTTTCTTGGTTGACATGGTGGCAATGACTTTATTGTTTTGGAGGAAGAGAAAGTTAATTTTAAAAGATAAACTAAAGCTATCGCTACTGATCCAGAATACTGAATGAGAAGAGAGAAATTGTAAATCTACACACTTCTATATGAAATAATAGAAAACCTGGAAGATGGTATTTTTCACTTCCTGGTGAGTTTTCTGTGCTCTGAAATGAGTGGACCACTACTTTAGTGGTCTCTGACAAAAAATGACTTTCTCGTTCATTGCAATAGGCTTTGTTGAAACATATCACATGTATCTCTATGACATAAGTCCTGGTCTGTATTTAACAATAGTGGGGTTGGTATAATTTTGTTTAATCACCTTTAAATTGGAGCAAAATATTATGCCGATTTCCTAGGGAAAATCATCGCTGCATTCACGTTTAAATGTGGCTCTGGCAGTGTCATTTCAGGTTGTAAGTTTGCAAGGAGCTTATATTGCTTTATTGACTTTGGAGAAAATATTTCCAACTTTTCTTACAACTTTTTAGAAATATTAATACAACACCTAATAAGATATCTACGGTAAATTAGGCAAAAATAGTGGCACAAAATAGTAATATAAAGTATTATAGCTAAGAATTACAGAAGAGTAAAATTAGCATACTAGCAAAAACATAGTAACACATCTATTAATTTTTTCTTTTAAAATATTACCACATCATAGGTCCCTAGTTTCTGATTCCACCTTTTGGTGTTTATAATAAAAAATTTGGAGAAAATTTTAACAAATTTTAAAACCCATAATTTTAAACCCTAGACAAAATATTTGGATTAATATGGATAATTTCTTTTTATTAATTTTCCATATTTTTTTTACATGATTAAGGGATTATACAGTTTGATGTTTTGCACTTTTCACTTAGTTATATTCATAATATAATTATCAAAGCTCTTGTAAACATCATTTAATATGAGTGTATTAATATTTTATTTCATAGCAGTGCTATTATTCACTTACAGAGTGTCTATTCTTATCTAGTTAGATTGTAACTTCCCCCAGTTTTTCTGTATGAAAGTTAATGTTATGATGAACATTTTACACGTAACTTTTTGCCAGCATTTCTAATTACTCTTAGAATAGATTCCTGGTGAATTCTAGTTACGATGTTTCAATATGCTCTCTTCCATGGTCCCCCTGGTTTTTAAATTTATCCCATTTCTTTTTGGATATTTTCTTCCTTGGTAATGGTTGGAAGTCACTAAGGAAGTTCCTGATGACTTTATGGTTAGCACAAAATCTTTTGCAGAAGGCCTTTTGGGCTACCCTGAACTTGGGAGTGGTATCAGGTAAACATTTATCTGACAGGAATCCAAATACGTGAGCTCACTGAAATGCATTATATACAGTAAAATTGATTTTTTCACATACATACTTATTATATATTATCAAAAAATTATACATTTATATTGTATGTAATTTGCAAGTGCTTGTATATAAAATTATGTATATTATTTGGGAGTGATTTAAGGACTTTGTTTTTTTTTTTTCATTTTAGGACTTTGAATAATTATTTTAAATTAAATTTTTGCCTAAAAAGAAATTAAAAAAAAAATTTTTTTTTTTTTTACATAGAACCACATTGCTTGCTATGAATTTCATCTCAACAGTGGTGTTTAAAAGAACTTACCTTAGTACACCCTTATCTACATTGTGAATTTGGTAAGTTATGCACAATTACTTGTTTTAATTTGCATCTCTTTGATTACTGAGCTTGAGCCTTTCTTTAAAAAACAAATATTTATGAAGTATTTTCTTGAATTGTCAGTTTGTACTCTTTCCTCATTTATTTCCTAGAATTTTAGCACTTTTTTTTAGCCCTATCAATTTATAAGAACTATTTGCTAAAGATCTTAATACATTGCTATAATTACTAAAAACACCTTTCTCATTGGTAATTTGCTTTTTAACTTCATTCATGGTTTTAGAAAGAAAATATTCCATGTATTTTATTTTATGTGCTTCCTGGTGCCTGGTGCATAAAACGTGCCCAATAAATATTTGTTGACTAATGTAGTCAAATTTACTTTTCCTTCATGTTTTCCTCCATTGTTTCTGTGCTTAGAGAATTATTTTCTATTTAGGAGATAAAAATTATTTTAGAATTATTTTATAATTTTAAAATACTTAAAAGTATTTTGTGTATTTTTTTGCATTTAATTAGTCCGGGATTTATTTCGGTATATTTGTTCATTGATACTATAATTCCTTTTTTTCTTTCCCCAAAGGTAGTCAATACTTTCTGTGGGATTTATTGTATAACCTTCCTTTTTCTCCATTGCTTTGTAAAACCTTTTCTACCTTATATTAAGTTCACACACGTTTTTCTAATTTTAGATTTTGTTTCATTAATCTGTTTGTTTATTGTACCAAAGCACATTTTTAATTGTCACATCTTTAAGATTTGGTGAATATCTGGCAGAGTTAGCCCATAACTTCTTTATTCTTAAAACTTTTTTTTTAGGTTTCTCAACTGCTGCTTCTTATAGATATATACTTTGCCAAGTTCCCAAGGGAACACTCTTACTGATATTTTGGTTAGAATTATTATAATGGAGAAGAGCTCAGGCTCTGGAAAAAGTCTACTTGGTTTGTCATTAGGCAGATTCTACAACCTCTCTGTGCCTTAGTTTCTTCATCTATAAAATGGAGATAATAATTCTTACCTCATAGGTTGCTGCAAAGACATGTGTGTATAATTTATTTAAATTTATATAACTATGTATATTAGTGTATGTTAATTTCTTAAAACAATGCCCAGCACATAGCAAAGTCTCAATAAATTCTATTATTATTATTATACATTAACTAGAGACAAATTCACATTTGGATAGTAGTCACATCTAGGCACTTGTAGTATATATTTCCACTTAAGTCTTTTTAAACATATCTCTTAGTAAAACTTTTTTTCATTTTGATTCTTCCCAAATATTTAAACATATCATCCTTAAGTATTTAACATATGCCATTGTACTGTTGCTCCCCTCCCTTCCCCAGCCCATATCATACTCAAATGGAACTAAGTTCTTTCAGTTCTCTTCACGCACTGTACCTCTCATGCCAGTGTGTCTTTTCCAAGATAATGGTCTCTCTTTCTGGAAAACCCTTTACTTTTTTATCTTCTGGGTAATTCAAACATGCTCTTATTAACTCAGTTCAGCTGTCATTTCCTTTCAGAAGCCTTCCCTTTCTTCATGGTCTGCACTTACTACACTTTATTGCTGGGGTTCTCAGCCAAGGATGATTTTTGCCCCCCAGGGACATCTGGCACTGTCAGGAGACATTGTGGTTGTCACAACTTGGGTGGGGAGGGGAAGTGGTATCTCCATCTAGTGGGTAGAGGCCAGGGATGCTGCTAAATATTTTACAATGCACAGACGGCACCCTACAAGAAAGAATTATACGTCCCCAAATGTTAATAGTGCCAAGACTGAAAAACCCTGTAGTGCAATGGTATGTTTACCATAAATATCTTTCTAGATTTATGAGTCCTTTGATGTCTGTATTCCCTGTATACAGACAGCCTGGGACACAGTTGGTGCTCAAAAAATGTTTGTTGGATGGATAAACATTTCTTCTAATGCCACAATTCCTATGTTGTTGATTATTTCCCTATTATTTCTGCATACATGAGAAGACCAAAGGCCTTTGCTTTTCCTTTCTTGTGCTCCCAAGCAGGGACCTTGTCTAAATCCCATCTTCCCAGAACAGGCTGACTGCTGTAATGGGCCTAGTGAAATGACATTGTCTAAGAAATTGGCTACCAGTCCTATGCCTAGGGTTTCTCTGAAGGGTTTGGTTGTGTCTAGCTTCTTCCCTCTAAGCCTGAGAGTCTGTGTTTGCATTCTTGGGAGTGCATAGCTTCTCAAAGGAAATTTAAAAATTCTGTTCGTTCATTTCAATCTCAATGAAAAAGAAATTAACAAAGCATGTTCCAGATCCTCTGGCTGACCACTTATGGTTTACGTTTATGTTGGTGTTCATGATCATAGTTGCACCAGGAAACAGCCAAATGTTGTCCTCAACTGCTAATGAACAAAAGGGTTCACTGTAGCTCAAACAGGAAACTAAGTGGGGGGAGTTTCTCCCCACCTGATGGTATGCACACTCCAAGTTCAACCCCCTGCCCTGGTGGTCAGTACATGAGCATCACCCACAAGCCTTGTACTGTCCTGTCTTTGTGCAGGCCAGATTGCAACAACTATTGGCAATAAATGCACAGTAAAAATCTTTCTCTGTCCACTTCCAGGAATAATTGGGTTAAGACAGACATTGGAGCCAGATTTCAGGAGCACTACAACTTAACTTTTCCTCAAACAAACAAGACCATTGCAGAAAACTGTCAAGTTGCAGACACCTCATTACCACAGAAGTGAGAGGATGATTTCTCAATCGGGTTGTGGCTAAATGTGAGCTGTGATTACCCTGAAGTTATTAATACTATTTTATAAAATAAACCTATGTGAATAGAGAATCCGTGTCAGTAATACTGAAATCAAAGCACTGACACAGGTGAAATACAAAACTGGATTTGAGGCTATCTTTGTCCTATTATACTCTAAGTGAAAACTAACACTGTCTCTCACACTAAATTAAGTTTTAAATTTGGGTTTGTTAGTTTTTAGTGTTATTTGTAATACATTTGCAAATTTGGTTTTTGTACTTGTGTAAGACATATGCATAAACAATTTAAATCTATTGTTATACTTGTGTATATTAAAGTAACATTAAAATAAGTATAATTTAAATCAACATTGAAGGTCTGCAATATTTTTTTCTTTTAAAAGGGATTCCTACCATATTTTCTTTGGAAAGTACTTCTTTAAATTATCTAGTCATGGGATTTCTCTCTCTCTCTCTCTCTCTCTCTCACACACACACACACACACACACACACACACACACACACACACACACACACACACACACACACACACACACACACACACACACACTTCTAAGAGAAAGCCTAACAGGCAGTTTCAGTCTGACCGTTTTTAGCTCTTTGAGCTTGGGCAGGTCACCTTGCTCCTCTGAGTCTCTAACTCTTCATTAGTAACAGAAGTGTGGGGGGATATTGACACCTGTTGTGTTGACAGCTGTTGTTGTTCCAGGAGCCCACCCAGGACTTCTCTTGCTTAGGTCTGGTGCTGTGTGGGGTTGCGAGCCAGGGCTTAGGCTCATACAGTACAGGGCTTGAGCCCTGGCGATGACCTTGGGCAAATCATTCAAACTCTGTTTCCTTGTCTCAAAGGGTGATAATAATAGCACCAAGCTTACAAGGTGGTTGTAGAGATTACACAAAATCCTACCAGGCAGTTGCTTACTCAAGCGCTCGTTCGTGATTGCCCATTGTTATTTCCCTTTGTGAAGCAATGTGAAGCCCTCAGATGTCACCGTGGTGCTTGCATGCTGCATAAGGTCAGCTGCAAGTTGTTTGTGTCTGCTATGGCCTCTAGCTCTGCAAGAACCCCAGGTCCTAGCCTCTGGACAGATTTTGGGCATTTTGCATCTGAGGTGAGGGAGCATCTCAAGGGCAAGTGGTTCACCTTCTCTCCAGTCCCTAGTGGAGGGAGACCCCACTGACCAGCAGCTGTCCCCGCCTCCCTGCCCCCCCCCGCTTGGCTCATGCTCTCCTGTTTATGCCCAGTCGTCCCCTGTCACCCTGCCTTTGCCTTTGTCTGTCCTCCTGCTTCAGTCTCTTCTGCAGCCTCTTGCCAGATTAGTATTCTTGAAATAGCATCATTAAAAAGAAAACAAACAAACCTCACATAGGCTTCCAAACACCTTAGCTTAATATTTGATGCCCTTTATAATCCTCCCCATGAAACCCTCTCCTGCAGCCACGGTCATTCTCTCATCCACCCCCAATGACTTGGGCAGTAGCGTCCAGGCCTTTGCCCGTGCTGCTTTTCTTTCTGCAGTGCTGCCCCTCCAGATCCTAACTACCTTTCAAGTGTCTGTTGTGGTTTTTCCACCTTGGTGGAGTCTTCCCTGAGCAGTTTCACCCTCATCTCATCAGCCCTCTGTCCTCCTCACTTGGCACCTTGTCATACCCAGCATGGTTCATGCTTTCATATTTTGCAGGACGCTAGGCCCACAGAATCCTGAGATTATCGGGAGCTCTCCATAAGTAAGTGTTCAATGTATAAAAGAATCACAGTGTGACCGAAGTCATCACTTGTTACTTTTTCTGTGTGTGTAAGTCTTGATCCTATGGTTAAATGGCAAGTCCCTGGAGGAGAAAGCCCTGTGTTTCCTACTTCTGATCCTCCTTGTGATGCCTGCCTGACATCAATGTCCCTCTTAAGACTTCGATATATACTTATGGAAGGAAAAAATAAGCAAAAATAAAAATGACAAACTTATTGTCTTACTGTATTACCTAAGTGAAAGACACTTTTAACATTCTCTACTCTTGTGACTTGAATTTTTCATCAAGTTAAAATGACCAACCTTCTAAGCAAACAGATACACAGTCCTTGTGTAGCTAATATGTCAAGCTGGGGAAGGGGGCATGACAGCCGCAACACCTTTCCCCACATGGCACAGTTCACTTGTCATAGCAGAGGCTTCTGTACAGAAAGTGCCCGGAGTCTGGTTCCTTGTGGCCAATTCTTTCAGGGGTCTGGAGCTCCAGAGCAGGGGCCCATTCAGCACACCCCGGAGAAACACAGACACCCAGTCTTTTCCCCTGCCCCATTTCTATTGCTGCTGCTTGCTTAGATGACCCTAGAAGCTGGGGCCAGGCACAAAGGGGCCTGGAGATGGAACTCTGCTCAGGAGATCGACAGTCCCCAACTCAGCGAAGGGGAATTTTGGGGCTAAAGGAAGAGAGTGGCTAAAGTCTAGGCCCCCGAGTCATGGTCTTGTGAGGGATTGAGACTATGCCATTGCTCACATAGGAGTTATTTAAAAAATACGCTCCTTGGGGAGAATTGTGCACCATCCAGTTAGTGGAACAGGAGCTCCGACAGCTCCAGACAGTTCCTCTTCCTAACGTTCTTGTACTCCTGTTCCGTCCCTGGTGGTGGTGGCTTTTGCTCCTATCCCAAATGAATTGCAATTACTCACTCCCTCTCCAGCAGTCCCTCTCGGGGTGGCCCAGGCAGAGGCCGCTGTCTCCTCTCCACCTCCAGCCTCCCTGCCAGGCTGCCCAGCACCTGGCCCTTACCTGGAAGACCAAGCATGGTGTAGTAGCCCCGGCACTCGGTGAAGCCAGAACTCTCTCGGACACAGGAGCGCCACAGTCCCTGGTAGTTATATACAGCTGTCACTGGGTTGTTGTACAAGTCCTGGGTGCTCCACTGGTCCATGCAGGTGGCGGCAATGATGCCAGCGATCCCAATCAGTGAAACCACGAACCCCAAGCCCTGGAAGATGGTCACGGCCATGGTGGCTTGCAGTGTTGACACAGAATGCCACACAAGTGGACAGCCCAGTTCTGAGAGTGCTGAGTGTAGGGATGGAGTTTTCTTGGAGAGGCTGATTCACACGTCACGAATAGGCCATGTAATGGAGGGGGGGCCTCACCAGTGCCACCCGGGCTCGCCCTGCTCCTTTATCTATCTAAGCGAGATAATTTGCACACCATGGTACCAAGAGCCATTTGTTTTCCACCATATGTACACTCTACTCACTGTTTACCTTTCAAGGGAGTTTCTTTTCTGATTAGCCAGGTTCCCCTGCATAAAGGGTAAGCAAGTGCAGAGGGGGCTTCCTGGAGGGTCTGCAGGTTGGTCTGGCAGGGCTTCCAGTGCTTAAGCCACAAAGTATGTGGAGATACAAGGGCTTCATCCATGTGGCTGTCCTAAGTGAGTTTTTTGCTGCCACCTTAGTTAAAAAACTTAGGCAAGGCTGGTTATAAGGTGTAATGAAGTCAATTCTCATTAATCACAGTCGTTGTGTTCTAGACGGTCACAACACCGAATTAGCAAATACTGAGTCATTGCCCATAGGGGGAATACAGGGTTAGGTTCCTGTGAGCCTGTGGTCACAACATTTTCATCATTTATAGATAACTTTATTTTATGTGTGTTTCTGTTTAAAGACACCTTATTTAATATGGATGGTTGATTCATAGCATTGAACTCACAGCCAACAGCACTGTAACTCATACCCGAACAAAGCTCATCTAACACAAGTGCTTTCTCCATCAGACCCATCACAGCCTGCTGGTGCTTATAAACAGTAGACAGCCCTTCAGCACTTTACCATTTTAACCAGTGAAATCAATAAAAAGCACAGAAATGTGGGAAATGTGGCACTGAGGATACTTTGAAAAGGACACCTTTTGAAGTATATTTACAGTATAAACGTACTGTTTATACTATGAGAACTGAAACAAAAAGGCAGAGCGGCCCCTTTTTCAACATCAGCTGGGAACATGCAACTCGGGCAGCTCAAATTCTCACCTTCTGCACACGTCCAATTATGACCGTGGAAGTGCCATGAGTATTGACTTGGGGATTAAAACAAATTTTAGCACATAGACAAATTCTCAAATATGAGATATGTGAATAATGATAATCAACCATAGTCGTTATTAGAGGGAACTGACTAGTTAATGTGGTTAAACTGTGTGCAGCTTCTGTGGCATCGACTCTGCCTTTATCAACAGAGAGACTGTGGAGGAGGGAAGAGAGCAGAGGTAAACAGCAAGATGGCTTTGGGGTTCAGTCCCCACTCCACTGCTTACTAACCGTGTGAGACAACAGCTGAATCACTTAACTTCTAAGAGCCTCATTGTCTTTATCTGTAAAATGACTTAATAATAGTGCTTAGCTCCCTGGATTGTTTTGTAGGTTAAATGTGAGAATACATGTGAAATATTAAGCATTGCATGTGGAGCACTGTATTCAGAAAATAATAGCAAATACTACTAGGGCAAACTAATAACATAACTAAAAGCTTTAGTAGTCGATAATCACTCTCACATTGGGTGTCTTCACAATGATCAAAAATTAAATGCCAGACTCATTAAACAAAATGTCTCTAGTTACAGAAAAGGATTAATTTTTTTTTCCAAATATCATTTCTACCTATTTTCAACCTGGACTCAAGTCTCAAAAACTCTTTTTACCATCTCACGGAGCTATATTGTACATTGTTGGCTAACATCTTTGTTTCTGTTTCTCCATTTCTAAAGTTAAGAGTTCAGAATATCTCAGAAATTTCATAATTTTTTAAATAAAGAAATCCCTTTCTTTGACCATGATATTGTCAAGAAGACCAATATATCATGTAACTATAAAGTATGTGTGTTTGTGTTTGCATGTGTATGCTTGTGTGGCAGTGGGAAGGAAGGAGGTAACACCTGTTAGTCTGGTTTGTAGGATGGAGGGAAGAATCTGCCTACTTTTCTTTCACTTCCTGAAGTAGGCTCTGGGTTCATTTACTAGAGTCCCACAGGGCTCCAGGGAACATAATTTGAAAACCACTGGACAAGATTATTCAATAATCTATTCAATGATTCATAAAGTGAAGGGATGAACTAGAAAAATCAGCTCACTGACCCAGGGAAAAAACAAGGAAACATGAGAGCCTTAGTCTGAGTTGGTCCATATGTGGAAAAAAAGAAAAAATCTTCTGAGACTATATTACCTCGAACCTCTGTATCATGCATGACCAGAGTTTTAATTGACACATCCCAATCATGGTCCTGGAATTTCCATACTAAGAAAGTAGCTTTAAAAGGTTATTCCAGGCTGATTATGTCTGGAATGACTTGCAGAGGCAACTGCAGAGCCCTCAATGAAGATTGCATAGGACTTCTAAACTTAAAGACCTTGCAAATTTGAGCTCAAAACCCAAAATTCAAAATCTGTTATAAACAATAGTAGATTAGTAAACCAACTCTCAAAAGAAAAAAAAATCACTCTAAATTATAACATTTGCTAATTTTTATGTGTAAATATTCCCACCATGGCAGGTTTCAAGTTACAAAGGTGAATGCAAAGTCACTGAATGCAAAATTGGGAAAATATACATAGCATCAGCTCTTGTAAGATGACTAGAGCACATCACTTGGTTATGAATGATATCACAAGACTTGACAAATCGTTACAATAAAACTTCCCAAGAAAATTAGATAATATTAAAGGCATAAAAGAAGGAGCTAAAACCATAAGTAAATAAATGTCACCATTAAAAAAAAGAACAGGAAGATTTGACACCATACCTCATAGAATTTCTAGAGAATGGATATATAGATAATGAAACAAAAACTAAATGAATAGTGTAGTAGGCACAATTTTGCCTCCCCCTCCTATCCATGATCTTCAGCCCTTATGTTACTCCCATGTTTATAATCCATTACATGGCAACAAAGGATTTTACTGATATAGTTAGTTATTAATCAGCTGACCTTAAACTAGGGGAATTAGCCTAGATTATCCAGGGAGGCCCAATGTAATCAAGTGAGCCCTAAAATGCAGCAGAAGAAAGCAGAATGGGGAATGAGAAAGATGCCTCAGAGGAGCCATGGGCAACACCCACCATCTGGCAGAAGGCAAGAGCACCTCCAAAATACCACTACTGTGCAGTTGGTCCACACCAACCACCACCACAGCCACTGTCACCTCAAAGACAGCTTGCCACCACAGTAGCAGCCACAGCCACTGTGCAGGTAGCCCATCACCCCACTGAACTACATTGACATGACGAGAGATACCAGCAGACTAGAGAAAGAAGAGGCACTCTCTCTCCTCAAAGCCCACTCCAGAGTAATAGAAGAAGCATCTACATTACCAGATGACCAGATATCAACATAGAAATACTAAAAATACAGAAATCAAAGAAAATATGACCACCAAAAGAACAGCGTAAATCTCAAATATCAAACCCTATAGAGTAGGAAAACTTAGAAATAACTGAAAAGGAATTCTGAGCAACAATCTTAAGGAAACTCACTGCGATACGAGAAGACTCAGTTAGACAACATAATGAAATGAGAAAAAAATCCAGGATATGAAGGAAGATATTTACAAAGGGAGTAATACCTTAAAAAAGAATGTACCAGAACTCATGGAATTGAAAGATTCACTGAACGAAATAAAAAACACAACCTAGAGCTTAAGGAGCAGGCTAAAACCAGCAGAAGAAAGAATTTCTGATCTTGGAAATAATCTTTTCAAACCCAGGTGGACAAAAAAAAAAAAAAAGGAAAAAATGAAAAAAGAATTTTAAAAAATGAAGAAAATCTAAGAGAGCTAGCAGACAACCTTAAGAGCACAAACATTCAAATCATGTGTATTCCAGAGTGGGGAAAGAAAAGAAAAGGCATGGAAAAACTATTCAATGAAATAATAATGGAAAACTTTGCAGGTATAGGGAGAGACATGGACCTTCAGATCCAGGAGGATCAAAGTTCTTCAAACAGATTTGACACAAAAAAGAACCTCTCCAAGATGCATTATAGTCAAACTGGCAAAGCTCAAAGACAAAGAGAGAATCCTAAAAGGAGCAAGAGAAAAGCATCATGTCACCTATAAGGAAGCCCCTATCAGACTAACAGCAGACTTCTCAACAGAAACTCTACAGGCCAGAACAAAATGGGATGCCATATTCAAAATAATAAAGAAAAAAACTGCCAGCCAAGAATACTATACCCTCAATAAAGGTTATCCTTCAGAAATGAGGGAGAAATAGTGTATTTCCCAGACAAACAAAAACTGAGAGATTTCACCACCACATGACCAGTCCTACAAAAAAATCTTCAAGGGAGTCCTGCATCTGGAATCTGAAAAATGATCTGGAATCTGACAAATGAAAATCACTACCATGAATACACAAGAACAAACAAAACCCACTGGTAGAACAAAATTGCAAATGAGAAAAAGAAGGAAACTAAATCTTACCCCCCCCAAAAAACCCCAACAAACGTCAAAGACAAACAATGAAAGGGAAGAAAGGAACAAAAGATATTTAAAGTATCCAAATGAAAATTGATAAAATGCCAGGAGTAAGACAATACCTTTCAATAACAACTCTAAATGTAAATGGATTAAACTCCCCACTGAAAAGACATAGACTTACTGATTGGATTAAAAAAGGTAGACCTAACTATATGCTGTCTTTAAGAGATTCACCTCACCTGTAAAGACACACACAAACTAATAGTGAAGGGATGGAAAAAGATATACCACTTGAATGGAAACTAAAAGCTAGCAGGAGTAGCTATTCTTAAATCAGATGAAATATACTTTAAATGAAAGACCGTAAAAAGAGACAAAGAAGGCCACTATATAATGATAAAGGGATATATCCAACAAGAAGACATAATAATCATAAATATATACACACCCAACACCAGAGCACCCAGATAAATAAAGCAAACACTATTAGGCCTAAAGAAAGAGCTAGAGCCCCAGTACAGTAATAGTGGGGGACCTGAACACCCCTATGTCAGCACTGGACAGATCACCTAGGCAACAAATCAACAGAGAAACACAGGATTTAAACTACACTTTAGAACAATTGGACCTGACAGATATCTATAGAACATTTCACCCAACTCTAGAATGTACATTATTCTCATCAGCACATGGAACATTCCCCAGGATAGACCACATGTTAGGTCACAAATCAAGTCTCAACAAATTAAAAACAATTAAAATCGTTTCAAGCATCCTTTCAGAGCACAAAGGATTAAAATTAGAAATCAATAATAAGTGAAACTCTGGAAACTACACAAGTACATGGAAATGAAACAACATGCTCCTGAATGATCTATGGGTCCAAGAAGAAATTAAACAGGAAATCAAAAAATTTCTTGAAACTAATGAAAATAAAGGCTCATCATACCAAAACCTATGGGATACCACAAAAGCAGTACTAAGAGGGAAGTTTCTCACAATAATCATTCACATCAAAAGAATAGAAAGATTTAAAATAAACAACCTGATGCTACACCTCAAAGAACTAGAAATACAAGAACAATCCTATCCCAAAAATAGTAGTTGGAAAGAAATTACTAAGATTAAAGTAGAACTAAATGATATACAGATCCCCAAAATGATACAAATGAACAGTGAAACAAAAAGTTGGTTTTTGAGAAGATAAACAAAATAGACAAACCATTAGTTAGGCTAACTAAAAAAAAAAAAATTTCTAAATAAAAATCAGAAATGAAAAAGGAGACATTACAATCAATACCACAGAATACAAAGGATCATTAGAGACTATTATAAACAACTATATGCCAAGAAATTTGAAAGTCTGGAGGAAATGGATAAATTTTTGGACACATACAAACTACCAAGACTGAACCAAAAAGACATAGAAAACCTGAGCAGACCAATAACAAGCAATGAGGTTGGAACAGTAATCAGCAGTCTTCCAACAAAGAAAAGCTCAGGACTGGATGGCTTTTCTGCTGAATTCAACCAAACCTTTAAAGAGGAATTAATATCAATTCTCTTCAAACTATTACAAAAATGGAAACAGATGCCATTCTCCCAAACTCATTCTATGAGTCTAGCATCACCTTGATACCAAACCAGACAAAGATACAACACAATAAGAAAACTACAGGCCAGTATCTCTGATAAACATAGATGCAAAAATCCTCAACAAAATATTAGCAATCAGAATAAAGCAATACATCAAAAAAAACACAATCAAGTGGGATTCATCCCAGGGATGCAAGGATGGGTCAACACACACAAGTGAATACACCACATCAACAAAACCAAGTACAAAAACCATATGATTATCTCAATAGACACAGAAAAAGCACGTGGCAAAATTCAGCATCCCTTCATGATACAAACTCTCAGCAAATTAGGTATAGAAGGAAGTTATCACAACACAAAAAAACCATATATGACAAACCCACTGCCAATATCATCCTGAATGGGGAAAAGCCAAAAGCTTTTCCCTTAAGAACAGGAACAAGGCAAGGATTCCCACTCTCACCATTCCTGTTTAACATAGGATTAGAAATAGTAGCCAGAGCAATCAGACAAGAGAAAGAAATAAAGGGCATCCAGACCAGAAAAGACGAAGTCAAACTGTTCCTGTTTGCAGATGGCATGATCCTACACATAGAAAAAGCTGAAGACTCTACCAACAAATTCTTAGAGCTGATAAACAATTTCAATAATGTTGCAGGATGAAAAATCAACACCCCCAAATCAGCAGCATTTTGCTTTCCAATAATGACCTAGCAGAAAAAGAAATCAAGAAAGCAAGCCCATTTACAATGGTCACCAAAAAAAAAAACCAAAAAACAAAAAACCAAGGAATCAACTTAACCAAGGAGGTGAAAGATTTCTACAATGAGAACTACAATCACGGCTGAAAGAAATTAAAAAAGGATGCAAAAAGATAGAAAGACAATTTATACTCTTGGACTGGAAGAAATTAGCATTATGAAAATGTCCGTACCACACAAAGTCATCTAAAGATTCAATGTAATCCCCATCAAAATACCAATGACATTCTTCACAGAAATAGCAAAAATAATCCTGACATTCCATATGGAATAACAAAAGACCCTGAACAGCCAAAGCAATCCTGAGCAAAAAAATAAAATAAAATAAAATAAATCTGGAGGCTTCAAATTATACTGTAACACTATAATAACCAAAACAGCATGGTACTGGCATAATCATAGACATTTGGGCCAATGGGACAGAGTAGAGAACCAAGAAATAAGCCCACATACTTACAGCCAACTGATATTTGACAAGGGCAACAGGAACATACATTGGGAAAAGGACTTCCTCTTCAATAAGTGGTGCTGGGAAAGCTGGACATCCATATGTAGAAGAATGAAAGTAGGCCTGTATCTTTTGCCATATACCAAAATCAACTCAAAATGGATTAAAGACATATACAAGTCCCCAGATTATAAAACTACTCAAAGAAAACATAGGGGAAACACTTCAGGAAGTAGGACTGGGCAAAGACTTCATGAATAAGGCCCCAGAAGCACAGGTAACAAAAGAAAAAAAAAAAAACACAACCAAATGGGATTGTATCAAACTAAAAATCTTCTGTACAGCAAAAGAAACAGTCAATGGAATGAAATGACAACCTACAGAATGAGAGAAAATAGTTACAAACCATGCATCCGACAAGGGATTTATAACTGGAATATACAAGAAACTCAAACAAGTTAGTAAAAAACCCAAGTAACCCGATTAAAAAATGTGCAAAGGAGCTGAATAGGCATTTCTCAAAGGAAGACATACAAATGGCCAACAGACACGTGAAAAAATGCTCAACATCACTAAGTATCAGGGAACTGCAAATCAAAACCACATTGAGATATCATGTCATGCCAGTTAGACTGGCCATTATCAAAAAGACAGAGAGCAACAAATGCTGGCAAGGATGCAGAGAAAGGGAAAGCCTCCTATGCTTTTGGTTGGACTGTAAATGAGTACAGCCATTATGGAAAACAATATGGAGGTTACTCAGACAACTACAGACTGAACTGCCGTGTGATCCAGAAATCCTGTTGCTGAGTGTATACCCAAAGGAAAGGAAATCATCATGTCGGAAGGATACCTGCACTCCTTCATTTATTGCAGCTCTGTTTACAATAGCCAAGAGGTGGAACCAACCTAAATATCCATCATCAGATGACTGGATGAGGCAAATGTACGCACAATGGAATACTGCTGTGCCATAAAAGGGAATGAAATTGTGCCACTCACAGCAACATAGATGAACTGAGAGAAAATTATGTTAAGTGAAATAAGTCAGGTACAGAAAGAGAAATACCCCATGTCCTCACTCATAAATGGAAGCTGGGGGGGGGGTGAGGACATTAAAAGAAAGAGATATAACAATTACAAAAATTTCTTGAACTTTCAAAAGCAGAGAACGGAACTGAGGCCACCAAAGTGAGGAAATGGGGGGGGGGTTAGGGAGAAATTGGTGAAGGGCCACAAAGAATGTTTACATTGTGTAAGGATAAAAAAATGTTGGTAAAAGAAATTAAGGTCAATAGTATAATTTTCTCTAAGAAAGTGCATTTGCTGAGTGGCTTAATTGTTTTCCAAATATCTGGACAGGGGATGTTATGAAGGCTCCATATTTGTTATCTTTTCTCTTTGTAATCCTTTACTAGCTCAGAAATATGCAGAAGAGCAATAGAGAAGAAAAGTGTACAAGTATAAAGAGAGGTTTCTCATGAAATAAAGGCACATGTATATATATTCTGGTTTCTTCCAGTACCTCTCACCCAAGGTGGGTGGGAGATTGAAATAGAATTAAAGAAATAGACCTCTTTAGTATTGAGTGGCTTGGAAAGAGGACACTGGGCTGGCAAGAAGAGGTGCTTGCACACTATTTTTCAGGCATAGAAGTAGCCTGAAGGCAAGGAAGCCTTATTAAGTGATCTTGGAAAAAGAATCCCTTGTCAATGGAACAAGAACGTCAGTCTGAAATTGAGAATATAAAACTGAATATAGTCAGGAATTTGGTATTTCTTTTAGGATTTGAGAAACATGCTGATAATTTTAATCCTACTGGAAAATGACTTACAGTATGCCTTGGGTTTCTACTAAATATAGATTTTCCGCATCTTGGTAAACTTTAAAAAATCATCCAATTAAGTATTTATTAAAACAGTTCAAACAAAATGAAGCTGAAAAGGGACCATTTGTCCTCAGTGACATACTGAATCATATCATTAAAATTTGAACGATATACACGAATAAATCCCTGCACACTGACAAGTTTTTAAAAAGAAAGGAAGAAACAAAAGAAAGAAAGAAAGATGCATCAGAAAGGTAAGTCAGAAGAGATTTGAAGACTGAGAAGGATTTGATGTACAAGTGTTGACTTGGAGATGAAAGGGGTAACATGTCAAGGGACCTTGTCCTACAGCTGCAAAGAACTGAATTCTTCCAATCAACAGTGGGCTTGGAAGAGAACCCCAAGACCCGTAAGAGAACCAGAGGCATGGAGAAAATCTTGATTTAAGCCTGGTGAGACTCTAAGCAGAGTATTCAAGCGTATCATGCCAGACATCTGATGTACAAGAACTGTGAGATAATAAATGGGTATTGTTTGATGCTGCTAAGTTTCTGGAAATGTATTATGGCAGCAATAGAAAACTAAAAACAGGTAATTAGCAGATTAAACACAGCTGAAGGTAGCACTCGTAAGCTAAAAGATAGAACTGAGAAAAGCATGCAAAATGTAGACAGAGAAGTAAAGAGATGGAAAATATGGAACAGCAGGAAGAGGAACAGAGGAAAGAATGAGAAGTTCAACAGACGTCTAATAGGAGAACCAGAAGAAGAGAATAAATAGTATGAGGGAAAGACAATATTTGATGAGTTATTGGCTAAGGATTTTCTAGAATTGACAAAAAACATAAATCCCATAGTAAAGTTGTACAGTAAGTTTCAAGAAAAGTAAGTAAAAATAAATCCACACCTGGATGTATTATAGTATTGAAAAATAGCAAAGACAAAAAGAAAAACCTTTTCGAAAACCTGAAGGAAAGGAATTATAGCCATTATATCAATTGCAACAATTGAAACAGAAAGATGGTAGAATATCTTTAAAGACTGAGAAGAAAAATAGCTATTAACCTCAAGACATTGAGTTAACAAGCCACAGACTAAGAGAAAATATTTGCAAAAGACATATCTGATAAAAGATTCTAAGATAAAAAATCCTAAGAGCTCTTAAAGCTCAACTCATTTTCAATAAGAAAATGAACATGATTAAAAATGGAAGTACTAGCAGGAGCAATCAGACAATAAAAAGAAATAAAAGGCATTCAAATTGGAAAGAAAGAGGTAAAATTATCTCTGGAGATGACAGGATTCTATATGGATAAAACTCTAAAGACTTCACACACACACACACAAAAATCTGTTAGAACCAATAAATGAATTCTGTAATGTTACAGGAAACAAAATAAACATACAAAAATCAGTTGCATTTCTTTATATGAATTGAAATCTAGCTGAAAAGGAAATCAAGAAAACAATCCCATTCATGATAGCATCAAAAAGAACAAAATACTCAGGAATAAATTTAATCGAGAAGATGAAAGTTCTATAGTCTGAAAATTATAAAGCATTGATAAAAGAAATTGAAGAAACAAATAGATGAAAAGATATCTTGTGTTCACGGATTGGAAGAATTAATATTGTTAAAGTGTCCATACTACCCAAAGTGATATACAGATTCCACACAATCCCTAACAAAATTCCAGTGACATCTTTTCACAGAAATAGGAAAAACAATTCTAAAATTGGTATGGGACCACAAAAGACACCAAATAGTGAAAGAAATCTTGAGAAAGAAGAATAAAGCTGGAGGCGTCATACTTTTTGACTTGAAATTATATTACAAATCTATAGTAATCAAACGAGTATGGTACTGGCATAAAAACAGATACATAGGCCAATGGAACAGAATAGAGGGCCCAGAAATAAATCTAAGCATATATGGTCAACCAATTTTTGATAAGGGCACCAAGAATACACAAAGGGGAAAAGACAGTCTTTAATAAATGGTGTTGGGAAATCTGGATATCCACATACAAAGAATGGAATTGGACTCTTTTTTATACAATGCACAAAAATCAACTCAAAATGGATTAAAGACTTAAATATAAGACCGAAAACCATAAAACTCCTAGAAGGAAACAGAGGAAAAGCTTCTTGACATTGGCCATGCCAATGGTTTTTTGGATATGACACCAAAAGCTCAGGCAACAAAAGCAAAATAGACAAGTGGGACTACAACAAACTAAAGGCTTCTGCACAGCAAAGGAAACAATCAACAAGATGAAAAGACAACCTATGGACTGGGAGGAAATATTTGCAGAGCACTTATCTGATAAGGGGTTAATATCCAAAATATGTAAGAAACTCACACAACTCGATAGCAAAAAACCCAAACAACCCGATTAAGAAATGGGCAAAGTACCTGAAGAGACATTTTTCCAAAGAAGATATACAAATGGCCAACAGGCATATGAAAAATGTTCAACATGACCAATTGTCAGAGAAATGCAAATCAAAGCCATAATAAAATATCACATCAGTTATAAAGGCTATTATCAAAAAGATATGTGTTGGCAAGGATGTGGAGAAAAGGCAACATTTGTACACGGTTGATGGGAATGTAAATTGGTACAGCTATTATGGAAAACAGTATGGAGTTTCCTCAAAAAATTAAAAATATAATTACCATATGATCCATTAGTCTTTCTTTTGGGTATATACCCAAAAGAAATAAAATTGGTACCTTGAAGAGGTATCTGTGTTCTCGTGTTCATTGCTGCATTACTCACAAGATAAGGAAACAGCCTATGTGCCCAGTGATCTAAGAATGGATAAAAAAATCACAGAAATTTGCTGAGAGTAGGTTTCAGGTGCTCTCACCACACACACACACACACACACACACACACACACACACACACACACACACACACACACACACACACACACACACACACACACACACACACGGTAACTATGTGAGGAGATGGATATGTTAATTTGCTTGACCGTAATAATCATTTAACTGTTTATATAATCAAAACATCATGTTGCATGCCTTAAAAGTATACATATTTTATCAAAAAAGGATAATAATAATAATAAAATGGACAAAAGATCTGAAAAGATAACTCACCGAAGAAGGTACGCAGATGGCAAATAAGCATATGAAAACATGCTCTACATCCTGTGTCACTGGGGCAGACTTCAGTAGGGGCAGGGAGCTGGACCATGAAAATGTAAAATTCCTGGGTATTCTGAAAAATCTTGGGGAGGGCAGTGGACTTTCTCAAGGTGTGGAATGAGGGCTCAAACAAATTTTATTTAGATCTTCAGGGACAGGGAACCCCTAGGGGAAATATCAGTTCATGATAAGTCAAAGGAACAGGGGTCCTACCTTGGTGAAGTGCTCAGCCCTGGACAGGACTGAAGTCAGTCCACACATCCAAACCCCCAGTGATGGGGCACGTGTGAGGCTTAGACTAGAAGAGAAAATTGTGACTCAAAATGCCTTTCAGTGACTTGGAGGCTGGCTCCTTGTAGCTCTGCCCCTCTGGCTTCCAGAGTCCAGATGACCCTGCAGATGTACAACTTAGCCTGTGGCCAAGATAACTCTCATGATGTCTAACCTTCTGTCCAGATTGTCAATGGTCAAGGATGCTTTAGAAACTTGCAGGAATTTTTTTTCCTTCAAATCTGGGAATCAGGGGCAAAGCAATCTCAGCATATACATGTGAAGAAGTTCATGTCCTAACTCTAACAGTATTGTTGGGTTTTACTTACACCATTTCACCAACCCGAGCCTCTGTTCTCCAAAGAAATAGGAAATATTTCTTATCCACAGTATAGGAACATGTTGAAAAATAACAGACTGTGAATACCACTATGTTCAGAAGTCTTCAGCACTAAGAATGGGCTCTGACAAAAATTCAGATTTCCAGAAGTGAGAGAGCCCACAGGCTCTTTCCATGTGGAATGTCCATCTCAGATTCTGTAGGAGAAACTCAGCATGTTTTTGTCATGAGCTCATGTTGCCAGGTCATATATGACTCAGAAAAATGACTGTGGAATCCTGAGTTTCCGCCTAATGAGGGCGTTTCCAAGGACAGAATTCAGCCAAGTAGTGACTCATTTCCACTTGGTTTGGCTTGTGGGAGTAACAAGATAATACTCCACTGACTGTGGACAGGAGGCATACATGGCTTAAGTATCCTACCCCATTTGCAGTCTCGAGTCTATTCTAGAGCCAGAAAACATGGCTAACCAAAAAACTTCCCAGTGATCATTGGCTTTCTAGTTCTGGCTATGTTTTTGAGCCCCAGTTTGAGTGACTAATGGCATGTGAATTTTCAATTTTAAAAAATGCCTAAAAGCATTTCATAAATTCAAGCATATTTGAAAAAGAATTTGAACCAACATGTATCATCTCAGGCTGGATGAGAATTAGGTCTGTATTTGCTTGACAAGTAGGGTTTCAGTTGGGAAGCTCGAACTTTGCTTCCATTGGTGATAAAGCAAGCTGCAGCAGTAGTATGTACACTATCCACGATACTGTGTTTTTCCAGTTGCCAGCACATGCCTACATCAAGGTGCACCCTGAGATATAGGAGATCTTTTTAGGACAAAAGTTCTAAGACAGAAGTCCTTGGCAAGGGTGTGATGACATCACAGATAAGATAATCCTCAAACTCCTCTCCTCCCCATCCCCACCTTTCTCTGGAACTTTCTTTCCTCCTGGATGCTCATGGCCCCAGGCTCCTCGTGCATCCTCCCATCTCTAAAATCTGTCATTAGGGAAGAGATGTGCTAAGGCACCATGATTAATTGGGAAGGCTTTGTTCATAACCTCTTCTAGACTATTTGTATTTCACTCTAGGAATCAACTTCTCTCCACTTTCAAAGCAAAGTTAAGCAAAACATTTTCTGTTTGCTGATTTGGGGATCCCCAGACTTTTGGATTTTATGAATGAGTAAATTTTCATACAAAAGATTACAGGATCCAAAAAGGACTGCCAAAGTATTATTTTGCCAAGTAAGGATAGTAACTAATTACCATAATCACATCATTTATAGGAGAAAATATTTTATATAAAAAGAAAAGCACAATCTCTGAATAAAGGACAGCCATCAACAGCTAGGATGTACATATTTGTATTCTGTTCCACATTGTCCTCACTTTTCTTCACATTTCTTTTCAGATGGGGAGAGAGGAGAGAGAGAGAGGTTGAGAGAGAGAAAGAATCTTGGGGCTAGGGGAAGAGATAGGCAATCAACAACCTAGCAAGTGTCCCTGGAGGCAGAGCTTGAAACTCTGATTGGAGTGGATTGGGCTTATTTGGACCCAGCTAAGTGAACAGCCCAACACGGGGTCTGTGATTTACCTGCTGTCCATATGAGATATACCCCACACTGTCATACAAGGATGACTGACGGCTTGTGCTCAACTGCAGAGAACAGGGTGGGAAGGGCTTACATGAGACTTGAAAGAGGGAAAAGCCATAAATCTCAAGGGAGAATTGTGCACTGATTTTGATATATAGGTCACAGGGCACTGTGGCTCAGTGTTAGCTTTTTCAGTCATTCAATAACATTAGGGAAACCAGCCATCCTGCTTTGCTCAGGACCATCCCAGTTATATCACTGAAAACCCTAGGTCCAGGAAAACTCCTCAGTTTCAGGCAAACTGGGACGGTTCGTTACCCTTAGTTATAGCACCTTGCTTGTTCTTTTTAAAAAACATTTAAAAATTTTATCATTACACAATGTAAACATTTTTTCGTGGCCCTTTACCACTTTCTTCTTAACCCCCACCTCCTTCCTTTTTTTCCCACCTCTGGTGTCCTCTGTTCCATTCTCCCCTTTTGAGAGTTCAAGGACTTACTGTGACAAAGTCTCCCTTATAGGTGACTTGATGCTTTTCTCTTGCTTCTTTTAAAATTCTCACTTTGTTTTTGAGTTTTGACAGTCTGACTATAATGTGTCTTGGAGAGGATCTTTTTAGGTCCAATCTATTTGGGAATTTTTGAGCATGATGGATCTGAAGGTCTTTGTCTCCCTGTATACTTGGAAAGTTTTCCATTATTATTTCATTGAAGAGGTTTTCCATGACTTTTCCTTTTTCCTCCCCTTCTGGAACATGCATGATTTAAAGTTTGTGCTCTTAAAGTTGTCTTCTAGCTTTCTTAGATTTTCTTTAGTTCCTTAAATTCTTTTTTCCCTTTATTGTCTACCTGAGTAGTTTCAAAAAGACTATCTTCAAGATCAGAAATTCTTTCTTCTGCTTGTTCTAGCCTGATGCTTAAGCTCTAGGTTGTGTTTTTTATTTCATTGAGTGAATCTTTCAGTTCCATGAGTTCTGCTACATTCTTTTTTAATGTAGTAATCTCTTTATAAATTTCCTCCTTCATATCCTGGATTTTTTTTTTTCTCATTTCATTATGTTATCTAACTGAGTCTTCTCCTATCTCAATGAGTTTGCTTAAGATTGTTGCTCAGAATTCCTTTTCAGTCATTTCAAGGGTTTTCTGCTCTGTAGGGTCTGGTATTTGAAATTTACTCTATTCTTTTAGTGGTGTCATATTTTCTTGAATTTTCACT
Source organism: Cynocephalus volans (assembly GCF_027409185.1). NCBI lineage: Eukaryota > Metazoa > Chordata > Mammalia > Dermoptera > Cynocephalidae > Cynocephalus > Cynocephalus volans. The sequence continues at coordinate 21,294,442 of NC_084470.1, forward strand.
TTTCTGGTATCTCTACGTTGATGTCTGGTCATCTGGTAGAGCAGTTGCTTGTTCTACTACTCTGAAGTTGGCTTTGAGGACAGAGACTTCCTCTTCTTTTTCTGGTCTTTGCTGGTGACTCTCCTTGTGTCAATGTAGTCGAGTGTCTGGTGAGCTGCCTGCATAGTGGCTGTGACCAGTACTGTGGGGATGAGCCACTTTTGTGGCAGCCATGGCTGTGGCAGTGGCTGTGGTGTGTCACCTGTGTGGAAGTGATGTTTTTGACATCTTCCTTGCCTGCTGCTGGGCAGTGTGGGCTGCCCTTGGCTCCTGCCTAGGACCCTGGGCATGCTCCTTCTGCTCGCTCTTTTTAGGAATAGCCTCTTATCCCTCACAGTCCACTAGATCCTGGTAGAGTGGCTTCTTCTCCAGAGGTGGACATGTGACCAAAGCTTGGCCAGTCAGCATGTTTCTCCTCTCTGGTCACAGTAACTGAGTCACAGGTGAGCACATGATACAACCAGATCATGTCTGGTTGTGACTTAAAAAAGGTACCTTGGGACTGTTGGGAGGGGCTGTTCTTATTGGATTGCTGGCAGCAAGTCTGAGGAGCACTTGAAGATGCTAAGAACCACCATTCAGAATCTTGAATAAAGCCAGTATAGAGAAAAGTAGAGAGGAGAGGTGGAGAAGTTATGTGAGGCAACACGGCTCCCTCTGCGTCCACCATCCCACTCCACCTGTTGCTAAAGCCAGTTTGAACTGGGCTTTTCTAACTTTTAATTGGTAGACTACTGGAAAATACAGTTTGTGGTGATCAGATAGAGACAAGGAGATATATATTGTCTCACCCAGAAGGCCTCGTCCATTCTGCATCTTTGGGGAAGGTGTGCAAGTAGCTTGCAGCCCTCCCTCAAGTAAGGTAAAGAAGATAATCAGTAGTGTTATGAATTTTGATGGTCAGGAATAAAAGTGGAGAACTGATGTCTAATGGGACCTGGTTATTATTGCAGAGAGAAATCAGGGATACTAATACAAGACCAGTGCTGTAAGAGATTTGGAAAATCCCAGATTTTTATTACTTCATTATATTGGTTATTTTATTTCTATATGTTCCCCTCCAGAGTGATTAACAGTAAAATCTTGACAACCTGTATTACAAACTGGCTTTGAGTGTATTTTGTGGAGCAGCTAAGCTAGGGGAAGAAGAAATCAAAGAACATTCCGGCAGACTAATAATTCAGAGCCCTCTGTGTAACCAAAAGTTTTTAGAAAACTACAGTCATTAGATAGTTATTCGATGTCTATTTAGAAGTGGCAAGAAAAACTTATTTATATTAATAACTCACTTCCGTTGATCAAAGCTGTCCTAAAAACTTTCTGTAAAATATTCCTCACTTTTTTATGGTCTCATTCTACCCTATAGTTATATGATTTTCTAAAGTAGACATCTCCTTTTTGGCTTGTTAAAGAGTTTAAAATAAAAAAAAAATCTCAGTAAATGGCACTATGCAATGTATGATTCAGTTTTATGATTTTAGTTCTCTGTGACAGACACATTAGGCAGCTGCTAATGGGCTAGCTTTGGGTTAGTGCAGTGTAAGAGAAATATATAGATTCTGGAGAGATGTGTTCAAAAAATTTCTCCTAGAGTGGCTATTCTACTTTGGAGAGAATGGCACTGTTTAACTTTTCACCAAAAAGGGAAAGAGTTATGTGAGAAAACCTGAATTAATTGACATCATATTTCCAACTTATTCAGTGATGATTTAATATTCCATATGGACTGTCACTACTATCAGCTGTCTGGTTGGCCTGGCCTTAATCCCACTCTGAAGAGAAAAGGTGGTAGCAGTTTCCAAGGGGGAGAAGAAGCTGGATTCCTGATTCTGCAGCAAAAGGATGCTGATGAGAGTAGGGAGAGCTGGTCTGTTGACCTCAGAATGGGCAGTAGAAATACAACACAGGGAGGCTTCCTGTTTCGAGGAATGGTGGGCTAGGTTATTTGATCAATTCGTAAACAAGACACGATTTAAAAGGCTGAATAAAATATTAAGAAAAAAAGCTTCTTAAAACATTAAAAAAGAGAAAAAAAAAAACCCCAAGATAATATTTAACTAGGCTAAAAGTCAAGGAAAATACAGAACCTTGAGAAATAAATGAGTATGGAAGTCATTTTTCACTGAGGGCATTTGAAGATGCCCAATTTCAAAATTAGGACCTTTGTTTTGACAACCTTGTGGGCTTTGTGCAGAGAACAAAAATCAAGGTTCCATGAAAGTTGAAGCTGGGGAGTTAAGAGACTATCCCACAATAAACTGGAAATTCAAAAGGCTAAATCTTTAGAATAAGAGTGATGCAGAAATTCAGAATTATAACTTTAAAAAAATTCCCTGGTATTTCAGATAATTTGGTTTAAGGTGCTTTCACACTGTCAATGACCCCAGGCACCTGGCATAAAGCAGACTCGAATTTTCCATTGAGTTCTATTTTTTGTGGGCCTCAAATTATTCCTTCAAGTAATTTTAAAAATATAATATACAACATAATATGCAATATATAGCCAAAAATAACCAGGCATGCACATAAGTAAGACTTCATGAGAGAGAGAGAGAGAGAAGGAGAGAGAGAGAGAGAGAGAGATGAAGTAAGAGTCTTGGAAGATACAGTGATAAGGTATAACCATATATTTAATTGCAATCCAAAAAGGAGGAGAGAGAATGCAGCAGATGCATATTTGAAGAAATAATCACTGAAAATTCTCCACAACTGATGAAAGACACCAATGCACAGATTCCAGAAGTCTCAAAATCCTAAGCAAGATTAAAAAAAAAATACTCCTAGACACATCACAACATTGCAGAAAGCCAAAGATAAAGAGAATTTTAATAGCAGACACTGAAAACACAATTACCTTCAAAGGAGCAGCAGTTAGACTGTCAGCAAGGGTGGAAGACAGAAGATGGTTGAATGATATCTATAAAGTGCTGAACAAAGTTAGCTGCTAACCTAGAATTTTACATTCAGCAAACATATCTTTCAAGAAAGGAGATAAAGAAAAAAACTTTTTTGGAAGCAGATCAGCAGCTCCACCCTTGGCAGTCCAGTTCCTAAACTGCAGAGGAAATCATTACCTTAAATCGGGCTCCAAGAACTGGCATAACAGAAGGACCACCAGCAGACCTGTACTCGGCTAGCGGAGCCAAAGTGCACCTACACCCCTGGCTCAGAGAAACAGCTCAGCTATCATGCTACTGGAAGATCTGCCACTGAGTCTTTGAGCCATCACAGGCACATGCATCTGAGTGAGAAACAGCTTGGCTGACATGCTCTTGGTGGGCCCACCCCTGGTCAGAGAAGCAGAATGGTGACCGTGCCACTGGCAAGCCAGTCTTGGAGATCCTGACCCACCATATGCCCACACCCCCAGCCTGAGAATCACCCCAGCAACTACATCTCCAGTGAGTTAGCTCCTGAGATGACTGACATGCAGGGTGTATGTACACACTTCCAGCCTGTGAATCAACATAGTGATACCTCCCCCTGCAAAGCTGTGCCACTGCCACCACAAACCTCCAAAGCATAAGTCAGTAAATCACTTGCAGACCTAGCAAAAGTGGATTACAGCTGAAGAATCTACACAGAGTCTATACTATTGCATCCATCTGGAACAAAGCCATTGCATTCTACCCAACTGACACCCTAGGATGCATTTGCAGGTGAAAGTCTTTTCTCACACAAGCCACTACACAAAAATCAAAAAGGTGACTGTTCCACCAGATGTACAGATATCAACACAGCAAAACAAGAAACATGAAAAAACAAGGTAATGTGGCACCACTGAAAAAATAAAATGTTCCATTAACTGATTCCAAAAAGCTGATTGCTGGAAAAGGAATTTAAATTAATGATTTTAAGGATATCATTGAGATACAAGAGCATATGGACAAACAATTCAATGAAACCAGAAAATCAATTCATGGTCTGAATGAGAAATTCAACAACGAGATAGACATCACTTAAAAAATCAAGCAGAAACATTGGAAGTGAAGAATTCAATGAATGAAATAAAAAAATACATTTGAAAGTCTCAAAAACAGATTAGATCAAGCAGAAGAAAGAATTTCTGAGCTTGAAGTGCAGTTTTGAAATAACACAGGAAGATTAAAAAAAGAAAAGAAAAAAGAATGAACAAAGTTTACAAGATCTATGGGACTAATAAGTGAACAAATATTCAAAATATGAACATTCTAGGAGAAGGAAACAAAAAACATATTGAAAACCTATTTAAAGAAATAATAGCTGTAAATTTCCCTAAACTTGTGAAAGATGTGGACATCCAAATCCAGGAAGCTCAGAGGTCCCCAAATAGATTCAACCCAAATAGGTCATCTTCAAGACACATTATAGTCAAACTTTCTAAAGTTAAAGACAAAGACAGAATTCTGAAAACAGCAAGAGGAAAATGTCAAGTCACTTATAAGGTAGTCCCCATGAGATTAACATCAGACTTCTCAGCAGAAACCCTACAGGCCAGGAGAGAATGGGATGATATATTCAAAGCACTGAAAGAAAAAAGAAACCTGCCAGCCAGGAATATTATACTCAGCAAAGGTATCTTTCAGAAATCAAGGAAGGATAACGTCTTTCTCAGACAAGCAAAAATTAAGGGAATTCATCACCATGAGACTAGCCTTACAAGAAATTCTTAGGGGAATCCTACATCTGGAAGAGAAAGAATAATAACAACCATCATGAAAATACCCGAAAATGTAAAACTTACTAGTAGAGTAGATACGCAAATTAGAAAGAGAAAGGAATTGGACCTTTTAAATACAGAAAACCACCAAACTGCAAAGATAAACATCAAGGAGGAAGAAAGTAACAAAGGATATACAAAACAATCAGAAACAATCAACAAAGTGACAGGTGTAAGACCCCACATATCAATAATAACCTTGAAAGTAAACAGATTAAATGTTCCAATTAAAAGACATAGACTGGCTGACTGGATTTAAAAAATGACCCATCCTTTTGCTGCCTACAAGAACCACACCTTACCTACAAAGACACACATAGAGTGAAAGTGAAGGGACAGAAAAAGATATTCCACGTAAGTAGAAAACAAAATCAAGCAGGAGTAGCTATACTTATACCAGATAAAACACACTTTAAATCAAAATCTGTACTAAGAGACAAAGAAGGGCACTATATAATGACAAAGGGATCAATACAGCAAAAGGACATAACAATCATAAATATATATGCACCCAACACTGGAACACCCAGATATATAAAGCAAATATTATCAGATCTAAAGGGAGAGATAGATACCAACACAATAATAGTTGGGGACTTTCATACCCTACTTTCATTGGACAGATCATTGAGACAGAAAATCAATAAGGAAACAGATCATCAAGACAAAAAAAAAAAAAAAAAAGGAAACATCGGCTTTAAATGGCACCGTAGACCAGATGGATCTAACAGACATACACAGAGCATTTCATCCAAAAGCTACAGCATACACATTCTTTTTCATCAGCACGTGTAACATTCCCTAGGATGGACCATATATTAAGCCACTAAATAAGTCTCAACAAGTTCAAAAAAACCAAAATCATATCAAATATTTTTTCTGACCATAATAGAATAAAACTAGATATCCGTAAGAGGAATTTGCAAAACTACACAAATACATGGAGATTAAACAACATGCTCTTGAATTACCAGTGGGTCAAAAAGAGATTAAGAAGGAAATTTAAAAATTTCTTGAAACTAATACAGACAAAAACACAACATTTCAAAACTATGGGATACAGCCAAGGCAGTATTAAGAAGAAAGTTTATAGCAACAAATGCCTACCTCAAAAAAGAGAAAGATTTCAAATAAAAAGCCTAACAATGAATCTCAAGGAACTAGAAAAGCAAGATATGCTAAAGGAAAATATACTGCTAGTCCTCCTGGGAAGATTTCCTATGTTGGGCTGGTAAAAGGCAGTACAGTCATGCTTCAAACCACTCCTGGTAAAAGTTCTGTAGAGCGACTGTGGTTTCCAAATTAAAGTGTCTGTGTACATGAACGGAAGAGGGTTTTCCCCTCTGACTCTTGATTCATTTAAACAGAGAATTTTAAGTGTAAAATTAAATTATCTTTAGTTAATGGATGTAACAATTTAACTTCGTGATGACAATAAGATGACAGGAAATCCCCTGTGTGGGAAGTGGTTGGGGTGATGGCTGTAGACGTTTTTTGTTTATGCACCAGCACACACCTTATCTGAGGACATTCAGTATCGGGAGCAGCGTGACTGTGTTTCCTGCTCTCAGGAATCAGGAGGAGAGTGAGGCAAGAGAGCAAACAAGGTGGGGAGGGCTGGTTTCTGTTTGACTCGCTGTCGCCCTGCTTGGCCTCCCGCCGCCTCCCAATATGCAGCCCACGAACTGCATGTTCACCTTTGGGTACTTTTATTCAGGGGTGCTGAATATTTACTTGAAGAGTTTCTGAATCATGGGGAAAATTAAGGCTCTGACCTGCACTTCCCTTCCCGAAGGTTTTCTTTGAATGGCAGTGTTCATATTTTCTTATCACAAAACTAATATAAAAAGGTAAAAAAAAAAAAAAAGTGAAAGAGTAAAAATTTTCTTAACAACCCAAAAGAGGGATGAATAGGGGAAGCCCAGAGGATTTTTAGGGCAGTGAAACTACTCTGTATGATAATACAGTGGTGGATACATGTCATTGTACATTTGTCCAAACCCGTAAGAGTGGACCCCACTGGAAACTCTGGACTCTGGGTGATAATGATGTGTCAGTGCAAGTTCATCAGTCGTAACAAATGCACCACTCTGGGGGGGATGTCAGTAATGTGGGAGACTATGCATGTGTGGGGCGTGGGGGCAGGGCGTATATGGGAAATCTCTGTACCTTTCTCTCAATTTTGTTGTGACCACCTAAAACTTCTCTAAAAAACTGTCTAATAAAAAACCAATATAATGAAGAGGAAAAATTAAAAAAAAAATCCCTAAACCAAAAATGCATAGAGAATAAACTGTGATTCTACCTCTAAGAGTTACCTTTGTTACTGTTTTGTCTTTACTTACCTCTAGTCTTCTTTCCTTGAATACATATTTCTTACATAATTGAAATCAGATGGCACATACAGTTTTTAACATGCTTTTTTCGTTTAACTTTATAACAAAAATATTTTTATGTTATCAAAAACTTAATGCAGGCATAAAATTTAATGTTCTGTCATGTAGATGTCCCGTGTTTGTTTAACCTTTCCTTTGCTACACTTGCTATTTTGGGAGGGAAATGTGTTGTCACAGCCAACCATAATGTAGGTGTTTGTAGTCTGAGAATCTGAGTGTCCCGATGATTAAGGAACAGTTTTTGTGTGTGTGTGTGTGTGTGTGTGTGTGTGTGTGTGTGTGTGTGTATGCTTGAGTCAGAATTGAGTCTCTGTAGAATCTGTTTGTTTGATAAGGAGAAGTGAATGGAGGAAAAAAAAAAGTTTTTTCCCAGTTTGAAATGAAACGGTTCTGTTCCTAAAGTCTTGCTGTTCTCCTGGATGTGGACGTGCACGTGCACTCAGCCCCTTGAGATCTAAATAAGACTGGTTTTATCTCTCTTTCTATAGCTCATGAATCTCCAAAGTTCTGCCCAAGATTTGTGTGATTTCTTGAAGGTGTTAGGTCTGGGATCCAGCTTCCGAGCATCTGTTCCTGTTCCATACCATATGTACCTAGATCTTAACTCCATCTTCTTCCTCAATTTCCAAAATACCAATTTACACAGTGCATCTGCATGTGGAAAAATAACAATAATGACCACTGACATTTATTGAGTGCTCACACTGTAGCAGGCATTATGTAAGAACTTAGAGGTATTGCCCAATTTAACCTTTATAACAACCCTATGACATAGACACTAAATATTCCAACTTTACAGGTAAAGAAACTGAGGCACTGAGATAGTAGGTACCATGTTGTGCAAGAATATTCACTAAAGCATTCACTTATTCAAAAACTTGGTAAGCATCCTGATAATTTTGGGCAGTGCTGGGGATTCAACAGTGGAAAATAGACACAGTGTTGGCCCTCAGGGAGCTCACAGTCGAGAGGCAGGAAACAGACAATTAAAAAATTACAAAAACATGAAACTAGTGAAGTATAGAGTGGTACTCTAGAGAATTTTATTTAATCTTTGTAGATGTGGAAATCTTCTGAGTGAAGTGACACTTAATGGCGACCTGAAGGATGATCGGTAGTGAGTCAGAAAAGAAGAGAAGAACCAAGTAAGGAGTGTTCCAGGTGGGGAGCGGTGCATGCAAAGGCTGGGAGTGAAGCGTGAGTGTGCTGAGGACCAGCTGCTGATGGAGTTTGGAATGGCTGCAGCGACAGAGAGGTGGCGAGTGGTGGGAGAGGGGCTAGGGAGCTGGGCAGGAGGCAGGACTCACGAGCCTGCAGCCCGTGGAGGATCCCATAGGCCTGTTAAAGATTTTAGACTCCATCCCCAGGGTACTGGCAAGCCAGTGAAGGGTTTAAGCAGGGGAGGGACATAATTATATTCACATATTGGAAGGTTACTTTGGTTGCATATGGAGAATTGAATGAACTAGTGGGCAACTGAATAACAGCAGAGGAAATACGGGAGGCTTCTCCTGGGCCAGGCAAGAACTCATAGTGGCCTGGACCCAAGGAGTCACAGTGCCAATGGAGAGAAGTAGATGGGTTTGAGATTTACATAGAGGGTTGTGTTGTCAGGGTTCTTAGTTGCAAAAAACAGAATTCATTTAAGGTGATTTAAGCAGAAAGGGTTTTATTATAGGATATTAGGTAGCTCACAGAACATTTTGTAAGGCTCATGGAATAGACTCTAGGCTGAACTTGCAGGGAAACACTCTAGAGGAGACAGCAGGGAAATCCCTTTGTTATGGTCAGCAAGCTGCCCCTGTCACTACTAAACCCAGAACCACAGTCTCTGCTACTGTCAATACCAGCAACATGGATGCCCTATGTCCTGCCGCTTTTCATATATAACTCAGTTCTGATCAAAGCCTCACGCAGATTTATCTAATAAGAGGAACCTCAGTCACATAGGTTCCTACCTAGTGGCAAGGAAGCAAGAGAAATGTACAACCTCTGTACATGAAGGCATGCTGGAAAGCAATCGGAATGGCATCGAATTAGCCAACCTGCAGTACCTGTCCCAGAGGTAGCAGCCTCTGTAGGTTTTGGTGAATGATATTGAGGAGGGTGAGAGAGAAGAAAGTATTAAGAAAGAGTCTTAATTTCTGGCCTGGAATCTGAAGGGACTGTGGTAGATTTTATTAAAATAAAAACATGGCAGAAGAAGAACCACTTCGGAGGTTGGAGAAAGGAGAGAGATGAGTTCAGTTGGGTGTAGGCTGACTCTGATATATCTTGGGCTGTGTATATAGACTGTCCCAAAGATAGTTGGATGTAGGGATCTGGCGATCTACAGTTTTCTGAGTCATCAGCATGTGGATGATTCATGATGAGAGAGACGAGATGGTCATTAGAGGAACAAGATTACACGGGCAAGGGCAGGACCCTTGGGAATACTACCAGCACTTAGAGGACTGGCAGAGCAAGAGGCATCACAAACAGACTGGGAAATGTTGTCCAGAGAGCTGGAAGGAGGTGTAGGATGTGGGGCCATGAAAGGCAAGAGAAGAGTGCTTAGAAAAGAAGAGAGAGTGTGACCGCATTGACTGCTGCTAGAGGTCAAGCAGGTGGAGGGCGATGGGTGTCCAGTGGATTTCAGGACGAGGAGGTCACCGGTGCCTCTTCTGAGTGGTAAGGAAGAAAGCCAGAATGTAGGGAGAAGAAGAGTGAATAGAAAGTGGGAAGGAAATAGAATCACAGTACGTGTTTCTTTACACAAGTTTGTCTATGAAAGGAGAGATGAGAAATAGGGTAATAGGTGGAAAGAAACATGGACTTGAAAAAAAATTGGGAGTCTGAAGTGGGAAGGCATGGCTAGAATGTATAAATGCTGACAGAAAAACAGGAGAGAAGACAAAGATTCAGAAGAGAGAGGGGAAAATTGAGATATTCACTATCTTGAACACTCATTCACCCATCCAGTCACCCACTCACTCATTCATTTATTTACATATCCATTCACTCACTCATTCATTCATACATAACTTGCTTACTCAGCCAACCTTCATGTGTTGGGCTTTGTGGGGATGAGAGAGGTGGGTGGTCCAGGGTTTGGAATCCAGGGCTGTCCACCTTGCTCAAGGGCACTGGGAAGCCCCGTCTTCCTTCTGTTCACCTCCACTTAGCTGGTGGCTGTCAAGCTAAGTGCTTCTTAAACATTGATGTCCGCATGAATCACCTGGGGATCTTGTTAAGGTGCAGAATCTGGTTTGGTAGCTGTGGATGAGAGCTGGCATTCTGCATTTCTGACAAGCTCCCAGGTAAGACCTTGCTGCTAGTCCTCAGACTACACTCTGAGTAGCAGGAGTCTAATTGGTACTGTCCAATAGACACATTAGGATACAGGACACCCAGCTAAATTACTAAATATAATAAAAAAAATTATTTGAGTTTATCTGAAATTCAAATTTAACTGGGCATCCAGTATTTTTATTTGCTAAATATGGCAATCTTACCACAAATGTGAGACACATATGTAATTCTAAATTTTCTAATAGCTATATTTTAAGAAGTAAAATCAAGTAGGTGAATTCATCTAAATAATATACTTTAAACAAATATATTCAAAATGCCATTTCACCGTATTATTAATAGAAAAATTATTAATGACATATTTTACATTCTCTTTTTTGTTCTAAGTCTTTGAAATCCAGTATGTATTTTACACATCTCAATTCAGACTAGCCACATCTCAAGTGCTCAGTAGCCGCATGTGGCTAGTGGCTACTGCATTGGACAGCACAGGTCTAGATCTCCCCAGGTATTTGAATTTCATTGGCCTGGGGCATGGACACATTTTAAAAGTTCCCAGGTGATTTCAAAGTGCAGCCAGGTCACCACCACCGCTCTCAGGGCTGCTTGGTCATGGAGTGTTCAGTGATGAGTGGCAGCTGCCACAAGAGGGAGCCAGCCCCTTGGAAAAAAGGGTCCTCAAAGCCACCTACAGGGAAGTCACTAGATAGGGACATACGAAATGCTGGACGAATCTATATGTACAGCACTGGGCCTGTTCCTCAGTTTCCCTTACACTTATTTTTCTAGTCAACATTTTCGGTATTCTGGGCCACTCCTGCAGATCTCTCTGTCAAGTTGCTCCATTAATATCCCTTATCTGCAGCATCCTGTTCTCTTTCCCCATCCTCCCACCATCATAGGGTCTTTCCCCCTTTAGCAGTGTGGGAAGGTACAAAGAATAGGAACTGGGACTCCTACAGATATTGGGGTCTGAATCCCAGCTGTGCTCCTTGCAAGCAAAGAGCCCTTTCAGGGCATCACACGACTGCCCTCAGCTTCCTTACTAGTGTAGAGACAACAGCAATCTCACAGCCATGCGGAGGAAGGGTGATGTGTGATAATATACTCAGAACAGTGCCCAGGAGGTGCTCGTATCAAAGTAAAGCAAAGTAGGTGCTCAGGAAATAACAGTTCATTTTCCTCCTGCCCTACAAGTATTGGAGGTAATGTGATATACCTCCTATATTCGTTCCCAAACTCAGCTGTATGACAGGATCACCTAAGGAGCTGGTGAATAAATCCTCTTTCCTGATCCTGTCTCCCAGGATTCTGATTTAGTTGGTCTAGGAGGAGGCCAAAGATTATGGATCATGAATTTTGAAGTTCTCCAGGTGATTCTGAGCAGCCAGTCTGATATCAGTTTTGTGGGTTGTTGTTTGGGAACCACTGACATGTGGACAGGGGATTTGGAATCAAGGGTGCTGGGTCTAACTTCTTGCTTTACTGTTTACACAAATGCCCTGAGCCTCAGTTATGCCACTGTCACAGGAGACTAATAAGATACACTGCTCAGGATGTGGTCATATATGTAAAGCTCCTGGCAGAGTAAGAGCTGGGTAGCCACGATTGTCCCTTCCTGGCCATCTCCTTCTTTCCTAATTCCCTGTGCTACCAACTGTTTCTTGCACAGGCCATTCTTTCTTACTTCCCAACCCCCGTCTGTCATTTTCTTGCCACTTGGGTTGTCCTTCCTTCCTCTCTCCCTCCTCTTATCAGAGCTGGGCTGCTGAACCAACAGCCCCACCTGCTTCCCTTTGACTCCAGATTAGATTTTGTCTTTGGTGCCCTGTTGCTGCACTCCTGGTTTCTGATTTAATTTCTTTGACCAAGCAATGAGTTTACTATTGGACCAGTTCATATGAGGCCTTTCCTATCCCCTGACCACTCCTCCTACACATCCTCCCACCTCAAAGGAGCCAGACTTAGCTGGCAGGTCTTCCTGGGAGGGGATGGGTGCCATAGGGAGGGGAGGAGCAGAAGGTCTGTGCGGAGAAGAGTAAAGAATTCAACTCTATACCCTCCTTTCCAATTGCAGGCTTCTTGCTGGAAACAGGTTTGCTATACAGCAATACATACATGAAAAGAAAAAGCAAAGCTAAAAGACGAATGACAAACAGGGGCAAACAAGCAAAGGGTGAGGTTGACATTTAAACAGGTCTCATACATAAATGATATCAAATCAGGTTTGGAGTTTTGATTAATGTCATGGACCAACCATTCTGACTTTTGAATTGAGATGGTAATTGTAACTTAAAGTGACTGTAGAATTGTCTACTAATCAGGTGCGAGCAGAGAAATCACAGGCTTGCTGGAGTTTTTATCTAGTTGCAGAAGACATTTATATCCACTGGCCAAATTTTAAAGTGACAATAAAAGACCCAAAATAGAATTGCATTTTTATTACATCAACAGTGGTGTCTATTCAATATACTGATCATACCCAATGTTCTATAAACTTTTTATTTTAATTAAAATATCATAGAATTATTTTTTATTTCATTACATCAAGATTGACCTCAGTCTTTTAAAAGGCTTCATAGTATTATGCCATGTGACTCTATTATAATTTATTTAATCTATTCCATGTTAATGTATGTTCAGTTGTTTCCAGTGTTTTTTACTATATAAAATAATGATACTGATATCTTAGAATCTTAATCTTTCTCCACTTGTTTTATTGTTTACTTAGGATAAACTCCCTGAAATGAAATATCTGGTAGGAACATTAAAAAGTTTCACTTTTTAAATTTTGGTCATATTGTTCTTTCAAGAACTTAGATCAGCTTACACCCTTGCTAACAAACAGTATGTTTAATGACAATTTTCTGTATCCTTGAAAACTGAAGATTATATATTTTTCTATTTTAAAAAAATCATAGGTAAACATGTTGTCCCATTTTAACCTGCAGTTCTTTGATTATTGTCTACTGATAAGCATGTTTTTCTGCATTTGTGGACATTTTAACTTCCTCTCTTTTGATTTGCTTGTTCATGTTGGTGAGTGAAGTTTTATTAAGATGAACAGTTCCATTACAACATTGTGATTTAATATCTTCTTTTGTAAAATTCATGTCAAATTGGTGGGCAGAGGTCTCTACCCCCCAATTATATATAAAATTAATGCCTCCAATTACTGTCTTAGATTAGAGTACTTTTTGGATTCTTATCTTCTGTGTAACCCAAGGCTTTATAGTGTTTCTGTCTTTTTTAGAATCATGTGAGTGTAGCATGAAGCTCACTTAGAAATCAGCTTGGTAACATGGCCTTTGGTGGGGGGGGTGCTGCTTCCCTGCTGGCCTCTCGGTGGGTACCCACTCACTGATTCTAAGAGTCAGGCAGTGCAGATCTGTCTGAAACAATCTGTGGGGATGTTTATAAAGACTGCAAAGGGGTTTGTTAATGAGACTACTCACTGTCTTACTATATAGCTAATTTAAGTATAAATATATACATCTGATTAAGCATATACAGATGGATTCTGTGATCAATTTAAATTTTCTCCTCACTAAGGACCATGTGGAAAGTCTTCCCCTGTGATGATGAATAGAATGACCATTTCTGGCCCATTTGCAGTGACAAGGTTTCTGGGGACCCTCTCTGTGTGTCTCAGCAGCTCCTGCTGTGCCCAGGCATGTCCTTACCCTTAGCTTACCACTTGCTGTTGGCAGACATTTCCAGCTCTTTCCCTCACCGTTCAGTTCAGGTTGGGAGCCCAGTGGAATCATGAGAGTAAGTCCAGGGTTTTTCCTTCCCTTTGGTATGTTTTGCAAAATTCAGTAAAGAAACTGAATCCATAAGGTGCAAGTCCAAGACAACTCTCCTTCCCCTGGGTCCCCCAAACCCAGTCTCGGGATAGTTCTCTGCCTCCTTGTGATGACACCTAAGAGACCCCAACACTCTCCTAATCATTCTTGGATAACAAAAAGTCCACAAGTCACAAAAAACAGCCACACTTTAGTAACCAACGTGTCCACTCTAACAATGGTGTACCTAGTATATTTGACACCCACACAGAATCATTTGTTAACATTTCTTCCCTCTATATAACCAAATTATTTCTAGCGATAATCATGAAATGAAACAAATAATAATAATGAGTAAAGAAGAAATGTGGATGGTGAAATTTTTCTTTTATCCGACATGTATATATAATCAGGCCAGTGAACAAAAATAACAACAAAAATAAAACAAATATTAAATACAGAAAAGGCGAAAAGTAATTTCCACCTACATCAAACTTTTCTTTTAAAAAAAGGAAAAAAATTACACTGTAGTTTACACTCTTTTAAATTTTAAACACAAGACAAACTCCATGGGGTCTCATAGACTGATAGAATTGAAGTAACACATGTTCTTTGTCTTTACAGTAACCATGCTGTCATTGTTGTGTCACACATGCTGATTGAATACACTAATATGTAGGACTACAGGAGTTGGAGATAGTAAACTGTGCCCGAGCAAACATGAATGACCCTCAACCCTTAAGAACCTACTCTCATGAATGTGTGCAGCTCAGTCCAAGTGTGTTGGGGTCAACTGAATAGCTGGGAACTTTCTGAATTAACTTCTATGTAGAAAAAGTTTATTAAAATGGAAGTAGAAAAAAATGTGCTAATTTGAAAATTGCATATGTATTATTAGTACTCAAGAGTAACCGCAGCAATTATTTAGCTGTTAAATCAACAACATATTTTGGGGGAGGACTATTTATCCTTGGTAGTATACAGAAATATCACACAGTGATAATGAAAAGCTGACCAACTTTGAATGAATTTGGTTATTGCTTTTAAATTCTCTACAGATGATGTATCCCCGATCCCTTTTCCACATAAGCTCCTGAGCTTGGATTCAACCTGCAGGAAAATGTAGGAAGAAGACCCCATTTCTGTCATTGAGCAAAATGGGGCTTAAAGTAAAAATTATCCACAGTTATTAAAGAATGGACAAAGTTGTTGTCTTAAACATCGAGTTTGTGGCTGGAGATTTGTACTCAGTAACTTGTTATTCCAGAAACTGTTTCTGGGGGGCTTTCCCTCTTGCTTTTGTCTGAGCACTGGGTCTTCCTATACGGTGCAGTTTTTCTTGCATGGATAGAAGAAGAGATTTTAAACTATTATTTTGGAGAGAAGAATCACTTAGTGAATGGGATCTAAAGTGAACACGGATGTGCCTCCAGGGCAGAGGCATGAATGTATAACTCCAGCACAGTCTGCCCAGAACTCAGGATGCCCATGTCCAATGTCAGGTGGGACACAGAGGCCCCTTTCATCCTCACCCCCTTCCCTCCTTTGGGGCGTTCTACAGCTCATCTTCTTTGGTGATTCCTGGCCTGAGGCTGCTCCATGGAGCTAAACTGGCAGGTAGACCATGGATTCTAAATATCTTAGTTCCGAAAGCATTTATCTTAATATCTGTGGCTGTGAGTGAGGGGCCTGCAGTTGTAGAGGAGCGGCCCTCTCGTGGAGCAATGGAAATTTTTCTGAATAGTGAGATCCAATGTGACTTCGCAATTGACCGCTGGTGAGTGTGAGTCTTCAATCAGGATGCCTCTCTGGTGGTGTTTCAGCATGCCGTTATCTCCAAAGTCCACAGGGGAAGGCACAATCAATATGGTCCCCATCGGGCCTGATAACTCTTCAAGGCCTCCCTGGGGTGTGGTGCCCGTGCCAGGAAGGCGCTGCAGCAATTAAAGAAGGGTTTCTCCCCAAGCTCTGGGGTACATTTATCTTCAGGCTAATGTTACAGTTGGTGCTTCCTTGTGCCAAGCTTCGTAACAACTGGGCCTCCTATTCTATTCCTTTACAGCCTCATAACAGAGTGAGAGGAGAGTTCAAAAAATAAAAAATCTTCCTTCTGGGGAGGAGAGAAGAGTGCTAGTTGAATATCCATTGGATTCAATAAGTCAGCCTCATTTCAAAGGCATCTTGTTGACCTATCGTGGGTCCTGCTGAAGCTGTGACCTAGAAGAGGTACTGGACCTTTTGTCCCCAAGGGCCAGCGGGAGGGAGGCTGGGCGGCCAGGGACGATGCCCTGCTGGACAATGGAGAGCCTTGACGAAGTGCTCCCATTTATTGGCTGAGCGACTGCATCAGTCATTCATTCACAGGCACAAGGTCTAAATTGCAGAACCAATTAACAGCACTAATAGCCCTCGCCTGCATTAATCTTTGAGACAAAAGGGAGGAGAAGTGGAAGTGCTATTAGCAAATCAAGCTGTACCATCCCTGCTTTATTGCGGAAATCTGTGTCTGTATGTGGCTATTGTGCGCTGACTGCAATTACAGCTCTCATTTAAAAATGATTAAGTGGTTATAATTATTTTTCAATTAAAACTTATATCTTCCATTTATGCAACATTTCAGACTTCAATTAAACTTCTTTTTAAAAGTGCTGCAGAACCAAAAGATTGCTGTTGCCTCTTTTACCAGGAAACCCTAAACTCAACCCCAGATAGAGTTTTGATTTCCAGCCCTCAGAATTAGTTCCATTAAATGTAGACATTGTTATGAAAGTTAGAAAGTGATAAAATTTGCAGTGCCTGCTGGAAGTGACCACCACCACCACTACTACCACCACAGTGTGGGGGACAGAAACAGGTCCAGGCTCTTCCTGGAAAAGTCTGAGAAATTTGTGACAACTGAGAAGGGAAGTGTGTCCTTGGTGTTGGAAAGTAGTGTCACTAAAAGACCTGCCTCTCAAGGCTCAATATTTAGAGCAGCACCTTAACTGTGCTCTTGTGACAGTAATGAATTACTAAAAGAAAGGTGTGAAGTTTTGAACAATTTAATTCATTTGAAAACTGGAGCAGGACTGGCAGGTTAGCTCAGTTGGTTAGAACATGGCGCTGATAACACCAGGGTTCAATCCCTGTACGGCCAGCTGCCAAAATAAATAAATAAATAAATAATAAAAACTAGAGTAGTTTCAGGGTTTTCCCCTTAATATCTACCTTATTTGCCTTCTTTCTCAAGGAGGAGAGAAAGGAATTGTTTCATATTATTATGCATAATACGAATTATGCATAAATCATGGCCTATTTTTATCTTGCAAATGCCCATAATCAGAGCATATTCTTGGGAATGTGATCTTCATGGGACATCATGGGTCATGTGTGTGGTGGTGGAGAAGAGGGCTGGGAACCTCTGTTATCTAGAAGTTCCAATCAGGACTGCTTTCTAAAGCCCTGCTCATCAACTTTAGTGAGGACCAGAGTGGTGAAGAGTGATTCTTGGGCTCAGAGAGGTGGTATAAGTTGTCAGTTGTCATCCTGATAATGTCCCACCTTGACCTCCTAGTTCAACTGGTTATTCTGCGTTACTAACCACAGTTTTGTTCTGTGCTTTAGAAAACATGTATGTCACATGTAATAAGTTTCAAAATCACACAGTAAATAAGTCATTTATAATTCTTGTTCCTTAGTCAGAAAGTCCTGGTTTCTCTGACTTGATCATGGCACTGGTGAGGAATATTATGTCTCAAGAAATAAAAGGCAATGGCAGTAATGAATTCTTGAGCCTGTACCATGGACCAGATCCTCCCAAGACAATCAGACAAAATTTATGGCCCCTTCTGGAAGGAAGAGATGTACTATTGCAACACATCTCTTCCCTTTAAAAAAAAAAAAAAAATATATATATATATATTAAAAAATATATATATAAATCCTCTGATATTGCTTATATCTCCAAAGTACCTTTAATTTTTTACACTTATAAAATATATGTTACCTGTAGAAGAATACAAAATTTGGGAAATAAGCCTAAGGAAAAAAATCAAATCAAGTCAAGTTAAATGGCCCATGATCTCTGCTGAAGATTTCATGTAATGCCCTCTATGTAGATGTCTGAAAAGCTAAATTTCCAGATGGAATTAGAGAAGTTGTTCCAGGAGGCTAAGAATTACCCTTCGTTATGTAGCTATTAAGCAGAAAACTTTACTTGTCTATCTTGGCACCAGTACCCCTTTCTTAATTACAATGGCTATATACAAAGTCTGATGTCTGGTGGGACAAGCACTGCCTCCCTACTCGAGGTCCCAGCCTCTCTGTGATACACACCTTGTTCCTCTTCTCCAAAAACAGTTATTGATTTTCTTGACCTTTTATTCTTCCTTGTGCATTTAAGGATGAGCTTGTCACATTCTATACATTAGACCCCTGGTAGGATATTGATTGGACATTGACTGGAATTATATTAAATTTATAGGTTACTTTGAGGAAGACTTGGCATCTTTATGAGATTGGGTCTTCCTATCTATGAACATGGAGTATCTCTATTGATTCAGATGTCCTTTCATGTACTTTAGTATTTTATAGTTTTTTTCCATAGAGCACATCTATTTATACCAAGGCTTCTTACATATTTTTACATTTTGATGTTGTAAGTGACATCTTTTCCTATTGTCTTCCTAATTGATTATTACCCTTATAGAATATCAATTGATTTTTGTAGATAAATTTTGTCTCTAGGGAGCTTGCTGAGTTCTCTTATTTACAAATAAAAATAGTTTTGTTTCCTCTGCTAGTATTCAACACAATAGTGAATTTCTAAGTGATGTGGGCATTTTTGCTTCTTGTTTTAAAGGAACATCCTCTAATGTTTCACAATGAAGTATATTATTTGTTTTAGGTTTTGGTAAATGCTCTGTCTCAGATTAAGGAAATATTTTCTGTTTCTAGTTTGCTAGAAGTAACACTTAATCCTGAAAAGATTAAACTTCATCAGATCTCTTTCTATATTTACCGAGAGGATCACATAGTTTTTCTCATTTAATCTAGTACTGTGGTATATTGTATTAACGGATTTCCTTGCATTTCTGGGATATAGCCTACCTTGTCATGATATACTGTTGAATTCAATTTGATGATGTTTTAGCTAAGATTTTTCCATCTAGTTTTCTGAAAGAGATTCATCTATAATTTCCTCCTCTTTCCCTCCTTTCCTTCTTTGGTTTGTTTTAATACTGGGAGTATAATTTCTCCTCCCCTCTGTGAGTTAATTTCCATGAAATAACCCATGTGTGATTGAGATTGTGCAATTCAGTGCATATTTATTGATGCTGTTCACTGTGTGCTGGTTCATGTCTAGTCACTGGAGATGTAGCAATGGACAAGTAAAAGTCTTGCCATACATGTCCCTAGACATTTTGACAAAATTCTCCTGGCTCTAAGTCTCTGATAATGGGAAAGAGTCTTTTGATTTACTGTTCAGTTTATTTCATGACTTTTGGTTTATTCAGCCTTTCTATTTTTCTTCAATTTGTTTTTTAGATTTTTCCTAGGAACCTTAATATATCTGTTAACGAATGATTGAGATAAAATTATTTATAATATTAAATTATAATTTTTAATCTCTATTTCTGCCTTTTCACTCTTGCTAAGTCTGGTTAGGGATTTATCTATCTTATGAACATTGAACTAATTTTACTAGTTTTTTCAGGGAACCATCTTTTAGTTCTTAATTCCTGCCCTTAGCTTTACTGTTTTCTTTCACTTTTTTAATACAAAATTTCTGTTTCTATCTTCTGTTGTTGTCCACCTAACTAATTTATTTCCAATCTGTCCATTAAAAAGTGCATCTCTCTATCATCCCCCTTTGAAAGGAACTAGGGCTTCTTGAAGAATGGTTAAATCCAGATCTGGGGCAGAAAATATATAAAATGAGCCTGGAGCATCTGTCACAATAGATAACAAAGAAGCTATCAAAGACTACCAGGGTCATAACAATAGGACCCTGAAGCCTAATTAAAGGGGTTCATTCTCACTGGCCAAAGATGGAACAATATGACCATCAAAAAGAATAATATCTGCAGAGAATTGAAATGCATCATGTATATTAAAATCCATGAGCTCATAATGATACTAAAATTATTCATCGTGATAACCTTTGATGTTAGGATATTAACTTATCATTCTGAAAATCCTTTAAAAAGGGAGCGTGTCAGTATTTATCCTGCTTTTTCTATATACTTCAGGATAACTAAATAGTTGATGAGGGAAAGTTCTCTTTAAAATAATTTTAGTTAGTAAAGAAAGAATGATACACTTAGGATATCACTGCTTTGCAGCCCTTATAAACATATGCAGGGAGGCAATAGTCCCAATGGCTGTTAAAGCCTCCTGGTTTGATGCACTGAGAGTACACGCCACCACCTAGGAAGTATTCCTGCCACAGATTCAAACCTTGGTGGAATCTGATCTCAGTATCCAACCAACAGTTTATAGAAAGTACAGAGAACCAAGGAACATGTGAAATGACCCCATGAGGGTGTGATCAGTAAAACCTAGACTGTAGAAAATTCCACATGAAAAACATCAGGCTTCTTTAATAAATAATTAGCAAGGAAAAAAGAAAGAAAAAAAAAAAAAGAGGAAGCAGAACTTATAGATTAAAAGATACCTAAAGGACAACTAGACCTTGGTGGACTCTTTATTCAAACAAACTATATACAAATTAGTAAGGAATTATTACTGACTGTTTTAGTTGTGATGATAGAATCGTCATTTGGTTAAAAAAGAGATGTGTATCTTTGAGAGATGCACACTGAAGTATTTGGGAATGAGATGTATGATATATTTTGCTCCAAAATAACTCAAGATGGTCAAATGTTGATAATGCTTGAAGGTGGATGATAGGTACTTAGAGGTTCACTGTTCCCTCCTCCCTACTTTTGTATGTGTTTGAGTTTTCCTGTAATTAAAAAGAATGTTTTAATTTAAAGTTTTAAATTAACCTCTAAGTAGTAATTTAGTTTCACCCCGCGTTTTCCAGGTAGTACTGTCGCTGCTGTTCAGTTCTCAACATTTTAATTTCTTTTGTGACTTCCTCTTTTAACAATACATTATTTAGTGATGCATTTGTATGCACACACACTTCATATACCCTGATATTATATATTTTGTATGTTATCAACTTATTCTTCATTTCTGATTTGATTTCTGTTATATCAAGAGATGTTGTCTGTATTATATTGATTTTATTCTTCGAAGTTACTTGAGACTTCTTTTGTGACCTAATACAGAATCAAGGTCAACTTTTTAAAAATAATTTTTTAAAATAAATGTTGCATTTGAATTTGTAAGGAATAGGTATTTATTTTGTGGGCTCAGAATTCTCCTTGTATCTGTTAGATCATCTTGCTAATTGTGTTGTTCTTTATTCTTATAATTTTTTATTTGCTTGATCTATTTTTTTTGATAGAGCTGTGTTAACGTTTTCTGCTATGAGATTATAGATTCTTTCATTTCATTTGTAATTTGATAACTGTTTACTTTATACATTTTGAGCCTATTAGTTTCTACTTTATTTTCTGAGCCTATTCTGGCTATCTACGTAGCATATCTATGTGGCATAACACAACCACCATTTTAATCATGCTCATGGATTCTGAGTCAGGAATTTGGCCAGAGAACAGCAGGGCTGGCTGTCTCTCTGCTCTGCCATGTGTAGGGGCCTTAGCTGGGAAGATGCTAATGGCTGGGGGTGTCCCGAGTGGCTGGGTGCTGGGATCACCTGGAGACTTCTTCGCTCGTTTGTCTAGGGCCTGAGCTGGGGCAACTGCAAGGCCCAGACTAATGTCCAGGGCACTGCACATAGCTTGGCCTTCTCACAGCATGGCAGCTGTATTCTGAGAGGAGCACCCTAGACGGTGTGTCTAGAGAGCAAGCACTCCAGGAGGCTGAGTGGACGCTGCAGGGCTTCCACCTGGCCTGTGGGAAGTCTCAGAGCATTGCTGCTCCTGCTGCTGCATCTTGTCGCTTTCAACTGAATGGCCAAAGCCAACTCGGATTCAAGGGGAGGGAAAGGGGACTCTACCTCGCGATGAGGAGTAGTAGAGTTACATTGCAGAACAGAATGTGGAAAGGGAGATGTCTTTGTGGCCAGATTTGGAAAATATGATCTGCTTCACAGCTCATGCTGTTAGGGGCATATCTGAGGCCTTTATTATTATACACATGTTTTGTTTGACTATTTCTTTTATTATTTTGTCATGTTTCTCTTTCTTTTTTTAATAATCTTACGATATTTTTTGATGCAATTAATCTTGCTTGCCTAGCTTTCTGTTTAGTAATATTTGCATAATATCTTTTTAAAATTTCTTTATTTTCTATCTTTCTTGTAGTTTTATCTTAGGTTGGTCTTTTTAAAAATTCTTATAATCTCCATGATTTAATTGGTGAATGTAATGTGTTTATGTGTGTTGTGATTCTTGATATATTGGAGTTGTTTATACCATCTTATTTTGGGTTTGTTGTTTACCATCTGCAGAAGATATAGGTAGGAAAGACACTTCAAGAAACACCTGGTGAATGAACTCATGGAGGAAGATTTACAAGGTGTGATTTAGGGTATTCCAGCCACTTATATAATCATATCTACTTGCCAGTGCTTGAAGTTTCTTCAAAAAGGAACAAATCTGTTTATTCTAATATGGGAAAGAGACAAATGCTGATGGATGGGGTAAATTATTTTTTCCCTCAGTTGCTTATACAAATGATGGTTAGTAGATGACTGATGATTGTTAAGATCAGTCGGTCATTGAGTTCAGGTGTTTGTTGAGCACCTACTTAGTGCTGGGCATTGTGCTGGTGCAGGGATACAGTGATGCATAGGACAGACTCTACTGTTCCTGTCCCTGTGGAGATCATAGTGAAGGGAATGGTTATTAACAAATAAGGCTCAAACTGGGCTCCCTGGGCTATTTGGAGTAATGAGCATCCATACATGGGAAGAAAAGTGTTGTAAGCAGAAGTTTGGCTCCCATGGCTCTCACTCCCTGGTGTTATACACGTATTATCAGGGTCCATACAATCAATGGGCCTTAAAATAGGGAGATTATCCAGGTGGACCTAACCGAATCACATGAGTTCTTTTTTTTTTTTTTTTTTTTCTGAAACTAGGATCACTTTATTTTTTTTTATTTTTTTATTTTTTAAATTTTATTTTGTCGATATACATTGTAGCTGATTAATGCTCCCCATCACCAAAACCTCCCTCCCTTCTCCCTCCCCCCCCTCCCCCCCAACAATGTCCTTTCTGTTTGCTTGTTGTATCAACTTCAAGTAATTGTGGTTGTTATATCTTCTTCCCTCCCCCCCCCCGATTTGTGTGTGTGTGTGTGTATGTGTGTGTGTGAATTTATATATTAATGTTTAGCTCCCTCCAATAAGTGAGAACATGTGGTATTTCTCTTTCTGTGCCTGACTTGTTTCACTTAATATAATTCTCTCAAGGTCCATCCATGTTGTTGCAAATGGCAGTATTTCATTCGTTTTTATAGCTGAGTAGTATTCCATTGTGTAGATGTACCACATTTCCGTATCCACTCATCTGATGATGGGCATTTGGGCTGGTTCCAACTCTTGGCTATTGTAAAGAGTGCTGCGATGAACATTGGGGAACAGGTATACCTTCGACTTGATGATTTCCATTCCTCTGGGTATATTCCCAACAGTGGGATGGCTGGGTCGTATGGTAGATCTATTTGCAATTGTTTAAGGAACCTCCATACCATTTTCCATAGAGGCTGCACCATTTTGCAGTCCCACCAACAATGTATGAGAGTTCCTTTTTCTCCGCAGCCTCGCCAGCATTTATCGTTCATAGACTTTTGGATTTTAGCCATCCTAACTGGGGTTAGATGGTATCTCAATGTGGTTTTGATTTGCATTTCCCGGATGCTGAGTGATGTTGAGCATTTTTTCATATGTCTGTTGGCCATTTGGATATCTTCCTTAGAGAAATGCCTACTTAGCTCTTTTGCCCATTTTTTAATTGGGTTGCTTGTTTTCTTCTTGTAAAGTTGTTTGAGTTCCTTATATATTCTGGATATTAATCCTTTGTCAGATGTATATTTTGCAAATATTTTCTCCCACTCTGTTGGTTGTCTTTTAACTCTTTTAATTGTTTCTTTTGCTGTGCAGAAGCTTTTTAGTTTGATATAATCCCATTTGTTTATTTTTCCTTTGGTTGCCCGTGCTTTTGGGGTCGTATTCATGAAGTCTGTGCCCAGTCCTATTTCCTGAAGTGTTTCCCCTATGTTTTCTTTAAGAAGTTTTATTGTCTCAGGGTGTATATTTAAATCCTTAATCCATTTTGAGTTGATTTTAGTATACGGTGAGAGGTATGGATCTAGTTTCATTCTCCTGCATATCGATATCCAGTTATCCCAACACCACTTGCTGAAGAGGCAGTCCCTTCCCCAGTGAATAGGCTTGGTGCCTTTGTCAAAGATCAGATGGCAGTAAGTGTGTGGGTTGATTTCTGGATTCTCTATTCTATTCCATTGATCAGTGTGCCTGTTTTTATGCCAGTACCATACTGTTTTGGTTATTATAGCTTTGTAGTATAGCTTAAAGTCAGGTAGTGTTATGCCTCCAGCTTTATTTTTTTTGCTGAGCATTGCTTTGGCTATTCGTGGTCTTTTATTGTTCCATATAAATGTCTGAATAGTTTTTTCCATTTCTGAGAAAAATGTCTTTGGAATTTTGATGGGGATTGCATTGAATTTGTATATCACTTTGGGTAGTATGGACATTTTCACTATGTTGATTCTTCCAATCCAAGAGCATGGAATATCTTTCCATCTTCTTGTATCCTCTCTAATTTCTCTCAGCAGTGGTTTGTAGTTCTCATTATAGAGATTTTTCACCTCCTTGGTTAACTCAATTCCTAAGTATTTTATTTTTTTGGTGGCTATTGTAAATGGGCAGGCTTTCTTGATTTCTCCTTCTGCATGTTCACTATTGGAGAAAAGAAATGCTACTGATTTTTGTGTGTTGATTTTGTATCCTGCTACTGTGCTGAAATCATTTATCAATTCCAACAGTTTTTTTGTAGAGGTTTTAGGCTGTTCGATATATAGGATCATGTCATCTGCAAACAGGGACAGTTTGACTTCATCTTTTCCAATCTGGATGCCCTTTATTTCCTTCTCTTCTCTGATTGCTCTGGCTAGTACTTCCAACACTATGTTGAATAGGAGTGGTGAGAGTGGGCATCCTTGTCTAGTGCCTGTTCTTAAAGGAAAAGCTTTCAGCTTTTCCCCATTCAGGATGATATTGGCAGTGGGTTTGTCATATATGGCTTTAATTATGTTGAGATACTTTCCCTCTATACCTAACTTATAGAGGGTCTTTGTCATGAATGAGTGCTGAACTTTATCAAATGCTTTTTCAGCATCTATAGAGATGATCATATGGTCCTGGTGTTTGAGTTTATTAATATGGTGTATCACATTTATTGATTTGCGTATGTTGAACCAACCTTGCATCCCTGGGATGAATCCCACTTGATCATGATGAATAATTTTTCGTATGTGTTGCTGTATTCTGTTTGCTAGTATTTTAGTGAGGATTTTTGCATCTATATTCATCAAGGATATCGGCCTGTAGTTTTCTTTTTTGGTTATATCTTTACCTGGTTTTGGTATCAGGATGATGTTTGCTTCATAGAATGAGTTTGGGAGATTTGCGTCCGTTTCAATCTTTTGGAATAGTTTGTAAAGAATCGGTGTCAATTCCTCTTTGAATGTTTGGTAAAATTCTGCTGTGAATCCATCTGGTCCTGGGCTTTTCTTTGTTGGGAGCCTTCTGATAACAGCTTCAATCTCCTTTATTGTTATTGGTCTGTTCAAATTTTCTACGTCTTCACGGTTCAGTTTTGGGAGCTTGTGTGTGTCCAGAAATTTATCCATTTCCTCCAGATTTTCAAATTTGTTGGCGTATAGTTGTTTATAGTAGTCTCGAATGATTCCTTGTATTTCAGATGAATCAGTTGTAATATCGCCTTTTTCATTTCTAATTTTTGTTATTTGAGTCTTCTCTCTTCTTTTTTTTGTTAGCCATGCTAATGGTTTGTCAATTTTATTTATCTTTTCAAAAAACCAACTTTTTGATTCGTTGATCTTTTGAATTGTTTTTTGGTTTTCAATTTCATTCAGTTCTGCTCTGATCTTAATGATTTCTTTCCGTCTGCTAACTTTAGGATTGGATTGTTCTTGTTTTTCTAGTTCTTTAAGGTGAAGTGTTAGGTTGTTCACTTGCCATCTTTCCATTCTTCTGAAGTGAGCATTTAATGCAATAAATTTTCCCCTCAATACTGCTTTTGCAGTATCCCACAGGTTTTGGTATGATGTATCATTGTTTTCATTAGTTTCAATAAACTTTTTGATTTCCTGCTTGATTTCTTCTTGGACCCATATGTCATTAAGTAGAATGCTGTTTAATTTCCATGTGTTTGCATAGTTTCCAGAGTTTTGTTTGTTATTAATTTCTAGTTTTAATCCATTGTGGTCTGAGAAGATACATGGGATAATTCCAATTTTTTTGAATTTATTGAGACTTGATTTGTGACCTAATATGTGATCTATCCTGGAGAATGATCCATGTGCTGATGAGAAGAATGAATATTCTGAGGTTGTTGGGTGGAATGTTCTGTAGATATCTGCCAATTCCAATTGGTCTAGAGTGTTGTTTAGATCTTGTGTTTCTCTACTGATTCTTTGCCTAGATGATCTGTCTAATATTGACAGTGGAGTGTTCAGGTCCCCTGCTATTATGGTATTAGTGTCTATTTCCTTCTTTAGGTCTAATAGAGTTTGTTTTATAAATCTGGCTGCTCCAACATTGGGTGCGTACATATTTATGATTGTTATGTCTTCTTGATGGATCAGTCCTTTTATCATTAAGTAGTGTCCCTCATTGTCTCTTTTTATGGTTTTTAGTTTAAAGTCTATTTTGTCAGATATAAGAATAGCCACTCCTGCTCGTTTTTCTTTTCTGTTTGCATGGTAAATCTTTTTCCATCCTTTCATTCTTAGTCTGTGTGAATCTTTATGGGTGAGGTGGGTCTCTTGTAGGCAGCATATAGTTGGGTCCTGCTTTTTGATCCAGTCAGCCAGTCTGTGTCTTTTAATTGGGGAATTTAAGCCTTTAACATTAAGAGTTGTTATTGAAAGGTGTTGATTTATTCCTAGCATTTTATTGGTTGTTTGGTTGTCTTAGGTGTCTTTTGTTCCTTGCTTTCTGATTTACTGTTTGGTTTCTTTGTTTGTTGGTTCCTTAGGTTGTAGATAGTGTTTTTGTTAGCTTGTTTTCTCTTCATGAATGCCATTTTTATTGTACTAGCGGGTTTAGATTTTTCTTAGGTTTTTATGGCAGTGGTAGTTATTTTTCGGGAACCAAACCCAGTACTCCCTTGAGGATTTCTTGTAAGGGTGGTCTTGTGGTAGTGAACTCCCGCAGTTTTTGTTTGTCTGAGAAATATACTATTTGCCCCTCATTTCGGAAGGATAGCCTTGCAGGGTAGAGTATTCTTGGCTGGCAATCTTTGTCTTTTAGTATTTTGAAAATATCATCCCATTCCTTTCTAGCTTTTAGGGTTTGTGATGAGAAGTCTGATGTTAACCTGATTGGGGCTCCCTTATAGGTGATTTGACGCTTCTCTCTTGCAGCTTTTAAGATTCTCTCTTTGTCTCTGAGTTTTGCCAATTTGACTATGACATGTCTTGGAGAAGGCCTTTTTGGGTTGAATACGTTTGGAGATCGTTGAGCTTCCTGGATCTGAAGATTTGTGATTTTTCCTATACCTGGGAAGTTTTCTGCCACTATTTTGTTGAATATGTTTTCAATGGAATCTCCATTTTCCTCCCCTTCTGGAATACCCATGACTCGGATATTTGAGCGCTTGAGGTTGTCTGATATCTCTCTCAGATTTTCTTCCATGTCCTTGATTCTTTTTTCTTTCTTTTTGTCTGCTTGTGTTATTTCAAACAGCCCATCTTCAAGTTCAGAGGTTCTCTCTTCAACTTCGACAAGCCTGCTGGTTAAACTCTCCGTTGTGTTTTTTATTTCGCTGAATAATTTCTTCAGTTCAGCAAGTTCTGCTACATTTTTTTTCAGGACATTGATTTCCTTGTATATTTCCTCTTTCAGATCCTGTATACTTTTCCTCATTTCATCATGATGTCTAGCTGAGTTTTCTTGTATCTCATTCAGTTTCCTTAGAATTATCACTCGAAATTCCTTGTCAGTTATTTCAAGGGCTTCTTGTTCTATAGGATCTAGAGTATGAGATTTATTAACTTTTGGTGGTGTACTTTCTTGATTTTTTGTATTTCTGGTGTCTTTTTTTTGGTGTTTATTCATTGTGGCAGGGGGTTTCACAGTCCACTGGTTTGAGACTAATGACTAACTAGGATGTTGCTGTGGTTGCTAATTTGGTATGGCTCCCGCCGTGACTGCTCAGTTGGCCTCTAGTGTCTTGTGTGTGGGGTTGCCTCGGGTCTTGGGCTTCTCCGGGGATCCACCTTTCTGGTCAGCTTGTACTCTGCTGGGCTGGTGGATCACGTACCACAGGGTGTGTGATCTCTGTTGAGCTTTCACTTTCTGTACAGGACTTCTCCCCGTTCCGTGTGCTCTGGCCCAGGCTGTTAGATCGTGCAGTGGCGACCCCACCGGGTGTGTGGTTTCTGTCGAGTCTCCCCCCTCTGTGCACACTGTGCTGGGCTGGGGCGTGTCTTCTGCACCCCTCGTCTATCAGCTGGGCCTTCAAGACCCTGCTCAGCACCGACTCGCCCAGGAAGTCTATCAGGTTTCTGCTAGGCACAGACAACCGGTCTCTCTGGGTGCCTTTGTAGCACTGTGTAGATCTTTCTCGGGTCTTGTTCACCTTTGTATCCCCCCGGTATAAACCGAGTCTAGTGCCTGCCTGCAGCCTGCTCTCCGGCAGGTTCAAGCGGACCTGGGAACTCTCCTACCACACTATCCCAACCAGAAATTCGTTAGGCTTTTTTCCAAACTGGTGGTCGCAGAGATGTTATCTGCCTCCCAGTAACAGGAAGTTTACCGGGGCCAGAGTCCAGGGTGTGGTGGAGTGACAGTCGGCCCGCCCGTACTTTCTAGCCCTCCCAACACTGGTCGGGACGCCCCACACCCCCAGCCCCGCCAGAGAACCGCGGAGGGAGTGGGAGAGGAGGTCGGCCTGCAGGGTCCGGAAAGCCCCGCGCCAGGCCAAGCAAATGGGCTCAGTGATGGCCGAGCAGGGCGGAGCTGCCCGCGCCTGGGAAAATGGAGGCAGCACCGGGGCAGTGAGTGGCCTGGTGGTGCAGGCGGGAGCCGCGTGGGCCAGGGATCACTCACAGTGCTGTGCCAGGTCGGGCGCTCGCTCTGTCTCTGGTTTGTTGCCTTCCGTGTTCTCGGCGCTGCCGCCTCGGGCTGTTCAGTCGCGGCGCCGCTCGGGCGCTCCCAGGAATCTTCTTTAATGCCGGCCTGAAACCTCGAATCCTGAATAGGGCAGCTGGCCGCCTTCAGTGCGGCCCCAGCCTCCGGGATCCTGGCTGCATCCACAGCAGCCCTGGCGCCGTGTTCCCTGTTTCAAGACTCGCTTTTGCAGCTAAGAATCAGTTCTTTTCCTGCTCCACACTTCAAAGCTGTTGCCTGTAAATGAGGCAGCCTCTCCTGCCGGGGGCAAAGTGGCGTTGAGCCCCCACGACCGGCCAGCAGCAGCAGTCCTCCCTTAAGAGATGGCCAGAGGAAGGTCCACAAGTTTCCCGGCTGCCTGAGGCCCAGTGGCCACCTTTTCCACCTCAGCTACTCCGCGCCAGCCGCCGCAGCCGCCGCCATCTTGAAATCCCCAATCACATGAGTTCTTAAAAGCAGAGAACTTTCTCTGGCTGGTGGCACAAGAGGAAAACAGAAGTAGAAGACAGAAGGATGTGGCAGGAAAAGTCAGAGAGAGATATTTGAAGCATGAAAAGAATTTGATGTGCTGCTGGTGGCTTGAAGATGAAGGGGGCCCTGTGTCAAGGAAATGGGGACTCCAGTCCTACAGCCACTAGGGATTGAATTCTGCTAACACCAGTGAGCTTGGAAGAGGACCCCAAGCTCCAGACGAGAGCGATGGCCCTGGGTGATGTCTTGATTTTAGACTGATGAGACCCTGAGCAGAGAATCTAGCTACACTTGCTGAACTTGTGATTTACACAAACTGTGAAATGATAAATGAGTGTTGTTTAAACTTCTAAGTTTGTGGTAATTTGTTATAGCAGCAATAGGAAACTAATGCAAAGGGTACGATTCTCCTGCACTAGAAGTATGACCAGTCATGACTTGTGACACGTTTTCCAAACTGCTCCTCGCTGTCCTGGCACTGTGGACAGGTCTCCACTGCTATCCCATGTCACCATGCAGTGTACTGGTTGTGTTTGCAGGCTCCAGAGCCAGACCATCGGTGTTTAAATACCACAGTAGTGGTGTGATCTGGGCAAGTGTTTAAACTATCTGTACGTTAGTTTTTATATCTGTAAAATAAGGGTAATAATAGCACCACCATCACTGAGTTGTAGACAGGATTAAGTAGTTAATACACGTAAGGTGCTTATAAGAATGACTGGCATATAAGCAGGCCCTCAGTGTTAGCTGGGCTACTCCTCCCGTTATGGTTATTAATCCTGCATCCCATTCCAGAGCCCTCAGTCACGAAACCAGAGAGACGACTTTTCTCAAGCTCCTAATTACTCATTTTCCAAACTTCTCTGCTGAAAAATGCTGTTTGTGACTCTGTAAGGTAAGGATGTTCGTCAGAGACTTTCAGTGCTTTCTGGTGTCTGGCTGGGGAAAGACAGTTTCTTTCCTGGACCCGTAACCGTGGGGAATTTTCAGCACGGGCCTAGTTTTGGATACTGTGGTTAAGAACATTAAGTTTAGAATTATTTTACTACCTACTAGATGTTTGATTTTGAAAAAGTTACTTCACCTTTCAGACCCTCAGTTTTCATACTGGAAGATGAAGAGGCCAATTGCAATGAGAATTAAATGAAGTGACATAAAGTGACCAGCACAGCAATTTTAAGTAGAAGGTATGGTTATTGGCATCCTTTCCAGGGACACTTTCTGAGTGACAACTCCAGGTCAGGCCCTAAGCTGGGCCCCGGGGCACTGCAACCAGGGGACCAGCCTCTGGTCCCATCTTCCTCTTACGAACACGCTCCCTGTCGGGGCTCCCCCCACCGAGCCGTCCACTGCCATCTGTTTTACAGCAGGAAGTTAATCTAAGTAGCCTCTGCCTCTGCTGGACTCTTAGGTGTGTGATTCCCAGTGTGAGGTCCCGTGTGAGAAGAGGAGGACGGTGCCCAGCTGCGGGCAGGGGCCTCTGTGGCTGACATGCTAGCTTAACACTGAGTTTAGTGTTGCCACCCTGTTCCTTTTGTCTTCGGATGCTAGTGAGGAGCTTCTCCAGGGCTGATGGGTACATAGTGAGACACAAGCCTCAGGGTCAAGTGGGATTGAAATTTAGCAGCTTTTGTCTCCACCACTCGTGCACCTGCTGGGCAGGGCTGCACCAGGAGGGGTGGCGCTGCTTCTGCACGGCCATGTCTCTCAAGTGTCAGGAAGAAACAGGGCCTGGAGGATGTCGACTCGTGCTACCACCTTCCTTCTTTCTATCTCTCCTCGAAGGTGGAAATGTCAGTGGTTCTGACTGATGTCACAGTGCTGGGGGATGCTTAGGGCTAGTCCTGCCTCTCTCTCCTGTCTTTATCTCTGTGTCTCCTCAGCAGGGTGGGACCGACTGTGGGAAGCCAGCCCAGGAATTCTTCTGAATCTGCCCAGGCCTGTTAGGTTGGAGCTCCCCAGCAGTAGTGCCCTTCATCAGAGGCTGCTTGACTCCTGGCACCTGTCTCCACTCCTCCCCCAGCCACACTTTCTACAAAAGCACATACCCCCTCTGGAATGGGCACGTTGCTTCTCAAGCTTGTTGTTGGCCGTCAGTGCCAGGCTCAGATAGAAGCAGCCTTGGGAAGGGTAACGTGAGTCAGCAGAGCCCTGGGAGCAGCCTCAAAACAAGCTGGTGCCCTCAGGGTTTCCAAGAGTGTAGCTGAGTAGCTACCAAGAGTCCCGTCAAATTGGGAAGAGCATTGTTTCAAAATAAGCACATGCTCTGCCTTGGGTCTTTCTCATGTTCTCCATTGGTGCCATAGAAATCCCTTCTGTTACCTTTAAATATTTCTAACATAAAGGCATAGCTTGTCTTAGAATTCTGATAATTTTATAAAGACATGGTTGATATTTATTGACTGTGTACACGTGCCAGATGCTTTACACACACAATCTCTTTCAATCCTCACAAATACAGGTAAGGTATAGTGTATATTACCCTGATTATACGTGAAGAAACAGAAGCACAGAGATACTAAGCTGCCCCAAATCACATAGCTAGAAACTGAGGTGCAGAAAAATCAAGTAATGTGCTCAAGGTCACACAACTCTTAAATGCTAGTATGGGGGCTTGAGCCAAGGCCACTTCCACTCACACTTAATTGGCCAACTCAAGTCACAAGGTCATACTTGACTTCAAGCAGGGTGTAAGTGCAGTCCTACTGTGAGCCTGCACAGGTTCCCTTATCTGCAAAGACATAATGATAATAATTGTACCTATTTCATAGGGGTATTAGGAGAACTGAATGAGTGAATGCATATTAAATGCCTAGAACTGTGCCCAGCACACAGTTAAGTGCTTTTTAAATATCAGCTGTTAATATTCTCTCTGTGGGATAAGCCACCTGACATATGCAACTCTATGGATCATTTATCCATTCTGTAAACTTGACAGAGTGCCTCCTACATATCAGACCATGTGCTGTGCGAATAGGATCATGGAAACGGACAGCACAGGTGCCACTGTAAAGAAAGGATAAGTTGGAAGCTGTTTTAGTTCTGATTCCAAATCTTGACTCATGTTAAAATGTACCAGAGGATTCTGAAATCTTACCAAAACTACAGAGTCAATCCACCAATCTGGCTTATTTTATGTCACTGAGACATTTAACATATTGTCAAGTGCGTGATGGCAGTTGTGAAATACTTTATTCTCTATTTTAAGTTAGCCAGACATTTGTCTCACGTTACCCAATGTCTGCACTTTTCTTGGTTTGCCCTTCCTTGTGACATCCTAACAGTATGTGACAATAAAGCTCACCTGTTGCAAGGTTGTGAGACCTGAAGACTGGTTGTTAGGAGGTTGTGAGACCTTTCCACGTCTCAGGAAGCACTCTGGCCCCGGGGCTACTCTTTTCGTGAAGAACCACTAGAGGGCAGTAGCAACCCACTGATGCAAACACCGCCCCTCCCCCCTGCCCCCCCCCCGCCCGCCCACGGAAAGGGAACACTGGAGACAATCTGCTAAAACTAGTGCTCATTTAACAGATGAGGAAACTGAGTCGCAGGGGGACATTGTTTCCTCAGGGTCACACAAGGGATAAGTGGTAAGTTTGGACCTGGAGCCTGATTCCCAGTTTAAGGTCGCTAATTACAAATGCCACTTTAATGCAGAAAAGAGGTTACACACACACACAGAGAAGATTAAATGTTTTGCTTATTCTCATGTGTGCCTAAAAAGGACGTCCTGGGACTTCACTGGTGAAGAAAATTTTAACAATTTAGGAGAAGAGGCTTTTCAGATTAGCATCTGAAAGCTGGAGCATTGTAAGGAAAAGGCAGATTCTGGAGGGGAGACTGGATGGGGAGCTAGGCATCCTGGTACTTACAGGCCATCGTGATCAGGGAAAAGGCATTCACACCTACATCCCAGGCAGGCATCACTGGACACTCAAGCAAAGTTTGAATTAAGACCCTAGCTAAGGCCCTGACAATCTGAGTGTTATGATGAGAATTTGACTTATGCTAACATCATCTTATCTGGAGATCCTATACAGCCTTTGTATTACATGGCTGAGTCGTCTCCAAAATGACAATTGTCTTCTAGGAACAGCCTACACCTGATAACTGCCTAACCAGGGTCCATCTGTATCAATTAGGATTAGTTTTGGCTATTAAAAAACAGAAGACCCAAGAAAACAGTGACTCAAACAAGACAGGATGTATTTGTCTCTCTTGAGAGTTTAGAGATAGGTGATCCAGGGATGGTGTGCAACTCGGCTTCACAAAGTCCTCAGAGCCCAGGTGCTTCGATCCTCTTGGTCACTCGCACGGCCTTGGTTCCCACAATCACCTCAGGTCCCAAGAGGGCTGCAGCAGATTGCGACATCATGTTGCATTCTGGTCAGCAATGAGCCAGAGATGAAGAAAAGGAGCAAAGGATAATTACCAGTCATCTGTTAAGGAAGGTTGGTTCCTGAAAATGATGCACGAAACTTCTGCCCACATTCCATCAGTCAGAACTTGGCCACATGGCTGTAATTCCTGCAAGGGAAGTTGGGAAATGTAGTGTTTAATCTGAGCAATTACTGTGCTCAACTGAAAATTACGGTTTTATTGTTGTGAAAAAATGGAAAATGGATATTGGGGTGTGGTGACTTACAATCTTTGTGTGGTAGACATGGACATGCCCCACCCAGATCCCTCCACATGGAAAGACTTGCTGCCCAGCAGTGTGGGAGAGTTTGGTCAGCAGGTAACTTACAGCTGTTGACTCCTTCAGGATTGGCTGCAGCTGTACATAGTTGAGGTCTTGCTTTCCCTGACAGTCTGCATCTGGTCACTTCATTAGGTGGGAGTTAAAAGGCTCAACCTTTTCAGCCCATTGCAGGCCAACTTGGACCAGGCCTGCAGTGCAGTGAATCCTGCTTTTGCTCCGTCTTTTTACAGGTGTTGATCCCTAATAAGCATTCTACTCTCTAAACTCTGTCTCTCTGTCTGCTTTCAGAGAACCCAAGCTACAATTGTTGGTACCATTTACAGTTGGGTAAGGAATGCAGGCAATGAAATACCGTTTTGGGATCAAGATCACTCACTGCCCGGCTGCAGTAAGGAATCCATTACGGTTGGTGGGTGATCACAGATAGCCTCTGGTAGAAGGTGGAGGTCCACTTGTTAGACAGTGGTGAATCGGGGGTCTTGTGTGGTGGAAGGGAATGTACTAGCAGGCTGATGTATCAGGCTGTTTGAGAGGGAGGGAGGAAACAGGAGCTCTAAGGGCCACAGTATTGGATGGCTATTGCTAAATGCCACTGATGCCATACACCGAGGTAATGAACAGCCGAGAACAAGTAGCAGGCAATTGAAAGCCAAATGTGAAAGCTGAAGAGTCTCTTTGGTTAAATACAAAGAACCCCCCTTGTCCTGCTGGGAGGACATGAGAAAGCCAAGGATCAAGCTTAGTGTCTAATAGGTTCACTGGCTGACCATCAAGGAAAGTTAAATGTCCACCCAAAGCAGATCTGTTATACCCACGGTTGGGGCCTTGATTGGGAGATACCAGGACTCTGACACGTGAGATGAAGACATCTGGGAAGGTGCTTCTAAGGATTTTAACTCCCCAGACTGTAACTTCCGAGACTGCAAAAGTGGCTGGGCACCCTCTGGCAAGTGCTTGCACCCCCTGTGCTGGAAGACAGTGCAGAGGTCTCTTCACCAAAAGACAGCAGGTACACCCTGCTGTGAGAGGGCCACTGGTATCACTGAAATTTTCAGTGGTGGCTATGCTCTGTAAGCTGGAGCTGGTGATAAAAGATGTTACAAAACTTGGCTCTTTATAAATGTGATAGCAATGGGGATGATTGGACTCTGAAATAATAGAAGTCAGGTTGTGCTGCTTAACCTCCAATTAGAATTGTACAACAACTGGCAAGGTTAGAGTGACAGCCAAGAGGATCTGACCCACAGGGAGTTATGGAGATGGTGAGTGGAAGATGGTGGCCTGAGAGGCAAAACAGAAGGGAATCTGAGAAGGGTACTATCCAGTGTGTGCTAGCAAAACAGATCAAGGATGGGTGATCGGAAGGTCCTGTTCACTTTCCCAGTTTCCAGATCCCAGCCAATTCTTCGACTCTGGTCTATTGACGGAAGAGGTGGCTGGGTTTCCAGGAGGAAGGTCCTCCACGGAAGGACAACACCATGGAAATTTTGTACTGTAATGATTCCTATAGTCCTTCCTCAAAGGGACCTTGGCCACTTGTTCAGGTAATTGAATGTGAAGAAAGGGAAATACCAGATATTTTGAGGACTTTTGGATCCTAGATCTGAGTTGACATTGATACCCAGAGACCAAAAGTGTCATTGTTGACCCTCTATTAGAGTAAGGTCATATGGGATCTAGACAATAAATAGATTCCTGGCCAAGATCTGGCTTAGTGTGGATCCACTGGGTCTGAGGACTCATCCAGTTGTAATTTACTCAGTCCCTGAGTGTATAATTGGGATTAACACACTTGACAGTTGGGGAAAGCCACATGGGAGCCTTTGAAACCATCAACCCCACCATGGCTAGGATTTCAGTCAGACTCAATATTGCATCCCAGGGGGAATTGTGGAGATAAGTGTCATCTGTAGGGCTCTAAAGCAAGAGTTGAAAAATTATTTTTTCTGTAAAGGGCCAGATAGTAAATGTTTTGGGCTTTGTGGGCATAAGGTCTGTCACAACTCCTCAGCTTTGCTGTTGCAGCATGAAAGCAGCCATAGAGAGTAGGCAGATGATTGGGAGTGGCTGTGTTCCAGGACAGAGTTATTTACATGAATAAGGCACAGGCAGGATTTGGCCCTTGGACTTCAGTTTGCCAACTACTGATGTAATGGAGTCAGGAGTGGTGGTCTCCATAATACCTCAAATTAATTCACCAGTCTGACCCCTGAAGAAACTGGATGAATCTTAGGGATGACTACAGACTACCACAAGCTCAACCAAGTGGTAGACTTGATTGCAGCCACTGTGCCAGATGTGATGTCTTTATGAGAACAGATTAATATGTCAGGTACATAGTTCGGGGTATCAATTTGGCCAATGTATTCTTTTCTATTCCACCCAGAAATGAGGATCAGAAACAGTTTGCATTCACATGGAACAAACAATATATACTTGATAGTTTTCCCCCAGGGCTCTTTCAACTCTCCCACCCTCTGTCAGTATATGGTCTGAAGAGATCTGGACCATCTGGGCATTCGTCAGAACATCACTTTGGTCTACTGTGTCAGTGACAGTGAGCTGATCACCCTGGAGAGCAAGCTGGAGGTAAATGCATGTGCTCCAGAAGTGGGAGGTAGCCCTTTGCCACATATGTAAAATATTTAGGAGGCAAGTGATCAAGGGGTTGCTGGGCCATCCCATTCAAAGTAAGAAGATTATTAAATCCTGCATCTCCTACCAAAAAGAAAGAAACACAATGCCTGGTGGTCGTCTTTAGGTTTTTGAGGCAGAATATTCCACATCTAGAAACACTTATCTGGAATATACACTGAGTGACATAAAAGACTGCCAGCTTTAATGGGGCCCAGAGCTGGAAAGGGCTCTGCACCCTGGGCCATACAATCTGGCAGACCCTATAATGTTGGAGATACCAATGGTAGTAATAGATGCTGTGTGGAGTTTGTGACAAACTCCAGTGGGAGAATGACCCTTAGATTTCTGGAGCAAGGCCATGCCATCTGCAGCAGTAAATTATATGCCTTTCAAAAAGCAACTTCTATTGTGCTATTGGGCTCTGGTAAAGACAGACTACGTGACCATGGGCCGCCATGTCAGATCCACCAAGCTGTAGATTGAGTAGTTCCAGCAACAATCCATTGTAACATGTGACTGGTACATCTGGGATCAAGAATGTAGTAAAATCAGAGGGTGTAAGCAAACTGCATGAGCAGAGACCCCAGACCCCTGGCACACCCACCACTATTGTATCAAAATTGTGACCTATATGGGGATCATATATAACCAGCTGAAACAAGAGAAGAAAACCTGATCTTGGTTTTTAGATGAGGTGGCTTGGTATGTGGGCACAGGACAAAAGTGGACGGTATCTGCACTTTAACCTCACCTAGGCAAGGCCTTGATATACAGTAGTAAGAGAATATTTTTCTAGTGGGCATAGCTTTGGGTGGTGAACATGGAAGTCCACTTTTTGTGGAAAAATAAGTGTCTAAGATTAGACTACTACTCATGGGCAGTGGTGAATGGCCTGACCAGCAGGTCAAGGGACTGGAAGGAAAATATTAGAAGTCTAGAGACAAACACTTCTAGAGTAGAGGCATGTGAAAGGACACATGGGGGTGAGTAAAAGTGTGGAGACATTTCTATCACATTTTTTCACCCAACAGATAGTGTTCACCTTAGAGAAGGCACTGAATAACCCAGGTAGACAAAATGACCCAGCCCATTGACATCGGTTATCCTCTGTCATTGGCCAGCTGCATGACAAATACTTGAATGAAGTGGCCATGGTGGCTGAGATGGAGACTACTCGTTGGCCCAAAGCATAGATGCCCATTTACCAAGGCTGATCTAGTTACCACACAATGTGGTGACAACCTGCCATTAACAGGCACTCATGCTGAGCTCCTGATGTGGCGCCATCCATCAAGGAGGCCAACCAGCCACTTGAAGGCAAGTTGAGTACATTGTGTTCCTTCCTTTCTGGAAGAGCCATAGGTTGGTTCTCAAAGGAATAAGCACCTGTTCTGTACATAGTTTTGCCTTTCCTATCTGAAGGGCTTTGAGGTGCACCACTACCTGAGAGGTTATGGATTTTGATCCACTGACTCAGGCCCCACATAATACTATGTCACACCAGGGGACCTATTTTACAGCAAAGAAGGTGCAGGAATGGGCTCATGACCACAGCATACACTGATCGTATCACGTATTGTGCCATCCATGTGCTGCCATCCTGATAGAGCATTGGAGCAGCCTGCTGAAGTCATAGCTGAAGTACCAGCTTGGAGTCAATACACTTTGAGGATCCATCCTTCAGGACACGATGCATGCATTGAATCAGAGAATTTTGTAGGGTGCTTTGTCCCCAGTGGGAAGAACACATGGGTCTGAGAATAAAGAAGTAGAAGCAGCAATGTCCCTACTAACCATCACTCCCAAGGATCCACTGGGGGACCTGGTGAATCACATCCTTGAACCTCTAGGATCCATAAGGTTAGAGGTCCTAGTTTCCAAAGGATCCACTTTCACCAGAGGGCATAGCAAGAGTTCCATTTAATTTTAAGCTGATATGTTATGGCTGCTTCTTGGGCACTTTGGCATCCTTCAGTCTAGGGACCAGCAGTAAAGAAAAGTGGTCAATGTTCTGGTAGGGTGAACTCCTGGCTATCAGTAGAGGTATCCTGTTATTACACGATGGGGCCAGAGAGGAACTCAGATGATTATGTGGAACTCACATGATTCACTTGGCTTCCTCTTGGTGTTCCCTTGACCAGTGGTGAACAGATAAAGCAACTTGGAAAGAGTGTGATAACCAGGGGCTCAGGAGACTTGAGCATGAAGTTCTTGGTTAATCCACCAGGTAAACCACTGAAGCCTACAGAGGTGCTAGCTGAGGGTGAGGAGAATCTAGAATAGAAAGCAGAGGAGGGAGGCAATGAGGATCAGCTGTGGCCCTGAGACCACCTGCAGTGGTGGGGTTCATCATACTAATTTCCCTGTATATTAGTTTGTTGAGGCTGTGTAGTGGATTGAATTATGTCCCCCCGAAACTCAATGAAGCTTGAATTGCATCCCCCAAGTTTTATGTATTAGAAACTTAGCCCCCAGGCTGGCCCTGTGGCTCACTCGGGAGAGTGTGGCACTGGTAGCGCCAAGGCCACGGGTTTGGATCCTATATAGGGATGGCTGGTGCACTCACTGGCTGAGGGTGGTGCAGACAACACCAAGCCGAGGGTTGCGATCCCCTTACCAGTCAAAAAAAAAAAAAAAAAAAGAAAAAAAGAAAGAAACTTAGCCCCTACTGTGACTGTTAACAGGGTGGGAACTCCTAATATGGTAATTGTAAGGTGGGGGCCTTGAAGAGGTGATGGGATTGTAGGACCATGCAGTAATGAATGTATTAAAAATGGTGGTC
Organism: Cynocephalus volans; assembly: GCF_027409185.1. Taxonomy (NCBI): domain Eukaryota; kingdom Metazoa; phylum Chordata; class Mammalia; order Dermoptera; family Cynocephalidae; genus Cynocephalus; species Cynocephalus volans. Next base: position 21,334,700 of record NC_084470.1, read on the forward strand.
AGGGGCATGGTTCTGAGGGCTTTAAAAGAAGAGGAAAGTCTGTCTTTATTTCTCTTTGCTCTCTCTGCTTCCACCATCTTGCAATGTGAGGCCTCTGGGTCACTGTCACCACCACCAGATGGACTTTGGACTTCCCAGCCTCAGAAACTGTAAGCAATAAATGTTGTTTTTCTTATAAATCACCCAGTCTCAGATATTTCTGTTATAGCAACACAAAACAGACTAATGCAGGCTGCCACAAAAACAAAACAAAACAAAACAAAACAAAAACCCACAAATTGGGTACTTAAATAACAGAAATTTATTTTCTGACAGTTATATAGGCTAGAAGTCCAAGGTTAAGGTGTTGGCAGGTTTGGTTTCTTCTGAGGCCTCTCTCCTTGGCTTGCAAGACGGCTGCCTTCTCGCTATGTCCTCACGTGGTCTTTCCTCTGTGAACGTGCACATCTGTGTACAGATTTCCTCTTCTTATAAGGACCTAAGTCATATTGGATTAGGGTCCATCCTAAAGACCTCATTTTAACTTAAATAGCTCTTTAAAGACTTTATCTAGAAATACAGTTAACATTCTGAGGTACTGGGGGCTAGGGGGGGGAGACACAATCCAGCTCATAACACCCTCTTACAAGCTTCTGCTCCAGAAGAGGGACCCAGCAGAGTCCTTCAGTAGCTGCTTCCTCAATGCACATGAGAAGTGGATTTGAGCAGTGCAAGGGGTGGACTGTGATGGACACAGAGACGCACCACTCACAGCCCCTCTCAGTTGTGGGGAGCGTGGTCAGCATAAAGTTTCCAGCTGTCAACTCCTTAAGGGTTGAACTCATCTATAAAGAGCCACGTTGTCTGAGGTCAGACCTTTCTGGAACAACCTGCCTCTCGTGACCCAGCAAGGCAGGGGTGTAAAAGCTTGGCCACTTTGACCAAACGTTGGCAATTAAAACCAGCAGTGTTTGCTCTAGAGCTCCCCACCGGATTGGCTAAGGTTTTGTCAAGGCTGTATGCAGTTTGACTTCTCCCTCCGCCCAATCCTACTTCCTCCCTTGAATCCCAATAAATATTTTGTACTTCAGACTCCATCTCAAGTATCTGCTTCTGGAGAACCCAACCAATGACATTTTCCCTCCTATATTTAATTAAATATTCTAGCTGTATTACAATTCTAGGCCATGCCACCATTTCAAGAAAAATTAGTTGAACAAACATTGAAATAATTGAAGATTAATGGAAAGTAAAAGTAATTATAACGGCGTTCTTGCCCTGTTGTTTCTGCCCTTTTTTAAGCCTGTCAACTGATGTCATTAATTTGGCCCCAGTCAAGATTCTGGCCCCTATTCTCCTTAAGCAAGTCCTTGCACTCCGGAGATAGGTTCTTATGTTACTCATTTATCACCAAGCCCCCACCTGGTGTCTTATCCGCTGTCACCCCAGCCCCCTCTCCCTGTGGGGGTTGTTTACCCAAAGTGGTTCTGCGCTGCCATATTAAATTACTAGAGCCCAGAGAAGAAAGCACATGCTTCATAGAGGTCTTTTGTTTGCTGTCCCTGCAGTCTTTTATCTCTCCTTACATTAGCACATAATTTTCCATAATGTGGCACTTAGTTTTCCTATAAAATTTGATAAGCTGAAGGTTAGACTTTTCCATCCTTCCTTATTTAGCCTCCTCCATCTTCTTCTCTTTTCCTCTTCCTCCTCTCTCCCTTCCTGCAATTATTGACTCTTCCTTCATGCCAGGAGAACACGCTTAGACAGAGAGATAGAAGACATGGTTTCAGCCCTCAGGGAGCTCCCAATCTATGGGTGGATGGGGGGGGGGGAGGAATCAGAAAAATAAACACGTAAAATCCACACGAGTGCACAGTACGGTGTTGTATGAACTAACAAGTCCCTGGGAGCCTGGTGTGCAGCTTCTTGGAGGAGTAGGGGCTTGGTCTGAGGGCTGAGGCATGAGAAGAAGGTGGTCAGGTTTGCTTCTGGATTCTTGACTGCATATGTGCTTGTTTCGGGGAGTTTAACCTTCAGATAAATAACATGCAAATGTAATTAGCTAAAATATCTTTTATATAAATGTTTTTGATGTGTTTGAAGCGTATGTGAAAACAATTATTTCAATATGAAATTCCCATTTGAAATTTTATCTCTGCACTGTTAGTTTGCCTTATAAGCCATGTCATTCTAGGTGGCAGGAAAACCAACTTCATCCTAGGTTTGGACCACATCACCTCCAAAATCTCAAGAAAGGCTGTGGAAATCAAAGAAGTTTAGTAGTATATTAAATGTTTCCATATTTCATTTTGGCTTCTGAGTACATACATGCAGATTTTCTCATCACATGTGAAACTACATTTTAAAAGAGTAATGATATTTCTCAGTCGTAGAACATCTCATCAAAAGGTGCCATTTTTCAAACCTGGGACTTAATGGCTTGGGGCTTATTCTGAGACTGTCTAGTGCTAGAATCCTTTCCTGCCTCTAAACATGTGTCTACTCTCCAGGCTGCAGTTGCTGGGTACTGCCCTGCCAATCCCAGAAACCTCTGGGTAGTGGTAACCTCAGACCTTTGCCATGTACCAAATATTTAGCTTAATTTTTCCATTTTTCAGGGAAAATAAGAAAGAACACCATACTGGTGACTAATCCGTCCCAAGTTTCTTATAAATGTCTGAGACAGTAACACTTGAATGATCGATACCTTGATAGTGTATATTCTAATAACTTTCAAAGTTATATAATTACTTACATATATCATTTTCATCAATAATTTCATTGGCACAAATGAATTCTTTACTGTTCAGTGCCAGGTAGAATTTATAAATAGAAATAACATAAATTCTATCACGTGTAATGTCCTAGAATTAACTAGTGTTCATTCTCAAGATTATCAATGGAAAAAAAAAAATGTAAGCAGAAGACAGCATCTGAAAAACTAGTTTCCCCCCCTTAGAAAAGGCCATTGATGATTTAGATTTGTTCAAAGTTTTACATCCCCCACTCCCCACTTACATGAAAATAAATCAGGTTAGTATTAGCTTTTGCAAAGTAACACATCATTTAAAGTAAAATCAGTGAGTCCCTCAGAAATCCTGGAGCACTGAAAATTTATCCCAGTTGATTCTAAGTCCCTCTTCCCCTTGTTACTGGCATTACCCACAAATGAGTCTTTGCCATCCTGAATCCTTCACAGAAATGAATGGAACTTGGCCAGCACCTGGGCCACATCTCAGTCTGCAACAGAATGATGTTCTGAAACAGTTTCTTGCTCAGCCAGCTAAGGTGCTCTTCACAGCGAGACCACCAGGCCCCAGTCCTGCCTGCCTCACAGACAGACACAGTGGGGTCACAGCATCAGCCCAGAGTGTGGCCTTGAGCCATCTTGGGAACTGTTCAACTGCTGTCCACACAGTCAGGGCAGGCGTGAAGCGCGAAGAGAAGTCCTCAAAAACAGCATGTGCCCAGTGGCCTGTTTATGATCTGCAGCACCTCGGACAAGCGCTTCCCACAGGCGTCTCCCAGTGAAGCCTGTCTGCTCCAGAAGTGCATCAAGACCCCATAACTGACCCTCCAGGTGCGCACTACTTATTACTTTTACCTAGTCATAAACACATACACAGATCCTTGAGAAATGATGCTATTTGCCCACAAAGCCAAAACAAATCAGATACTCATCACATCCTCTGTTAGTGCATTTGACATAAATTGCATTTAAGCTGAACTAGGGTGTGATCACATAGCTGTTTGATAGCAGCCGTTTGTGCTCCCTGCTCACTTATGCTCTGTGTTTATTACTGATATTATTCTGTACAAAAATGAATCTTTCCATGCTGAGAAATTAACTTGGTCTTAATGGGAAAGCCTAGAGGTCACAAAAATGATACAATGAATTCAGCACTTCTGTCTCCAAGTGACCGTTTGCAACAAATTATGAAGTGCGATTATGGTTATAGAACATCAGAGCATTGGCAAATTCAGTTAATTCTGTTGAGGCAAACCATTCAGAATTGGCTTTGGCTTTAGATTGAATTATTTGTGGTTTCATTTGGTGCTTCTCCATCACATTTACACATGTGAGGAGGCTTCGGGGACAGGATTTTGGCTGGAGTGCCAAGTACAGGAAGAAAAGAATGGCTGTAGATACAGGTCAGTCTTTTCCACTCACTTAAATAATGAGTGTCTTGGAGATAACGCTGCTAAAACCCAGTATATGGCATCTCTGCTTCAATTGGTAGCTCAGATTAACATACGTAGGTGCTCCGAGGACCGAGGATGAGCAAAACGAAACACCGATGCACAGGAGACCTAACATTGGGTGGAGGGCCAGGGGCCTCTCCCTGCACCTGTGGCTAAGATTCACTTGTCTCCTTTCTACATCATTTTCTGCAGGGTAGACCTGACTTGAGAAATCACAAAGCAGAATTTACCAGACCAGATAAAACACTCTGGGGAAAAACATTCGGCACTAACTTGGAGTGTGTCAAATGATTGATCTGCCTTCTTGAGGGGGCTGTGCGGGTGAAAGCACAAAACGCGCGCAGGAAGGCAGTGCAGTCAGTATCTCACTGCCAACGTCTTATCGCCCTTCTCTTTCTTTCTACCATAGTCCCTCCCTCTTTACCATCTTGTCCACATCCTGCCTCCCTCCTCCCATCCATCTCCCTCCTTTCCTGTCTAAATGATGGGGACAGTCCAATCAAAGGCAAAGAGGAGGAAAGAAGCATTTTTGGATCAGAGGCTAGTCAGGCAATAGTTTTGGCTGAAGCAAAAGGATGAAGTTTGGGCAAGTACACATGGACATGGCATTGAAAGTTGGGTTAGGATAGTCCCCAAGGACAGTAGAGAGCCTGGTAAAGTCTTGAGCAGGAAATTGACGTGATGGGATTAGTATTTAGAAGGACATTCCAACAGTGGGTGGAACTAATTGTGGCATAAGCTAATATTTCTTTATCAAGGTACAGAGCCACCCAACTGTCTCAGTTCTAGGTCATAGAATCTGCATGTGTCCTAATTAACAAAAGAAGTTATTGTTGGCAAGGAGGAATTCACTTTGGAAGACTTAAAGGTGCTTCTAAAAAATAGTCACAGCCATTTTTTGCCTATATCTGGGCTTAAGACATCTTTCCTTCAGGGCTCAGCTGAAGCATCTCTTCCTAGGGGAAGCATTCACTGTCATCCTCTGTCCGTGTGCTTTCCTCTGTCTCCGCTTATAGTAACACACTACTCTTCTCATCTGTCCACACGGGCTCCTGTCTCCCCCTGCCCACCTTATTCCTCCACTCCTGTTGACCTTTGGATAGCGCAGAGCAGGTGACTGTGGACTGGCTGAGCCTCCACAACTCTGGGCAATCAGGTGGGATGTACAGGTGCCATTCCACGTCCTTACTGAACACATTGGTTTTCAAATGTTCTTTCAAGCATGCCTTGTCTTAAGAAGAGGCCAGACTGTGAAAAGGCAGATTCAAAGGGACTGAGTTAGAGTGTTTGGAGCTCTGAATCCTGGGGCCCAAGTGCTGAACTTCCTAGAAGGAGGAGGAGATAGGATCAATGAAGCTGTCTGCTACGGTTATCTAGAGGATTTAAAGGCTGGAGGAAACCTGTTACCCTAATCTTCCCTAACCCACCCACATGGTCCAATCTAATCAAGTACTCAACATCAGAAACTTTAAACAAAACAAAGCCAGAATAAGGCCTCTTTGTTGGTGCAGCAAATAGAGCAGCAGAGATGCTGGGGTGCACCAGCCCTGATCTCCCTGAGTCTTGTTCAGGATAGATGTGGCTGTTGACAGACATGATGGTGATGACCTCTCAGATTGAGTTTAAATAGCTGTTGGATTCTCCACTTCAGCACATAAAGGAATACCACTTTAGGGCTAAGGCCTAAAGCATAATGATGATCACGAACAATATTTTAATAAATTCCCTGTACACCTTGGCAAGAAGGAAAACACAGGGGAAACCTATTTTTCAATTGGAAGGTCCCAGGGACTTCAGGTGTGACATGAGTGGTAGGGCAGTGGGGGTGGGGATTTTCAGATGGCTGGAAGAGCATGAGCAAAGGTGTGAACAACAGTTCAGAGCTATTGTGAGAAGCAAGAAAGAGTCCAGTTGTTCAGAGGGCTGGCTGTGTGGGGAGACAAAGCTGGAAAGGCGGGTTGAGGGTATACTGTATTGGGCCCTAAACTGGGTGGCAGTGAGCAAGTGAACCATTGGATGGCCCAGTTGGTGTTATTATTTAGAGGTTAGTCTCATGGTGGTATGTAGATCCATTTAATCTGTTACTATCCCAATGCTAACAGAATTCTGAGCCCTGTTGGAGGAGATTTTATAACTACAGATAGCACTAAAAGTGCACTGTCTTGCATCTCAGCTGCTTGGTCAACCCTGCTTAGCAGCCCTTCTGTGAGCCACCAGTCTGCCCCTCTCCTGTTCCCCATAGTAAACCATCCATTCTCCTATTACATCCTGTCTTCTTATGATATTTGGAGTTTTCTACTCAGTAGGTCTGTAAAAGCTCCTCAGCTGACTCTGACAGGAACTTCTGGTTAAGGCCATTACTATGGCAGTGGGAAAATACACAAAACAAAGGAACAAACAAAAACCAAACATAAAGTAGGGAATGCCCCTGATTTGCGTTTGAGAAAGTTCACTTAAGGTGAAGAATGAAGAAGGGACTGGGAGTAAGGGTGAGGGGTAGTACTTGAGGCGGAAAGACGCAAGGGAGAAAAGATAGGGGTCTGGAGTCAAGCCATGTATTGCCAATGAAGGAAAGAGAATAAATGCACAAGGATGTTTAGAAGATGAAATCCGCAGGACTTGTACTGCAGGTTGGATGTGAAGGTTGAGAGGGAGCAGGAGCAATCTCCCTGCTTAAGGTATCTCAAGGGGGCCTGACATTCAATGGGCCACATTTTACTGGAGGTCAGGGTGACTATTTCAACAGCAAAACCAGGCCTGCTGCTTTCTTGTTCACTGTGCAGGTGCAGCTGGCTCACTTGGGTCCTGCTCCTGTTGGCATCATGCTAGAGGCCAGCTAGAGGCCAGCTAGAGGCATTCATGTAGTTGCCTGGGAAAATGAAATTATAACCTGTTCTGGGGCTCAGAGATATCACTACAGGAGTATCTGGGACTGTGGGTCCCAAGATCTGCGTCTTTGGTTGAAAGTGGGAAATTCCTCATTGGCTTCATGCCTAAGCCATGTTCTCCGCTCTAGGTTTGGCCAGAAATTCTTTATTGGGAGATTATGTGCACTGATTAGTTAAATCAGTACTTGCTTTCCTTTCAGGTAGTGTCCTTCTGTGGGTGCTCCATGGTCAGGAAGGACAGGTAATTGGCATCTTGAACCCCTAACAGCCTGAATGTGTGTGACTGTCTTGGAAAGAGCAGGAAAAAGTGGGGTTATGCTATCCTGGTCAGCTTGGCTCACACTTCTCTAACCTTTGTGGATATTCGCTCTTAATCCCCAGCTCTAAATCCAGGTTTATGTTATCCTCTGTCCAAGGGTTTGGGTTTCTGATGCTCAAACAATACAATTTGTCTTGCCTAGCTCTATGATCCCCTTTATGCTTCTTGCTGTTTATCCACTGCCTGCTAAAGTCTGGTCCTCACCCCCAGTTAGATTGGCACTTGATTTCTGGACTCTGCTTTGACCTCGGTTTACAGTGATTACTCCTTTGGACTGATCCTAGTTTCAATGATTCTTTCTGGATTTATGTGCCCTCTGCTTATAAAAGGATGGATGACCCCTGGCTTTGCTCTTGTGATTAGAAAAGCAGGTCTCCCCCTGGACCTGGGGGTCTTCACAGACCCTCCACTTGGGTCCTGTTTATGACAGACAAGCCTGGCTTTTGGCTACCAAAGGGTGACCTTCAGAGCCTGCTCCATTCTCCAGGCTGTGGACGGGGACACTCTGGCCCAGGGGAAGAAGAGACATTGAATTGATTATCTCGACTGTAAGTGATAGCATAAAAAGACTTAGATCTGGGATAAGAAAGACTTTCTAGACATTGGTCATTCACTCATCAAATGTTTATCCAACATGGGCTTTTCGCCAGCTGTTATATATACTGTTAGCACTGTAGAGGTGAAATGATGCCAGGAGCTCCCAATGGAGTAGGGAAGACTTTCAGTACAGCCTGATAAATTCTCTGATAGGGCTAAGACAGAGGTCTGGGGGAGAAGGTGCTCCTCATCCATGGACATGGTGTTGGTCAAAACTGAGTTGTGAAGAGTCGAGTAAGAAGTAGACAGGTGAAGAGAGGAAGGAAGGTATTTCAGGCACAGGGAACAGCATGAGCAAAGCAATGGAGGTAAATTTGGTACAAGAATGGGAGACTGGGTGATGTCATGAGATGTTTTGCCCTGGACCACTTTGAGCGAAAGCCACATGTAAACTACCTAGGACATGTTTGTAGAATGTGTGATCCCAGAGCCAAGGTACACCTCATAACTTCTCAAGGTTGCTCTAGACTTGAAGAGTATGCTGAGAATTTTTCCCCTCACATCTAAGTATTCAAAGCACCTTGAGCTCAGAAAATTAGATGACAAATCCAACACGTTAACCACCTGGACATGGGTAGTGCCTTCAGCATTTTTTGGTGAACACTGAATTTTCCTCAATGAAAGCAAAACTCCACCTGCTTTCTGCTGCTTCTCTCCTAAAAGGGAGGTCCCTGCAAACAAATGTTCTGTTTTCATCCTTCATTTTTTTTGCAACATGAAACACTTTATAGCCCCTGTCTGCCATTTCTTAGTAAAAAGACGCCCTTCCTCCTTCCCGACTCTGTGTTGGAGCCCATTAATTAGAATGAGCTTTATCTAGCGAGCTTAGAATCCTTTCTTTTCTGTCCCTCTTCTTCAGCTTCACCTCTCTGGCTTCTGAAAGCAAGGACAGGTGACTGGCTTTTGTCATGAGCATTTGGATAACATGTTTTGACAAGTACATATATGTTTGTACACAAAGGCATGAAAGCCCATTTTTAATCGGAAGTGTTTTGTTTTCCTTGGGTTTTTAATTTTAAATGAAGCTCACACTCCCCCTCTTAGGCTAGTGTTCTGGGCCACTTTGTTTCTCTGTGTCCATGCTTTCATGTGCAGTAGAATAGCTTTTGTCTCAGAAGTACAGGGCAAGAGGACCCCAAATGCCAGGGGTCTGCATTATCTCCATAACGGTAGGTTTGCATGGCAAAGCGGAGGCAGGGGGAAGGTGAGAGCGAATGTTTTCCACTGGGAGCCTGAGTCCTTCTAGCAATGTGGGCACAATGGGTGCCTTTCTGAGCACAGAACAGTTTCCTGACACACTCACTCACATCCACACAATGGGCCCTGCACCGCAACCTTGCCCAACACCACACACCCGCTTCTCGCTTCTCAGTGTGATTGTTACAGAACAAAGAGAACTTTGTCTCTTGTGAATGCACTGAGCCTTGTGTGTTAACATTTCTTTCTTTAAAAACATTAAATTTTGTTTTCCCATTCTTTTATTTCTCTCTTCAAAGGGAACAGACTTAGGGAAGTTCAGCCTTGGTTCCAGAATCAGGAAATCCAATGGAGAACTGGAAGTGGTTGGTAGGAAAAGAAGACGGGACAGAGGTAATGAATTAAAGCAGCTCTCAGTGACTGCATCTTTTTAACCGTATTTTTAGTGAGGTCCCTACTTCACTAGCATTGGAGAAGGTAGGCAAGGCAGCCACCTCAGGCTGGAGCCCACAATGGGTGAAGACCAGGGAAGTCTCTGCTTCTAGGTCAATGCTGATGAACTGTCAGTGGCTCAGGGCTCCTCTCCTAGGCCCAGAAATCTTCCCTCTATCCATCTGGATATGTTCCACTGCTGTGGAGACAAATCGACTCTGTGTAAGCCTCAGTATTTGTGGAAATTCCAATGCCATTGGGCTTACTCAAATTTTAACTATTTATTTTAAAATTTTTACTCTTATAATCTGTTTTCTTTTAGTGTGTGTTCAGACAGGCCGCAGTACACAGTCCCCTGTTATGTTTGAGCTAGTTGTTTCTGGAAGTTGATTGGTTTAGGGGTAGTTCTTAGTTCACTGGGCACAGCTGATCTTTGATGACGGAACCAGCACTAAGAAAGCACTCGATCTGGAGCCGAGCATTGCAGCAAGACCTTGGCAACTAGTCTGACTCACGTATAATTCTGCAGGATTTTGATGCCATGGTTTTATCTACCATTACTAAAGTCAGTTAGTGGGTCAGTTCAATAGAAAGATAAGCCCACTAATTGTTCTGCCCATCTTTCCAGCCCTAGCTCATATCCTACCTTCTCTAAGGAACCTTCTTTAAGTTCTCCAGTCCATAGTCTGCTGTCATCTTCTTGAGGATTCTTCTTACACGTAATTAAAAGATGGCAAGAGTTTTATCACAAGGTGAAGAAAAAGCAATAGGAAGAAGAATTAAAGTCAGGGCTGTTTAGTCAGTACCAGAGTTCCGCATTCTCCTCGTTGCTCCCAAAGAGATTTGTTAAAACCTCAGACGTGTATTGACAAAACTCTTCTAGATCCAAACTGATTAACGCTGGTCACAGATAGGCCAACTTGTCCCAGCTGCTTTCTCAGAAGGGAGATAACTAAACAATTTTTAAAGATGAAGTTGCTGCAATTCCATTCAGGATCCTGGGTTATTTTGGATACAATTCTCAAGTTTAAGATGGCATGCCCATAAAAAAGAATGAAATTGTCCCATTTGCAACATCATGGATGAGTCTGGAGAAACTTATGTTGAGTGAAATAAGCAAAGCACAGAGGGATAAATACCGCATGTGCTCAGTCATAAGTGGGAGCTAAGAGAGAAAGAAGGAAGGAAAGAAAAACCACGTGGTGTGTTGGACTTGCAGAGGGAGAGAGCAGACCTTAGGATACAAAGTAGAGTGGGGGTGGGGAAGGGGAGCGGAGAGGTTGGGGATAACTGGGTGGGGGACATGGGGTACAAACGCAATTTGTGGTAATGGGCATGCTGCCAGTATGAATCTGGCCTTCACATCTTGGGCACGAGGGGTGATACTCAGCTCTGTATCTCATGAATATTCATAACCAATAAAAAAAAAAAAGATGGCATGCTCAGCACTCAAGAGCCTGTTATTTCCTCCTCAATGCCTTGCTGAGAAGCAGGGAAGTTATATGACGGAGGCTTTATTAAAATCTCCAGGTCTAGAGGTACTGGCTTTGGTAGTAGCCATGATTACCTAAGAGATTGTCATGGTTTTCTCAATTATCTTTTTTTTTTTAAAGGATCGTGTATTAAAATAGATAATCTCAGCAACTATCTATAGTGTATTGAAACAGGCTTTCTTTCTGGGGTTAATCTGTGACTGTTAGAAAAGCAATATGCTGTTGCAATGAAGAGGAGGCCTCTTGATTTGAATCCCAGCTCCATCCTTTAGTAGCTGTGTGACCTTAGGCAAGTTAGCCATCATCCCAGGGCCTTACTTTTCCTGTCTGTAAAATGGGGATAATGATAGTGTCTACTTAAGGGGTAGTAGGGGTGGGATCAAATGTGAGGCATTTAAAAGAGCACCCAGCATGCAGCAAGCTTCAGTACACATTAACTGCTATGAATGCAGATCAGAGTCTTCTTAGTGCTCTTTATTGCCGTTGGTGGTTTTCCTTTACCCACATCACCAGTTAGCTACATAAAGACAATCTCGTTTGTTCTCCTAGCCTCCCCTGTGGCCATGAAGGCTGGCTACAGCCTTCTATTTTATTGCTCTATCTAGTCCACTGGTACCGGAGCTACTTAAGCCCATGACCACCTTTTCCAAACAGCGGAGGATTTCCCAATCACTTTACTAACAAGCTGCCTTTCTCATTTCTGGTGAATCTATTATTTTAATAACAAAGTTTATGTTTGCATGTTAAACATTTCATTGCAATCCTCAATCACGGATTTGGCTCGTAAGTTAAAAAACAAAGTCAAATCAAATATCTGGCATCATAATGATTTATAAATGTTTTTATTATAATGATTTTTAGCTAATGCAAATAGGCTCTTTTATGGAATCAGTTTGAAAATAGGAACTCTGGTCAAAGATAGAATTCCTGCCCATCCTCCCTCAAAAGGAGCGTGTAATATTACTAAAAAAAACATGGATGTAAATGCATATTTATAACATACATAAAAAAGCTACACATTAATTTTAATGAAACATCAAAGCAAAACATGAATTGTAGCAACGACTTCATATACATAAGCGGAGAGTAAGTATATTTAGGCAGTGGGAGTGAGGGAGAGTGATAGAACACATCTGAGAGAGCTGGGTGAGAGTCTGGTGAGAATGGATTTGTGGAGCTGTGAGTAACAGAAAAGAGGCTGCTTGAAGGACAGCAGAAGCGAGAGAATGTGCCAAGAAAATGCCCTGGACTAGAGGGAAAGAGATACTCCAGTTCTTCCATGCACCTGACTATAGGTGATGTTACCAAAGTCAGTCACCTGGAAATTCCTGGCCAGAATCTATTTCTTACCTCTACCATAGAAGCAGAATTGAAAGGGTCAGTATAGGTCTAAATAAAAGGTTTCAGGCATTTATACGACCATCCCTAAGAGACCCTGGTGGATCTGAAAGTAGCAGCAGGGTGGTAAGGAGGCGATGGACCTGCCGCTCTCTGCAGCAGTTACACCTTTGACGAATTATTCACCCCCTGAGCTTCAGTTCACTCATCTGTAAGCTGGGAATAGTAGAAGCAACTACTTCCCAGTATTGTTGAGAGGATGGTTGCAGAGCCCGTAGCTTAGCGCCTGACATATAGTAAGTGCTCCATAAGTATTCATCAATCACCATCATCACCATCAAACAGAATAAACTGTTTGTGACCATCTCGATGGCATAATGCACTGGATATCATTTAGCTTCAGGCTATTCCATTTCAAACCCCTTGACCTTCCCACCTGATACTTTCAGTCCTGTGTCCTTCCAAGTGAGAACAGCTTGCTGGTGGTAAACATTTCTACCTTGAACTTTTCAAAATACTTTTCCTTTTAAAACCAATGAAGTAGGCTTAGAAATGAAAATATTGTCAGATAAATTCTGAGAAAACTTTAGGCACTGAGTGTTGGTCAAATATGGACCTGTGTGTCAGCACTAGCCAAATAAACCATCTTTACTCCAGAAAGGTTGATTAGTTAATGAGATATATGTCATCTTGGTTTCCAAGTCCTGGAGGCCATCAAAAGTATCCTGATGTTAAAGATATCACAATTTTAATGATTCCTGCTGAAGAGTATTTAAAAAAAAAAAAAAAAGCTGTGCTTTCAGACCTTAAGACTTATTGCCTGTATTTTCACAGCTTTCTTAAAGCAAAAAGGGGTGTTGTAGAAAGTGATAAAATTTATCATTTATAGCGAAATATTAATGTAGCAGCAGGAGATTCGATGAGGCCATCTATCTATGAGCATTCAGACTTCAAAGGAAGCATAAACACGAAATTAATGGTTTGTCTAGTGTAAGAGACAAATAAATGCAAATGTGGGCTCATTAATATCAAGTGGATGACTTCTTGGTTTATGGGGTTTGGATTGATTTTGTCAAAGGCCAATAGATTTATTTTTTAAAGTCTTTGAAATTTAGCATCCATACACCCATTATTGAGAGAAATAAAACTCCCAGCACTCCTGGACAGCCTCTCTTCCTCCTCCTACTTCCCCCGTTCCTAGATGTTGCTTTACCGAGATAAAGTTCTCGCATTAGGACTTACTTTCACACTGAAATATGTCCCTTGTAGGAACTGCTATAAACGTCAGCATTTTCCGCAGCATTAGTTTATGGGCAGAGTGAATTTTAATGGCATCATAATCTCGTGGCAATCAATTGCGGTGCTTGGAAAAAAAAGCTCTGGGGGTGTCCATTAAATGGGCTTTGCATCACTTTTAATGCTCCCAAATCTTGAAGTCTCTTCTCGTCTTCCCTGTTTGTCTATAGACAAAATAGTTTCCCCCCCCTCCCCTGTTTTAGGGTGAAGTAGAGCTAAACACTTTTATTTACCATTTAATTCTCTGACAAGGAGGGAAAAAGACTTATTCTCTTTTACTTAACAAGGGCATGAGTCTGTTGGCTCTGATGTAATATGAGAAACCAAGGCAGGAGTTCTGGTGGGTTTTTAACTCTTTCTAGATTGGCAAATGACCCTGCTAGAAATGACCCTGCTGTGAAATCTAGTTGTTGTGGTTGTCAAGTTATCCTGAGTGAAGTGGTCCAAATACTGAAAAGGACCCCATACACAGCAGCTCCTACTCTTTCTGAGCTTCTGCTCTATAATGTCTCTTTCCATCTCTACCTGCAATTCCAATGTGGTCTCCATATCTATTTCTGTGTATCATAAACATGAATGTGCAGCATAAATAGCATATGCATTACCATAATTATTTAAAGTGCGTTTTCCATTTTCAGTCTCTTTTTGCTCAATTTTTTGCATTCAAGAGATAATATGGATTACATATCCAATACCCTGTTCTGAAATTTTCAGGTTAATTGTATTCATATTTCTTAACCATTTTGTGATACTTTCTTGCTTCAAAATCTCTGACCCCTTTAAGAATTTATGTGCACAACGACCTAATTTGGGAAAAGAAAGTGTTCAGGATTTGGTTCTGATGTTGGTTCTCGACAAAACTTGAAAGTGGGGGAAATGATGTGACTTTCTGGGAGTTAACTTGTAAACGCAACACATGATGAACGAAAACAAAGATATGCAAGCTGATCAGAAAGAGAAGACTGAGGCTAGCAGAGTTAACTACAACCTGATTTGGTGCATTCACTAATTAATGATGAACAAATGTGTCAATTGGGTGGTCAGCTACAAAGTGGAGAGAAAGGAATACCAGGGGAACAAATGCTGATGTTCTTATCCAGTCCTACCCATGGGAGAAGAATTGCAGCCAAAAGATGGAGATGCAGTTCCTACTATGAAATGGCTGCATCAGGATATGTCAGCTATGGCCATTTGTGAGATCCACTATCTAGAATGTCTTGCCATCCCCAAAACCCCTTCTCTGAGAATCTGTCTCACTCACCCACAAGCCTGGGCTTGGCCAGAGTTGATTGCACCAAGGTAAGGCTTCTGATCCAAGGCCAGCTAATTGGAATTTGGATTCTGCAAATTTGGATGGTAATTCTAAACAGTCTCAACTGATGGCTTCAACAAAGAACATAAAATTCAGAGGTCTAGAGGTGATTGTGTTTGGTCATGAGCATGTTCAAGCAGTAAGAACAAGTCAGCAAGGAGAAAGAGGAAAATGAGAAAAGGATATAGAGTGAGAAATAGTAACATTAGGGGAGAGAGAGAAAGACATGGTGGGGCAGGGCTTGGATCCTGAGGCTTTATGGTTTTTGATTTAATCCTAACAAAGCCAGGCTATACTATCTGTCTTCAGGATACCCTGGTTCCTTATAAATAATCCCCCTCTTAGTTTAACTAGCTCAAGAGGCCTTTAGAACCTGATGAGGGAAAGGTCATTTGATCTGTCTCCATAGCTATGAATTTTTTAATGAGTCCTCAATGCTCACACAGGCTTCTGATTACCACTGGGTCTCCAGTTAGAGCCTGCCTTTGAGAGAGAACATGCTCTTCATACTGACATGAACCTTCCATTTGGGGCAATGGGTATTTCTTGATCAGGCAATAAATTGCCGTTCTGGTTGTATAGATGAGCCTCGTGAGCTTGCTTAAGGCATTTGCATATCTTGTAGATGCAGAGAATCAGGCTTCTGAGGGTGAAGAACTAGGGAGCATGCCTTAAAATTTGATCCAATTATCCCGAGAAGCCACCTGAGTCTAGTTTACTAGCCTTCCTTTGTCAGACTCATTCAGCCTTACAGCCTGCTTTATTTGAATGGCTACAAAAAACTTACGGCTGATTTGAGATTAACAAACTTAGATTTTTTTCAATTAATTTTTTTCTAAACTCAACTTTTTTTTAAATTTCAAAAAACCAACCCATGCTTTAAAAAGATCCTTGTCTTTTAAAGATGTCTACTCTAGTATTTATGGGTGAAATGATATCATATCTAGCGTTTGTTTTGGGAAATTAAGTAGGGGTGGAAGTAGAGGAACAAAATTAACAAAATGTTTACATTTTGTTGAAGCTGGGTGATGTGTACTCTACTCTGCATTCTGATGTTTGGAAATTTTTATAGTAAAAGGTGAAAAAAACCTAGCAGAACTGTCTGAATTGTGTTTGTGCATTTGTGGAACTAAACTGAATCAGCTCTGCTGGCTCTTTGTCCATGTTTCTTATCAAGTGCAATTTGACTCAATTGATTTTTGTTTCCCAAACATTGATTAAAGTGTTTTTTTTTTTTTTTTTTTTTTATGCTACATCTAGGGACTCAGGATCAAGGGACACAGAGAAGCTTGGACCCCTGTAGAAGTAGTAGACATACGAGTATGCGTATTTATGCCTAACATGTGCATAGATCACCTTAGCGATTTGTGACCTTTGATTTTTATTTTAACTAAAAGAATATTTCTGAGCCTCTGCATTTTTGAACTTAGGTACAAGTGGGACAGGAGGATAGGGCCATGTTATGACAATAAAAGCTTATCCAAAATGAGTAACCTGAAGTTTCCATGAAATACTCGGCCTAGGTAATGCCATTTTAATGCACTAATAAATAGTACCTATGGGTTTTTTTTTCCTTCCTAGGAAAGAAATTTTGTGGCTCTGTTAAATATCTTACAGTTAAGCCATGTCTGTATTCTGAGCTTTTCAGTGATTATGACTTACCTCTTTCAGGGATGTCTTTCTTTTCTTTTTTTTTTTTGTATTCAGTCTTCCTGGCATTTCTTAATCTTGGATTCCCACACCATGTTACCATTAAGCAATAGCCTCACAATGCCACTGTCTTGTTTTGAGTCAGGACTGCAGCCCCGGCTTCTGAGCTCTAGCCCCCTCCCCAATCCTGTGCTCTTCGAGTGGAATGTACACAACAGAAGGGTTCTCTGTTGGGTTGGTTCTGCTGTCTTCGCTCGATCAGTGTCCCATCCTGTGTTGTTCACAAATTGACCTGATGGAAGAAAGTGGGGATTAGAGAGCAAATTCTCACTCATTACTTCACTTTTAGGCTATTGCAACATGCTGCAGTGTATGAGTGTCCAGTTAAGTAAATGAAAAGATAATATTATGCAGTATTAATTAAGTAAGAACTGTTGGTTAAAGATGTTGCTAACAATAGAGGCATAAGTGAACAAAAAAAATGGCTATGCCTACTTTGTGCTTCCTCAAATGAGTGCTTCATCAGTCACCATATGTGGTAAAAAGAATGAAGATCTAATCCAGTATGAATGAAAGAGAAGCAAATACATGTTCCAAATTCTAAAGACTATTATGAATATGAATTGCATCCACCATCATTAATAAAAACCCTTTACCCATGTTTTACATTGACTTTGAGATATTAACCAGATCGAAAAAGTTGCAACCCATAAAACATGGATTAAATTTAGAGCATAGGACAAACTTCTATAGCTTTTTTTGCCAAAAGTGTCTAAAATGGTTTTCACAATGTTTAAAGTTTGCAATATTTTATTCATTTCTTAACATTTTAAAATTAAACTTAATAATAAAAATGGTTGAGAAGCCTCTGTAAATTTCTTTCTTAAGAGTGAATACAAAAAGTCAAACACTATTGGGAAAATACTTATTCTCCCTTCAAGGTATCAGCCAATCTAGTTGAGGACCTTCTTTATGGCTTGCAGACAGGCATCTTCTCACTGTGTCCTCCCATGACACAGTGATAGATCTGGCCTCGCTTCCTCTTGTTATAATAATACTAATCACTACATGGGGGCCCCACTCTCATGACCTCATCTAAATCAAATTACTTCCCAAAGGCTCTATCTCCAAATACCATCGCATTGGGGTTAGGGCTTCAACATACGAATTTTGGAGGGAAACAAATATTTAGTTCATGACAGTCATCATGGCACCCCAAATTTATGTCCTTCTTGCATGCAAAATACATTTATTCTATCCCAACAGCCTCAGAAGTCTTAATTCATACCAGCATCAACTTTAAAGTCCAAAGTCTTATCTAAATATTATACACATCAGGTATAGGTGAGTCTCAAGGTACAATTCATCCTGAGGCAAATTCCTCTCCAGCTGTGAACCTGTGAAACTACATAAGTCATGTGCTTCTGAAATACAGTGGTGAGACTAGCATAGGATAGACATTCCCCTTCCAAAAAAGGCAAATTGGAAGCCAGAAAGGAATAACAGGTCCCAAGTAAGTCCAAAACCAAGCAAGGCAAATACCATTAGGCCTTAAGGTTGGAGAATAATCCTCTTTGGTTTGAGGCTCTGCCTTCTGGATCCACTGAGGTGGTGGTTCCACTCTGCTGGGTAGGAGTTGTGTCCCCAAGGCTCTGGACAACTGCTATCTGGCCTTTTGAAATAGAGGCAGTGTCCCTTCTCCTACTAAAAACTGAGAAGGCATCCCTGATGATTCCTAAATTTTCTTTGGGGAATAATAGGACACGTTTGCATCCAAATAGCTGTACAGTTTGGTTCTATAGGATCTAAAAAGTCTGATAGTCTTCTTCATTCTGTCCAGTTTCCATTCCCTTCAATTCAAATTAGTAGTGTTTCTACTTGTTTAATCCCATAATCTCTTTACCAAGTGACAGTCCAGCTATACCCTTGGTGTTTTCTTATGATCATGCTTTCTCTTTTTTTGCAATATGAACAGGTTGAGAATTTTTTCAAAGCTTTAAGTTTTGGTTTCTTTTTGCTTAACAATTTCTTCCTCAATTTATTTCTCTCTTCTCACATTTTACTGTAAGCAGTAAGGAGAAACAAAGACACTCCTTCAACACTTTGCTTAGAAATCTCCTCAGCTAAATATCCAATTTTATCATTTACAAGTTCTACCTTCTACAAAACATTAGAACACAGTTCAGGCCAGGATTTCTTTTGCCGCTTTATAACAAGAATCACTGTTTCTCCATTGTTCAGTAACATGTTCATTCATTTCCATCTGAGATCTCAACCAGAATCGTCCTTAACTTCATATTTCTAGCATGCACTTCAAAACTCCTCCAGCCTCTAACCATTGCCTCATTCCAAAGCCTCTTCTACATTTTTAGATATTTGTTACAGCATTGCTCCACTTCTTGGTACCAAAATTTGTTTTAGTTTACTTGGGCTGCTATGACACAATACCATAGATTGGGTGGCTTAAGCAGCAAACTTTTATTTCTCACAATTCTAGAGGCTAGGAAGTCCAAGATCAAGATGCCAGTCACTTCAGTTCCTGGTGAGGACGCTCTTTCTGGCTTGCAGATGACTGCTTTCTCCCTGTGCCCTCACGTGGTGGGGAGACAGCACAAAAGATTTTTAATATAGGGATCAATATAATTCAATGAAGAAAAGATAGGTTTTCCAACAAATAATGCTAGAACAATTGGATATCCATATGCAAGAACATAAAATTCAGCCCATACTTCACACCTTATAGAATAGTTAACTTAAATTGGATTATAGACCTAAATGTGAAACCCAAAACTATACTACTTCTATAAGAAAACATAGGAGAAGAGAGGGGTCAAGATGGTGGAGTAGTTGGTTCCTGGTGTCACTCTCTCCCACAGAGTGACCAATTTGCAACTTTTGAGGAGCAGTGGCAGAGGACCCAAAATCTGTGCTGGAATAGACAGGAGCCACCCGCCGTGGGACCCCAGTTCAGGTTGCTCCCCATTTCATAGTGAGACCTTAGAGCTTTTGGGCCCACATGCCCCAAGCCTGCTGGCCAGAGAAGACAGGCGGGGCTGGGGCGGGACTTCTGACACAGGATATCTCATCTCCATGAATGAACTGAGAGGCATGGGTTCCCAAGCCCTGAGACAGACAAGCCAGTGAAGGCTGACGGGGTAGGAATTTCAGCCCAGGCTGTCCTGTCTCCGTGAATGTCCTGAGAGGCTCCGGGATCCTAAGCCCCAAGTCAGACAAGCTGGTGAACGCAGGTGGGATGGGGCTTCCAGCGCAGGCCATCCATCTCCATGAGGGAACTGAGAGGCAGGGGTTCCCAAGCCCCGAGCCAAACAAGCTGGTGAAGGCTAACAGGGTGAGAATTTTGGCCCAGGCTGTCCTGTCTCCATGAGTGACCTGAGATGCATGGGCTCACAAGCCCCAAGCCTGACAAGACAGTGAAGGCAGGTGGGGATGAAGGCAGGTGGGGTGGGACTTCTGGTCCAGGCTAGTTTCTGCTGTCCAGAAGCAGCAGACCCTTCAGGATCCAAGCCAGACATCAGGGTGAAACGAGTGAACAGGGATACCTCTGGACACAATGACAAAACACCAAAGGAAAGAAACCAGAAATGTGAAAAATCAAGAAAGTACATAACCACCAAAGGAAATTAATAACTTACAAATGCTAGATCCTATAGAACAGGAAGTCTTTGAAATGACAGAGAAGGAATTTAGAGTAACTATTCTAAGGAGACCAAATGAGATACAAGAAAACTCAGTGAAACAACACAATGAAATGAGAAAAAACATAAAGGATCTGAAAGAAGAAATGTACAAAGAAATCAATGCCTTGAAAAAGAATGTAGCTGAGCTTGTGGAGCTGAAGGATTCATTCAATGAAATAAAAAATGCAACAGAGAGTTTAACCAGCAGACTTGAACAAGCAGAAAAGAGAATTTCTGACCTTGAAGACAGGCTGTTTGAATTATCACAGGCAGACCAGAAAAAAGAAAAAAGAATCAAAAAAATTGAAGAAAATTTAAGAGAGACAACTGACAACCTTAAGCACTCAAATATCCAAATCATGGATATTCCAGAAGGGGAGGAAAAAGGAAATGGCATTGAAAACACACTCAATGAGATAATAGCAGAAAACTTCCCAGGTATAGGGAAAGTCACAGATCTCCAGATTCAGGAAGCCCAAAGATCACCAAACACATTCAACCCAAAAAAGGTCCTCTCCAAGACATGTGATAATCAAACTGACGAAAATCAAAGACAAAGAGAGAATATTAAAAGCTGGAAGCGAAAAACAGCAAGTCACTTATAAGGGAGCCCCAATCAGAATAACATCAGACTTTTCATCAGAAACTCTAAAAGCCAGAAAAGAATGGGATGATATATTCAAAACACTAAAGGACAAAAATTGCCAGCCAAGAATACTTTACCCAGCAAGGCTATCTTTCTGAAATGAAGGAGAAATAGTATATTTCTCAAACAAACAAAAACTGCTGGAGTTCACTACCACATGACCAGCCCCACAAGAAATTCTCAAGGAAGTATTGGGTTTGATACCACAAAAACAACCATCACTACCCTGAATACACAAGAAAGAACAATACCTACCAGCAAAACAAAAATGCGAACAAAAGAGAGAAAAAATAGTTTATCTATCACCCCAAGAAACCAACAAATACAGAAGATAAACAGAAAATTTGAAAGAAAGGAAGAAAAGATACTTAAGACATCTAAACAAAAATCAGTATAATGCTAGGAGTAAATCAACACTTTCAGTAATAACTCTGAATGTAAAGGGACTAAATTCCCCATTCAAAAGACACAGACTGACTGATTGGATTAAAAAGATGGACCCAACAATATGCTGTCTCCCAGAGACTCACTTGACCCCTAAAGACACACACAGACTAGAAGTGAAAGGATGGAAAAAGATACATCATGCAAGTAAAAATGAAAAATGAGCTGGAATAGCTATTCTTATATCAGATAAAATAGACTTTAAAGCAAAAACCATTAAAAGAGATAAAGATGGCCACTATATAATGATAAAAGGATCTATCCATCAAGAAGACATAACAATCATAAATCTATATGCACTTAATGTTGGAGCAGCCAGACTTACAAAGCAAACACTATTAGATCTAAAAAAAAAAAAAATAGACACTAACACCATAATAGTTGGGGACCTGAACGCCCCACTCTCATCATTAGACAGATCATCTAGGCAAAAAATCAACAGAGAAACACAAGATCTAAACAATACTTTAGACCAATTGGATTTGGAAGATATCTACAGAACATTCCACCCAACAACTTCAGAATATTCATTCTTCTCATCAGCACATGGAACATTCTCCAGGATAGACCACATGTTAGGTCACAAAGCAAGTCTTAACAAATTCAAAAAAATTGGAATTATTCCATGTATTTTTTTCTGATCACAATGGATTAAAATTAGAAATCAATAATAAATGAAACTCTGAAAACTATACAAACTCATGGAAATTAAACAACATTCTACTTAATGACATGTGGGTCCAAGAAGAAATTAAACAGGAAATCAAAAAATTTCTTGAAACTAATGAAAATAATGACATATCATACCAAAACCTGTGGGATACTGCAAAAACAGTATTAAGGGGGAAATTTAATGCATTAAATGCTTACTTCAGAAGAATGGAAAGATGGAAAATAAATAACCTAACACTTTACCTTAAAGATATAGAAAAACAAGAACAATCCATACCTAAAGTTAGTAGATGGAAAGAAATAATTAAGATCAGAGCAGAACTAAATAAAATAGAAACATGAAGAATGACACAAAAGATCAATGAAACAAAAAGTTGGTTCTTTGAAAAGATTAATAAAATCAACAAACCTTTAGCAAGACAAAATAAGAAAAGAAGAGAGAAGACCCCAAAAACGAAAATAAGAAACGAAAAAGGTGATATTACAACTGACACCTCAGAAATACAAGGAATCATTAGAGACTGCTATAAACATCTATATGCCAACAAATTTGAAGATCTGGAGGAAATGAATAAATATCTGGATGCATACAAATTACCAAAACTGAGCCAAGAAGATATAGAAAATCTGAACAGACCAATAACAATAAAAGAGATTGAAGCTGTTATCAGAAGGCTCCCAACAAAGAAAAGCCCAGGACCGGACCAGTTCACTGCAGAGTTCTACTGAATCTTCAAAGAGGAACTGATACCAATTCTCTACAAACTGTTCCAAAAGATTGAAACAGAAGCCATTCTCCCAAACTCATTCTATGAAGCAAATATCAACCCTGATTCCAAAACCAGACAAAGATGCATCAAAAATAGAAAACTACAGGCCAATATCTTTGATGAATATAGATGCAAAAATCCTCAATAAAACACTAGCTAACAGAATACAGCAACACACACACAAAATTATACACCATGATCAAGTGGGATTCATCCCAGGGATGCAAGGTTGGTTCAACATATGCAAATCAATAAATGTGATACACCACGTTAATAAAAGCAAAGACAAAAACCATATGATCATCCCTATAGATGCTGAAAAAGCATTTGACAAAATTCAACATCCTTTCATGATAAAGACTCTTTACAAGTTAGGCATAGATTGAAAGTATCTCAACATAATTAAAGCCATATATGATAAGCCCACTGCCAATATCATCCTGGATGGGGAAAAGCTGAAAGCTATTCCTTTAAAAATAGGAACTAGACAAGGATGCCCACTCTCACTCCTATTCAACATAGTGTTGGAAGTACTAGCCAGAGCAATCAGAGAAGAGAAGGAAATAAATGGTATCCAGATTGAAAAGGATGAAGTCAGCTGTCCCTTTTTGCAGATGATATGATCCTATATATTAAACAGCCTAAAGCTTCTATAAAAAAAACTCCTCAAGTTGGTAAACGATTTCAGCAAAGTTGCAGGGTACAAAATCAACACAGATAAATCAGTGGCATTTCTGTACTCCACCAGTGAACATGCAGAAAAAAAAATCAAGAAAGCTAGCCCATTTACAATAGCCACCAAAAAAAAAAAAAATTTAGGAATAAAGCTGACCAAGGATGTGAAAAATCTCTACAAAGAGAACTACAAACCACTGTTGAGAGAAATTAGAGAGGACACAAGAAGATGGAAAGATATCCCATGCTCTTGGACTGAAAGAATTAACATTGTGAAAATGTCCATATTACCCAAAGTGATCTACATATTCAATGCAATCCCCATCAAAATTTCAATGACATTTTTCTCAGAGATGGAAAAAGCTATCCAGACATTTATATGGAACAACAAAAGACCATGCATAGCCAAAGCAATCCTGAACAAAAAAAAAAATAAAGTTTGTGACATAACACTACCTGACTTTAAACTATATTACAAAGCTGTAATAACCAAAACAGTATGGCATTGGCATAAATGCAGACACACGGATCAATGGAACAGAATAGAGAACCCAGAAATTTACCCATATGCACACAGCCATCTGATCTTTGACAAAGACAGCAAGTCTATATATGGGGGAAGAGACTGCCTTTTCTACAAGTGGTGCTGGGGAAGCTGGATAATCATATGTAAAAGAATGAAACTAGACCTGTATCTTTCACTATATACCAAAATCAACTCAAAATGTATTAAAGAATTAAATATACACCCTGAAACAATAAAACTCCTTAAAGAAAACAGGGGAAACAATCCAGGAAATAGGAGTGGGTACAGAATTCATGAATAGGACCCCAAAAGCACAGACAACTAAAGGTAAAATAAAGAAATGGGTTTATATCAAACTAAAAAAGCTTCTGCACAGCAAAATAAACAATCAACAGAGTAAAAAAACAACCAACAGAGTGGGAGAAAATATTTGCTAAATATACATCTGATGAAGGATTAATATCCAGAATATACAAGGAACTCAAACAACTTTACACCAAAAATCAAGTAACCCAATTAAAAAATGGGCAAAGGAGCCGAACAGACATTTGTCAAAGGTAGATATACAAATGGCCAACAGAAACATGAAAAAGTGCTCAATATCACTCAGTATCTGGGAAATGCAAATCAAAACCACATTGAGATACCATCTCACTCCAGTTATGGATGGCTAATATCCAAAAGACTGAGAATGATAAGTGCTGGAGAGTTTGCAGAGAAAAAGGAACTCTCATCCACTGTTGGTGGAACTGCAAAATGGTGCAGCCTTTATGGAAAATGATATGGAGATTCCTCAAATAATTACAGATAGATCTACCATATGACCCAGTGATCCCACCGCTGGCAATATACCCAGAGGAATGGAAAGCATCATGTTGAAGGGATACTGGCACTTCACTGTTTATTGCAGCTCTATATACAATAGCCAATAGCTGGAACCAGCCCAAATGTCCATCATCAGATGAGTGGATAGGGAAACAGTGGTATATCTACACAATGGAATACTACTCTGCTATAAAAAAGAACAAAATACTACCATTTGCAACAACATGGATTGACTTAGAGAAAATTATATTAAGTGAAACAGTCAGGCACAGAAAGAGAAATACCACATGTTCTCACTTATTTGTGGGAGCTAAAAATAAATAAGTAAATAAACACACAAACAAATAAAGGGTGTGTGGGGGGGGAAAGAAGATAGAATAACCACAAAAATTCCTTGAACTATTTAAGCCAAGCGCACAGATACAATTGGGGGTCGGGGGGGGGCGGGAGAGGAATGGGTAAAGGGGCATGGAAACCAAGGACATTGTATTTTGAGAAGTAAAATAAAATAAAATAAAATAATAAAATAATAAAATTAAAAAAAGAAAACGTAGGAGAAATTCTTTGTGATCTTTGGCAAGGCAAAGGATTTTTCGATTGGACACAGAAAGCAGAAACCATAAAAAAATTGATAAGCTGGAAGGCACTGTTAAGAAAATAAAAAGACAAGCCACTGAGAGAAAATGTTTATAACACACATATCCAATAAAGGATTTAGATCCAGAATAGACAAAGAACTCTAATAGCTTGATAGTAAGAAACCAATTGAATCTTGAAAGAATAGGCAAAAGATTTGAATGGTCACTTCACAAAGATGATATGCAGATGACAAATAAACATTGGAAAAGATGTTCAATAGTGTTACTTATTAGGAATATGCTAATTAAATCCATAATGAGATTCTGGGAAAGGAAAAATCATAGGAGCAGAAAATAGGTCAGGGACAAGGGTTGGAGAGAAAGCTTGATGCAAAGGGGTGGTTCAAGAGAATGTGTCTGGAGATGGAACTGTTCTGTATCATGATTGTTGTGGTGGTTACATGACTGTAAGGAAGTGTAACCCAAAAGAATAAATTTTACTCTATGTAGCAAAAAATAATTTAAAAACACATGGTGAGATACCTGTAGACTTTATTAGCATGACTATGACTAAAATTTTAAAAATAGCCAGCAATATAGTGTTGGGGTGGATGCTGAGGATACACTGGTGGTCGGAATGAAAAATGACTCAGGCACTTTGGGAAATAGTTCGGCAGTTCCTTATGAAAACAGATATAATACACTTACGATATGACCTAGATACTCATTCCTAGGTATTTACCCAACAGAAATGAAAACATATGTCCACACAAAGACTCATACACAAATATTTATTGTAGCTTTATTTATAATCAGCAAAACCTGGAAAAACCCCAAATATCCACTAATATAAGCACACTGGTAAACACGACTTGATAAACACACTGGGAGGTGGCCGTACAATTGGGCACTACTGGCAACAACAACAAAATCAACCGTCGATAGATACAATGACGTGGATGAATTCCAAAAGCATTATGCTGAGTGAAAACAGTCAAACATAAAATCCTATGTACTGAATGATTCTATTTATATGAAATTCTTAAAAAGGCAAAACTATAAGAATTTAGAACAGGTTATTGGTTACCAGGGAGGGTCTGAGGGTAAGAGAAGGGACTTACAAATGGGCAAAAGGGAACTTTGGGGGGTTGATAGAAATACTCTACGTCTTTTTTTTTTATTAACATATTCGTTGTTACACATCATACTTATTCTTTTTGCTCCTTATCCAATCTCTCCCTTTCCTCCTCTTCCTCCCCCTCCCCCTTTCTCCTCTTTCCCCTCCTCTGTCCCCCTCCCCCTGCACTAACCATAGATTTATTCTCTCCATCTGATCGATTGACTGCTCCTCTGTTGGTTTGCTGCCTGGATGATCTGTCCAGTACTGAGACAGGTGTGATCAAATCCTCCCCTATTATCATAAATCACATGCTTCTTCTATTACTCTGGAGTGTGCTTTGTAGGAAGAGAGGACCTCTTCTTATTCTTTTTTTTGGTCCCCACTGGTGCCTCTCCTTGTGTCAATGAAGCAATGAAGTTGAGAATCTCGAAGGCCATCTGCACAGTGGCTGTGGCTGCTGCTAGAGAGACTAGCCGCTTTTGCAGCAGCCATGGCAATTGTGGTGACTATGGAGGGCTACCCCATGTAAAAATGGTGTTTTTGGTGAGCTCTTTACCTGGTTGCAGCTGGGTTCAGTTTCCCCCGGCTCCATGCCTCAGGCCCTCAGTGGAGCCCCAGGGTGGTCGCAGCAGCTTGGCTAGTTGAGGCTGGGTTTGGCTTCCCCTGGCTCCATGCCTCATTCTAAGATGTTGCTGTAAAGCAGTTGGGAGAGAGAAGGAGAGGGGAGGGGGAGGGGAAATAGGGTGGAAGGATGGGGAAAGAGGGGGAGCATGATCAAGGCCCATGCCCCACACTCCCATTCCAGCATGGTAGACCAAGGTGGTTCCAGCTGGGGCTCAGTGGTCATTGCTGGGCTGGATGCAGATGTCAGGGGGGTATGGCTGAAGCCCTCAGCCTCCCACTGCCCCAGCCCAGGAGCCTGGGGCACTTCCTGTGGCAACTTGGTGGTAGTTGCTGGGCTGGTTGCAGATGATGGGGGTGTGTGGCTGAGGCCCTTGGCCCTCTCCCCTCCACACTGGCTTGGGAGCCCAGGGGTCTTCTGGTCCTTTTAGGTTTTATAGGTGTTCTCTGGTGGAGTTGAATCTTTACTAGTTAATATCAAACTTTGTCTCTGATGTGGGCATTTTTTTTCTTTCAGTTTTGTGTTGAATTATTCGCTGTTCTAACCACTTAAACTTCACACTGGAACTAATTTGTTGTCCTTTTTTTACTTCTAAAATGGAGGAAATTCCTTGGGGACCAGCACTGGTGCCCTGTAGTTGAGCTAAATTGCTGCTTTATTGCTGTTTCCCTGGGGAATCCTTCTTGTGCAGCTCAGGTTTTAATGGTTGACCTTGTAAGCACTTCTGGGTCTTATGAGGACTGGTACACTCAGGTTGCATGGAAACTCTGCTCTGAGCCTGAGTCTTTTCAGCAAACTGCATCACCTGCCATTCTATATTCCTGACTAGTCTCCACTGAGTGGGGCTATGTTGATTGGAAGGCAGATCAGCGGTCTATGCTGTGCCCCAGTGTTCCTCCAATGACCTGTCTCCCCCACCACCCCCACTCCAAACACTTCCCATGAGATGGGCCATGCACTGGCCCCTTGTGATGATTTACCAGCCTCTTAGTGGCTTCTTTTTTCAGTTGTCGTGGCTCTTCACTCCTATGTGAGTTATTGGACTTGCTGGCCTGAGGCCCAAGGCTCTCTTCTCCCATGCTGCCTGTAAGCAACTTCATAGGAAGGGCACAGCTGTGGCTTTTGCCAGCTCTTGCTCTGTGTGCTCAGCAGCTCCAGCCTTAAAGTGACCAGGATTCAAAATGGTGGGAATAGTCCTCTCTTCTCTTATCGTGGTTTCTCTGGCCTTCATGAACTCCGTAGGTCTTTCCTCCTCTTCCCCTGAGCTCCAGCAGCCCCAGCTTGGCTGTTAATGCTTTTTAATAGTTGCAAATTGGTTGATTTGTGGGAGAGAGTGATGCTGGGGACCATCTGTTCTGCCATCTTGATCAGAAGCTGAAATAGTCCACATCTTGATTGTGGTAATGGCTACACAACTACATATCCTTGTCAAAACTCAGAATTGCATAGCTTTAAAAAAGGTGAATTTTATTATATGTAAATTATACCACAATAAACCTAACTTTGGAAAAATTAATAAACCATAGCTCCACAAAACATCATGGGTCAATCTTACAAATATAATTTTATTTTATTTTTTAAATTTTTATATCAATATACAATGTAGTTGATTTTCTTGTTCCTTTACCAAAGAAGCAAAAGAACACATAGAGTATGATTTCACTTATTAAATTTCTAAAAAGAGGCCAACCTCTACCTCACAATGTTTAGGGATTCATATGTGCATGACAAAATTATTTTTAAAAGGCAAGAATTTGATTAAAATATAAGTCAGGCTAGGAGTTACCTATAGGGCAGAGGGAGGAGATTGTGATCCAAGAGGAACATAACAGGATGGGGAAGGCAGGCAGCATTTGCCTTCTTGACCTGGGCAGTGGTTACATATGTGTTCACTCTGTAATTATTTCTTAATTCGTTTGTATATGCTTTATGCACTGCTACATATGTATGTTATATTTTGCAATAAAAAACATTAAATGGAAAGTTGATTATGTCACCAGCATTTACGAAATCATATTTTCCCTCATTGAAATGCCACCTTTATCAAATAAGATCTCATATATAATTAGATCTTTTACTAAATTTTGTATTTTATTTCACCAATGTATTTATCCAATTTTATGTTAATACCATAATACTTTAACTACAGTGATTTTTTAGCAATTTTTTATACCTAGTAGGACAAGTCAACTTTCATTACCCTTTTTAAAAATATGCTTGACAATTTCATTTTTTCCACATTTATTCTTTATTATTTTTTTAAATCTCCCACTTATGAGTGATGAGTGGTATGTCTCTTTCTCTGTCTGGCTTATTTCACTTAACACAATTTTCTCTGAGTTTGTCTATGTTGCTATGAATGGCAGAATTTCATTCTTTTTTATGGCAGAGTAGTATTCCATTGTATATATATGCCACATCTTTAAAATAACTTTTAAAACCACTTTGTTGAATTAAAAACATTAAGATTATCAATGGGGATTAGAATTTTATATTAATTTGGGAATAACTAATATTTCTATGATATTAAGACTTTCTGTTGAAGAGCATGTGTGGATCTCCACTTATTCAGTCTTGGGTTATGCTTATCAATAAAAATTATGTAGTTTTATTCCTACAAAACTCATATTTAGTGGTGTGCTCTAGTTAGTTCTCATTGACTTTAGAGAGATGATCATGTGCATCTCTTCCAAACTTCATGTTCAGCTGCAGAGTATACATACCTTTGTGTGGACACCAGGATTGTTTTTGGAATTTTGCAGTTACAAGTAGTGTCTCAATAAATGACACTGTTCATATGTTGCTCTATACATGTGCAGGTGTTCCACAAGGAGGATTGCCTGGCTAAAGGTAAATGCATTCATAAATTTTGATAGATTTGCCAGATTTCTCTTCTCCCCACCCTCAGCATTGTTCCATTGGGACAACCACAAGTAAAGAATGAGGGGGCCTGTTCACCCATAACCTTGACAGCAAAGTGTATTCTCAAACTTTCTTATTTCTCTGCACCACTCTGGTAGGTGAGAATGGTAGCTCTATGTGTACTTTCTTTGCATTTCTTTAATTTGAGTGAGATTGAACTTCCTTTTCATATGCTTAATATTTCCTTTCCAATGAACCATCTGTTCAAGTTGGGTTTGCTTTTCCCTTAGGGTGTACTGTTGGACTTTTTCTTCTAATTTTTCTAGAGCTTTTTTATGTATTTAAGAGATTAGCTCATTGTCTGCAATATGAGTTATAAATATTTCTTCCTATGTATTGGGTTTTCTTCACATTGCTTATGAAAAATCATTTTATTTTTTGCAATAAAATTATTAAATTTTTATTTTATGGCTTGTAGATTTTGAGTCACAGAAAGATCTTTCTTATTCCAGCCTTATAAAGGAATTTGTGTTATTATCTAGAGCATGTCTGTTTTCATTTTTTATATTCAAATCTTTGGTCCATTTGTAGTTTATTCCAGCAGTATCCTCTGCTTCTGGAGGGGAATATTTGCTGGAGATTTCCAAGATCTACCAGCCTTCTTCCTCTTGCATTCTTGCTGCTCTCCCCTGTGGCACCTCTGAGGCTTCTAGCACAAGCCTGCTGTTTGGCTCAGCCTTGGGAAAACTTAGGCGCAACCTGAAGTATTCAGGTTTCCTCTGTGTCCTAGTTTCATTGAAAATGTATTTTGTGAGGGTTTTCTCCACCATTATCTTTGTAGCTCTTGTTGGCTTGCAGGAGAAGTAGGAAGATTCAGACCTAAACCACAGCCACGTTCATGCCTTAAACAAAACAGCTAATAATACTTTAATGATTGTGTATATACAAAATATCAAACGATGAAATAAAATAAATCGATATACATAGAATCTGCAATATACCTACTGGGGATACCTCAGTGAACAAGAAACATTTTCCTCTCATTCTTGAGGATGAAGACAGATAATATGCAGGTAAATACATAATTTAATAATATACATGTAATTTGAATCTCTGTTACTGGACATATAAGCTGTAGTTCATATTTTGCTGTTCTATATAAGGCTGATAGGAACATTCTCACACATTTTTTTGTGAGCATTTCTGACTCCAGCAACCATCCCTCCCATACTCCCAGTCATCCCCAGGACAAATGGCTAGAAATGGGAGTATCGGATGAAATGGAAAGAGATTTTTAAAAGCTCTGATATATATGATTTCATATATATAATATATATGATTTTTAAAAGCTCATTGTGTATATTTATATATATAATGAACATTTGGGGTGTGTGTGTGTCTATATATACATACATATATATATGTATACACACACACCAAATGTTCTCTAGAGAATTTGTACTAGTTTGCCCTTTTCTCCCTTGTGTATGAGCGTGTCCATTTCTCTGAAGCATCCCCATTTTGTATTATACTGAAAGGTCCCTTAGGCTTTTTGACTATATAGTTAGTCATTTGAGTAACTATTTTATCTATCCACCCATCAGTGATCCATCCATCCATCCATCCATCCATCCATCCATCCATCCATCCATCCATCCATCCATTTGTCGAGTGTAAGGCACTCTCCCAGGTAATACAAGATATAAAAATTGTTGAAGGACCAACTTGATTTAATAGGCCAATCACTCTTAATTTTCAATAAATGGGTAGTAATTAGTAAGTTTACTAAAATATTCACCTTACTGGTATGCCCAATAATAATCTAAGACTGCATTTACAAGATGCCAGAATAACTGAGTGAACTAAAAAATTGAGTCAAAACAATAATCCTTCTACCACCCACCCTTGAAATTTGCAGCCCCAAAAGTTTCATCTGTAACATTCTTTCACTCTCTTCCTCGTACTTTTCATGAAGCCCAAAACTTCAACTTCATGATGGATCTTAAATGTATGTGTATAGACTATAACTCTTTTTTACTTATGGGGAAATACTAGGTACTTCTCTGTTAAAGTCGAGAACAAGACAAGGATGTCCTCTATACCCACTGTTGTTCAATAGTGTGTTGGAGCCGGCCCCGTGGCTCACTCGGGAGAGTGTGGCGCTGGGAACGCAGCGGCGCTCCCACCACGGTTTCGGATCCTATATGGGGATGGCCTGTGCTCGCTGGCTGAGCGCGGTGCAGACGACACCAAGCCAAGGGTTACGATCCCCTTACCGGTCACAAACAAACAAACAAAAAACTAGCCACTGCCCTTAGGCCAGAGAAAGCCAGTGGAGGCATAAGAACTGGAAAGGAAGGAGTGGAACTATCCCTACATCTGAAAACTGTAACGCTTAATAAAAAGTGTAGTAAGGTAGCATGATATAAAGTTAATATATAAATATCCATAGTCATTATATATGCAAATACAAACTAATTAGAAGAGGTAATGAAAGCCAAAATAATATTTACAATAGCTACCCAAAATATTAAAAACCTTAGCAAAACAAATTTAACAAGAAATGTAAAAACCACACGACTTTAAAATACTCCTGAAATTCACAAAGGCAGATTTGAACAAATAGAAATACCATGCTCTTGGAGAGACATCTTCAACAGCGTAATCTGAGGATTAAGACATAAACGTTTTGGGGGGGAAGAGGGGACATTATTCTGCCTACCATATTGTTTCTAAAGTTTATATTTAAAATGAGCAATGAAAGATAGGAAAAAGGAAAGCAATTTTATAAGAACATAATATAAAACATCAATAATTAAAAATGTAGTATTAGTACACGAATAGGCAGACGAATAGAACATAATAGAAAGTCTAGAAGTAGAACCAAATATATATGAAATTTGATATGACAAATGAAACTTCTCAATTTAGTCACGTAAAGAGGGGCTTGGTGTTGTGACAATTGGATAAGCATTTGGTTAAGAAAATTATCCGTATCGTGTCTCCAAAAAGCTCACAGTGTAGGAGAGCAGACATCCATATAAGTAAAGAATTTCTAAGAGCATAATAACTGCAGTAACTTAGATATAGCCTAGGTAAACTGGGCCACAGGAGTTGGTAATCAACTACTTCTTTGACTTAGTTTAGGCAGAGAGCCAGTCACCATTTGAAAGACGAGTTTAATGGAATCCATTCCAAGTCTGAGAATCTATAGTTAATTTCCTCTGAACCGTAGGTACATTAAATAGAAAAAACCAGGTGATGCCAGCTGTCCTTACTTAATCCAAAAAAATAAGCCCAACAAAATGTCACTGAATTTTATCTAGCAGAGTCCATGTACAAAAATAACCAGAATATTCTCCTAAGAAAAACGAGGGGGACTTGCTTTACTAGATGTCAAAACATTTTAGCATTGCTCTAAGAATAGACGAAAAGAGTTAGAAACAGAAAAGTAGATGCATGCCTCAGAACCTAAACAAAAATAAATCCTAACCGGGTCAGATATCTAAGCACAAAAACCCTAAAACATAAAGTATAACATTAGTAGAAGTAAGCATAGGAGAATCGTTTTATTATCATGGGAGTAGGAATGGCAATATGTGAAAACCAGAACTTATGAAGAGAAAAGACAGACAGATTTGACTAAATAAAAATTAAAAGGTTTTGTACAGCCAAATATACGACAAATCAAGATGGTATGAAATACGGTATAAATGCCTATTATCTGGAATATAATAAGCTTCTTTAAATAAAGGCAAGCTAGAGAGAGAGAGAAAGAGAGGGGGAACACCAAGAAAAAAATGGACAAAGGTTATGAATAAGCAATTCACAGTTCAGAAATGAATGACAATCAAACATGTAAAAAAGGTATTCTGTGTCAAGAATCAAGGACATTTAGATTACAACAAAAATGAAGTAATGGCTTTTGACCACCAAACTGGCAAAAATGAAAACATTTGTACCCCATTTTGGCAAGTATGTAGGCAAAGAAGCATTGTCCAAAACTGGTTTGTAGTTCTCAACTGGAAGAGCCTTTTTGAGGGGTAATTTGGAAGAATCTATGAACAAATTTTTAAATGTGCAAATTATATTCTATTACTGGGAACTTATCCTATAGAAATGTCTACATGTATACACAAAGTTAAAAGTATACTTATTGCAGCATTGTTTGTAATAGCAAACATTTGGAAATACTAAGTGTCCATTTAATTACATAAATTGTGGCAATGTATACAATGAAGTAATCCACAGCCATTAAAAAATAAGGAAAATCTATATGTTGTCATGTGGAGATACCTCCAAGAAAACATTGTTAATTGAAAAAAAGTCCAGAAAATTTGTGTTGGTGCAATCCATAATCCTGCTCAAAAAACAAAATTATACGACATGTGCATATTTAAACATAGTGTTATATTATATATATATATAGATATATAGCATATATAGTATATGTACAAGATATATAGTGTGATTCCATTTACATATTAAAATGTATGTAAAATTCTCATTTGTTTATGTAGCTGATTAGACAAAGGTCTGGACGGTTATGAAACCAACTATGAACAGTGAGATTATTTGTGGGAAAGGAAGCGAGGTTGGGCTGGGGGAGGGGGAGGCTACTAAAGGTCGTACTGCAGTCCTGGGCCTGTTTAATCTCCTGTCCACCATGCTGCCACCTGCTCTGCTTTACGTCTGAGGGTGGTTGACCCCAGCAGGTTGTGTTTCCCAGGCTGCCATGTCATTTACATCTGGCTGGGTACTAGCAGGAGAATAAAGGGCAGGAGGACAGGAAAAGCCCCCCACTGGTATTTTCCCCTCTTCTCCCTCAGGTGGCTTTTCTGGTGGCAGTTGTCTCTTCTATGGGTCCAGCTCCCACTTCACCGACTGGCTTTTCTGGTGGCAGTTGTCTCTCCTATGGGTCCAGCTCCCACTTCACCGACCCGCCAGCTGAGGGCTCAGCTTCAGTGGAGTGACCCTGGCTCCTGCTTCTGGTAATGCACCTCCTCTGACCCTACAGACTAAGAGTGGAAGTGGCTTCCTGGTGTCATCAGTCTTAGGTTGTCTCTTTGTTGTTTGGCTTCTCTGATCTTCTGCTACTGGTAGAGCTGATTCCTTGTATTAAATGCCTTTGCTTTGTCTCCATGTTCTGACTTGGACCCTCTTTCATACAGGAGTGTTTGCTTTTTAAAAAATCTGCGTACTTCAACTTTTGTTTTCTTTTCTTGGATGTTGTGAGTGGATTCATTGGATTAATTATAATCCTTGGTCATAAAGTTTCATCATTGTTTTATGCGTTGCTTTTCATCCATTCATTTGTTCATTCATTTCCTCACTCATCCATAATAATGTAATAAGCACCAGTCAGTTTGCCACCCAACACAAATCTAGAGCTCTAACGATAATTTATATCTACTTACATGTCCATCTCGCCACCCACTCCCTTCCTCCTTCCCCCATAACTCTCTCTCCCACAGATGTAACCAAATTCTGAATCCTGAGCTTAGCATTCACTCTGTTTTAAAAGTAGTTTTATATGAGATGTATTCCAAATATATATATATATTACTTAAACTGTTTACTTCTTAAGGAACGAGTACCATGCTGTACGTACTCTTGTGGATCTTACTTTCATTTAATGTTATATTGCTAAGATTCATCCATATCACTGCAGTTTGTTCATTTTTACTGCTATATAATATTCCATTCATTATACCACAGTTTAATTCACACATTTTCCTATTCATGGGCCTATAGTTGTTCTGGGTTTTTGCCGTTGAGAACAGTGCTGCTGTGATCGTTTTTGTTTGTGTCTTCTGGTGCAAATGAGCAAGAGTTTCTCTGGGATATATACCCAGGAGTGAAATTTCTGAGCAAAGAGTATGAGTTTCTTTGACTGCATGAAATAATCCTAAACCATTTTCTAAAGTGGGGTGTGAGAATTCCTGCTGTTCCACAGCCTCTCCAAACTCACACTGTTTAATTTTTGCTGGCTGAAGAGGTATGGAATGGTTTTTCATTGTGGTCTTCGAATATTTCTGTATTGTTTCCATTTTCAAATTGAGAAGATAGCTTTGTATCTATTTTAATAGTTTTTAAAAGCCAAATATATTTGGATAAAATTTGCTTGAAAGAACCTCTCTAATGTTTATTCGATGGAACATTTGCCAGCAGCTCAGCCTGTCAAACTAGAGCACAAAATTCACTTAGTTCATTCTGGTTGGTTTATAGCTGTACCTAGATTATAGATGTTACCTAAAAGTTATAGACTAATATTGTAGAGAAGCTTCAATATTATAGAACACAGTCTACTATCCTGCTTAGAAGGCTTTGGAAGACCCTATCCGGCATTGTCCAGTTCAAGAAGCTTCTATCACATATGTGAATGTGATGGTACCCGCCAATTAAATTAAAAACTCCAAGTTTAAACTTACTGTGTATGTGGCACTAGAGTCATGTACTTAAGGCTTTATGAGTGTGGAGTCCTATATTAAATGGGAATACGTAGAGAAAATGTTAGAAATAGCCTCTTTCAAAGAGCCTGATTATAAGAATCGAAGAGTCAGACAGGAAGACACGTGAGACAAATTTATGGAGCAACCTACTACCAACCATGAAATAATCTCATAAAAATCAAAACGACAAGTTCTGATGAGATAATTAATGAAGGTTTGTTTGGTTGGGGTGGTGTGTGGTAGAAAACTGATGACTTCCTGTAGGAGATGACATTTGAGCCCAGATTTTGAAGAGACTATTGTGTTTTAGATACTATAATTTTGACAGTGGATAGCATATATAAATTTCAGGTGAAAAATAATACCTCCATTTCTGGGAAAACTCAAATTTAACTTAATTTTTTTTAGTTATAGGGAAAAAAAGATTATGATGTTGAACATCTTTCATTTTGCCCATATGAAGCCAGCGTCGACTGAGTGGTTCTTCCAAAACAACTTTGCCTGATATTCTTGGAGTTAGGTGGGATTTCCAATCCAGTTATATCTTCTGCCTCACTAGTTTCCTGCTGAGCTCCTCTCGCAGTCATCTTCATTTCTATTTGCATATTTGTATGAAAGAATGATACAGAACTTGAGAAAGTTAAGACCTGATGAAACTTTTGCTTAATTTTCTCTTTACTATAGATTTTTCTTTGTGTACTTCTATACTTCTTACTTATCAACTTTTGAGGTACTGCACAACTAAATATGTGCAGTTACACAGATGGAGTGGAATGCACACAGAAAATATGCTGGGCAGAAGTCAACAAAATGGTGAATGATTGTCTGGTCTAAGACACACATCTTTAAGCCGTTTAACATCTCTGAAATAAGAGTGGCATTTTAGTCTAGAAGAAAGTAGAGCTCTTCTAAAGAGAATCTGCCCATCACCCAGGGGCACTGCAACCTGGGATCACTTAAATTCTCTGCTTGAGGCTTTTGGGACCATCCCAATAAGTGAGAATTCAGACTGAAAACTTACTTGAGTTGCAGTTTATGATTCAAATTCCCAGAGAATTTTTCCTTCCTTCCTTTGCCCAGTGTCAAGATGAGAAAGGCAAGTTCATTTCTTATTTGCTCCTGCACTGAGGACACAGCCCTTTCAGTCCCAGGTTTATGCCCCATCTTAGGGATTATTTTTTCCTCTCTTAATGTGACGTAAAGTAATGTGTATGTGCTAGAAATTGTGGCGTCCATAGAAGATACAGACATGAATGTGGGAACTTTCATGAGAGTAAACCAACTAATTCTGTCTTTCTCACACAGGGGGATTTTAATGATTCAAAAAGTACTTTTAATGATCCATCCTCATGTTCAGAGGTTTTTGCCCCCTGGATCTAACTGTGAAACTGGCATCTGTAATAAAGTAAGAGTCATTAAACCTTCTACTTAATGAAATGTAAAAAGAAACAAATTTGATTTTGGAAACACAGCACTTTCAATCCTTAAAGAAGTCTTGACATTTTTTTTTTCTGGGATTAACTGTTCTCTGAATTTATTACTCCTCTTAATTGCATTCAGAAACTGAAAGTCTCATGAACCTTCAATTTACTAGTGCATTAACTGGTTTTATCCCTTTGACTTGGACAGCTGTATGATTTGGAGCTGCCAACTAACAGCATGGAAGTAGGGTAGTTGGACTTTAGCTGAAGAAGTGGAAGGGGAGAGAAGTGATCACATTCAAGATGGAGCCACCAGGTTTTTCTGTTAGATTTGATGGGAGGTGGGAGAGAAAGTGAGAAGTGGGAGATGCCATTAAGGGTTATGGGTGGGTAGCAGTAAAGAAAAAGCAAGTCTTTGGAGAGGGATCAAGGGTTCTGTATGGGTAAGTATCACTAATTTCCATTACAGTTTTGGAAAACTCAGTCAAATCTCCCAAAAAAGATTCATGAAATGTGATGCTGCCTCCAGCAAAGTGAAAGGCAGGTTTGTCAGACAGACAAACCTGTCGCTGGAAAGAACTGAGGAGCTAAATAGAAGCACTGTCTCATTAGGTCTATCAATGGGACATTGGTCTTTTTGATCTCAGTCTGCATGCTAAGGAAAGGGTAAGTGAGTCTCCTTTTTCATCTTCTCTATCACACTTTAAAGGGCTGCTGTAATGTTCCCACCAACTGAATCATTTTCATTTCCAACTCTAATCAATTTGTGAATAAATATCCTTTGGAGATGTGAGCTGCTTTAAATGATGGCTGCCTTTCTACCTTTAATCTGTGACACTACAGCTCTCTTGAGAGAAAATAGCTCCTTGTGTCTTTATTTCCTCTCTGAGTTCATATATGCAGCACACCTCCTTTTTTATTATTACATAATAAGGGCTTTAGTAGGTGAATAAAAGGTTGCACAAGTTTTGCAAAAATGAAAGACTATTCAACCTTGCTACCTTTAATCTCCTGCATTCTCCTGTTAATGTGTATAAATTATCAAAGCTATTTCTCAAAGTCTTTATATAGTACAATACCAGTGGCAGATCATTCTCAAGAAGGGCTCTTTGTACATATCATAATTAGTGGTATTATCTTTAATCTTTTGTGGTGTGAAAATCAAGGACAACAAGAAACTTGATACAAAGTAAGAAACTGCCTATCTTGGTAAGTTTTGGGTAATGAAAATGAGGGTTTGAATCAAGTCTTCCTCCTTTAGAGAGTTCCTAAAGGATCTAAAAGTACAAGAAGTATAAATAAACTTTGATACTATTTCTTTATCAAATTGTTTAACTGCTTTGATCAGATGAGATCCAATTTGATCCTCTGCCCTAAGTTCAAAAGGATCAAGAGCTAAGCATTTTCTAGAAAGGTCTGAATGCATCAAACTAATTGCTCCTAATGAAGCATTTACTTTTGGAACCCTCTTAGATCAATTTTTGAAATATATTCATGGTAAATTTTGAGGTTCAAGTTGGTAAATTGAACCAATATAGTTACCTCTCTTCCCTATCAAAATCCTAAAAGTATATTAAAATGCAGAAACAAAAACAAAGAAGCCTATGACAGCTTTGGAAAATGGTGCAGAGCACCACACATAAACTGAAAACTTTGAAGAACTTCTGAAAAATAGAAAACAAATTGGACAGAACTAGTAGAAAAGTCAACCTACGCTTAAAAAGTCCATATATCAGCACCAGCCAAAGAGAAGTCAGTTGGTTGATTTCCTCAACTGAGTACCAGAAAATCTGAAAGCTTGGTGCAAGAGGGACTAGGACATTGGAGGGAATTGCTAAGAAAACTCTCAGCAATTCAGCCTCCACTCAACACACACACACACACACAGACACACATACAGACACACACGCTCTTAGATTGCCTGGCTGTAGGCTTCAATCCCTGACCTCACTTAGTAGGAGTCTTGCTAAGTAAAATGGAAGCTTTTCCTTATAGACATTTTAACATTGGGAATAGGTCCAAAGAAAGGTTAGGGCTGTAGTTTATTTAAGATGTTACAACAATAATGGCAAAACCAATCAACCAACCAAACAAAATCAGACAGAGCAGTAAAATTCCTGAACACCATTATACTCCATGTATCACCTTTTATATTTTCTACTGGCAATTACATTTTCAATAAGACCCAAGCATATTTTAGATGTCACCAGCAGAAGCTAGACAAATGTTTAAGAAGGGAGTGCAGTAAAAGAACTTGAAAACTGCACCAAAACGTGAACACAAGGTGGCTAGCCACCATTTGAACTCGGTCATTCCTTGGGTCTGATGGTGCCCAGGGGGAGCTGGGGCTTTTTACATGTGAATCTGCACAACCAGTCATCGTGCTTGAGGAGTGGGCTGTGGGAGTCTAGTCTACTCCATGGCCTGGAATCATAAAGGGAAACCTATCTGAATGTTTGTCTTTCACTACCATTTATGATAGTAAACCCCTCAAAATTGTCTATGATGATAGAAATTCAAAAATTTGGTTGTACTCCAGGGGCTGGTATAACCACCTATTGACTGGAAAAACTATTATTTTTTTAGAATAATAGAAACATTCTTTATCTTGATTTGGATGTTAGTTATATGATTATATGTACAGATATATTTATTGAGCTATACACTTAAAATCTGTTCATTTTAGAAAAAACAAAGAATATATATGATATAGAATATCACTTTAGATAACGTAAATACTTTTTCAGAAAAATGTAAATTACCAAAGTTTACCCAAGAAAACATAAAATGCCCTGAAAGAAACAAATAGAAAAAATTAAAGAGAAATAAAAGACTTACCCCCATATATACTAGTGCCAGATTTATTACTGAGTTTGAACAAAAACTCCTAAACCCAGACAGTTCCTACATTGTTTAAATTCTCGTACTGCAGGGAAAAATTAGAAATGTTCTCAATCTCTTTTTTCAGGGATAAGCCAAATTCCAAGACATAATCAGAATTTGCTCTCAACATTAAACTATAGATTAATTCACTTTTTAGTTTCCCTTTTGAATATAAATTCTGAAATCGTTAAGCAAAAAAGGACCAGGTAAAATTCTAGCAGTGTCTTAAAATAACAATTCAATATTACCAAATGGCTTTATTCAGAAAACACAAGAATAGCTCAATATTAGAGAATTTAATAATATAATCCAAGATATTAATGTAATTTAGTATTAAGTAATGAATTAAAGGGAAATACATGA
This sequence comes from Cynocephalus volans, assembly GCF_027409185.1. Lineage (NCBI taxonomy): Eukaryota > Metazoa > Chordata > Mammalia > Dermoptera > Cynocephalidae > Cynocephalus > Cynocephalus volans. Next base: position 21,375,964 of record NC_084470.1, read on the forward strand.
TTATAAATAAAGATGCTTAAAAAAGCAATTTTAAGAAATCCAGTGCCCATTCCTGATTTAAGAAAAAATAGTATGTTAGGAATAGGAAGAAACTTTATATTTTCTTTTTTATAAATGCCTTATTTTTTGAAGATATAATATATAAACACATTTAAATGTATACACTTTTTTAAAAAACTTTTTTGCGGTTGGCCTATATGGGGATCTGAACCTGTGACCTTGGTGTTATAAGGTTGCGCTCTACTACACTTTAAATCTTTTTTGGGGGGTGGGTGGTGCTGGCTGGCACAGGGATCACAATTTTAAAGGTATAACAGGGTAAACAGTGAAAAGTCAGTCTTCCTTCCACCAGCTGCTCAGTTTACACAATTTGTAGCTTCTTAATCACTCTATTCTGCAGCTTTCTGCTGTCCCCTGACAATATATCTCGGTAACCAAAACATATCAGTTTGTATAGAGTAACTTCATTTTTAAATGACTAATAGTTCAGTGTTTGGAAGTGCAATAATTTATTTAATTTGTCTTTAAGAGTAATCATTTATTTCACAATCTTTTGCTAGTTCACACAATACTTAAGTAAATGTCTTTGAAATAAATATTTGTAATTGGATGAGTGTATCTGAAAAAACATTTCTAAATGTGAAATTGGTAATCTAAACAATAAGTACATTCCTATTTTTGAGAGATTTTACCAAATTTTCTTTCCTGATGTACTAATTTGTAATCCTTCCATTAATGTATAAGTGGATTTTTAATTTTAATTTTAATTTTAATTTTCTTTGCAATATGGCTGACGATTTCTTGACCCACTTTCTCAAATAAAACAATTTTAAATTGTAGATAAAATATCAGAAAACGTTTTAAATGCACTGGTGGACTAAGTAAGACGTAAGAGAGAAATATCTCCCCCCAAATTTGCAACCACATATTTTTGTCTACATTTAAACTACCCAGGCATATCGAAATATCTGAAGCAGTGAATTGAATTTAAAGTGACCCTGGGTGGGTAATGCTTCTAGATGCCAGAAAATAGGCAAACATAAATACTTTCAGTGAGGAAAAGAGCACCTCAGAAAATGTAAGGAAAATAAGGGTACAATACAAGTGTTGACAGGAAATCAGGAAGGTTAGCACATAATATACTTATAAGAGTAGCCCCCTAAAATAAACCTATAAATCAGTTTCACATATAAATATAATGTACCAGTATATTTACAAATCATAAAGTGAAATGGATAAACAAAATTCTAACAATAATATGTAATTTAAATAATGATTTAAAATAATGTGCTATTATTATTTATTCACCTTCAAGGCAACTCACGGAGAAAATAACTAAACAAACAGGGAAACAATGAACATGATTGAGAATAAGTATAACATAAGACACGAGCATTTGATCCCCAAAGCTTCAGATATTGGAATTAATCAAGACAAAAAACAAAGTAGCCATATGTATTATATTTAAAGAGATAGAAGATAAACCTGGGAATAAGAATATGAAATAGGAGCACATAAGGAATGACCAGGAAGATCAGAAAGGAATAAAATTTAACTTAGAAAAATTTTTTAAAAATTGTCATTGAAATTAGAAACATGATGGGGAAACATAAAAATAGATTAAAACTTTGGGTGATGGTTTTTCAGTGTAGGTTCATCAATTGTAACACCCTGGTGGGGGAATGTTGATAGTGGGGAAAGCTAAGCATGTGTGGAGGCAGAGGCTGTACCTTCCTTCCTTTAGGTTCCTTCGTTGGGAACCTAAAAGTGCTCTAAAAAAGTAGTCTTTAGAAAAACAGATTAGAGACTTGCTTATCATATTCTTGCACATTTAAAATATAATTTACTGATTAACGCAAAAATAGTAAATGTGAGGTTTATAACATGTAGAAGTAAAATGTGTAACAATAATAGCACAAAGGAAAGGACAAAGAACTGGAGATATTGTGGTAAGATTCTTATACTATATACAAAGTGGTATAATATTATTTGAAGTTTGGGTGTGATAAATTAATGATACAATTTGTAAACCCTAGGCCAACCTCTAAAAATAAAAGAAAACAGTATAGGTAATAAGCCAATGGCGAATCTCTCAATTTGCTGAGAAAACATAAGAATCCTATGTGTATACACACAATAACAGAGCTTCAAAATATGTAAATCAGAAACTGACAATGAAAGAAGAAATAGACAAACCACAATTAAAGCTTGATGCCCCACTATTAGTAATTGATAGAACAGGTAGACAGAAAATATGCAAGGATATGGAAGACTTGAACAGCACTGACAATGAACTTGATACAATTAACATTTATAAAACACTCAGCAATAGCCAAATACTCGCTCCTTACATGTTAACATTGAACATGCAACAGGACAGACCATAAGCTAGACTATAAAACTACTTTCAACAAAATTAGGAAAGATTGAAATCATGAATAATAAATGTCCTTCCAGTAATGAAATTAAATTAGAAATCAACAGCATAAAGCTATTTGGTTCCCACCTATGGTGTCAGTGAGGTCTAGGTGGGGATGCTGGACTTCCATCACCACCCAGTAGTAATAAAATATCCCTTCTCCTTTTCTCCAAAGTGGTGTCAGAGGAGGCTGAACGAGAAGCTGGATCTTTCATCACCAACTAGCAGTAATGCAGCTTCTCTCACTATGATGACATCAGGGAAGAGCACCCAGGGAGAAGAGCTGAGGTGCCCCGTTCTCACAGCCCTGGTGGTGGCAGTAGAAACCTATTGCAGAGCCTGAAATCTCACCTTCATGAAGCAGCAAATGAGACATCTCTCTCTCCTCTGTGATGTCACAGGAGGCTAAATGGGGAACCTAGACTTCCAACCCCAGCCAGTAGTCAGTAGGTGGTGTCCCTATTGCCTTACTAGTATAAAATCACAGGAGACCTTTTAAAACAGAAGATTGAAATAATACTCAGAATTTCATAATATAATACCCCAAATATCTAAGATACAATAGAAAATCACTTGATATACTAAGAACCAAGAAAATCTCAACTTGAATGAGGAAGGACAATCAACAGAAGCTAAGACCAAGATGGCACAGATGCTGGAATTATCTGGTAAATATCTTAGGCAGCTATCATAAAAATGCTTCAGTGAGCAATTACAAACACACTGGAAACGAAAAAAATAGGAAGTGTCAGCAAATAAATACAAAGTATGAAGAAAGAACAAACGAAAAATTTAGAGCTAAATTAGAAGATTTAAAATTTAAAATTTAAAAATTTGGAGCTAAATGTAGAACTAAAACTACAATAATTGGAATAAAGTTTAATGTGTAGGATCCACAAGCAGAATGGAGAAGACAGAGGAAAGAATCAGTAAAATTGAGAATAAAACAATAGAATCACCCAATCCTAGCAATGGAGAGATAACTTCTTGGAAAAAATAAAAATAAACAGAGTCTCAGAGACCTGTAGAACTGTAACAAATTATCTATCATTCATGTCTCAGAAAGAGGGAAGAAAAAGGTCAGGGCTGAACAAGTATTTGAAGAAATAATGGCTGAAAGTTGACAAAAGATACAAATCTACATATTCAAGGAGCTGTGCAAACATCAAGCAGAATAAACACAAAGAAATGCATGTCAAGGTACATCATAAACAAACTTCAGAAAACTAAAGACAAAGAAATAATCTTGAAAGCAGAGAGAGAGGCTCTGCATCTTACCTAATTGGGAAAAAGAACAGAATTTGAATAACTACCGACTTCTCATCTGAAGCCATGGAGGCCAGAAGAAAGTGGCACAACATTTGTCAAATGCCAAAAGAAAAAAAAAAATACCTGTCAACCCTGACTTTTATATCTGGGGAAATTATCCTTCAGGAAGAGAGGGGAAACAAATACATTGTCAGAAGATGAAAAATAAAGAGACCTACGCTAAAAGAATGGGCTAAATAAAGTTCTTGAAATGGAAAGAAAATAATAAGAGAAGTCATCTCAAAACCTCAGGAAGAAAGAACAAGAGAAAATGCAAAAAACCACGGATAAATACAATAAAAAAAGAGAGAAGATACAAATTACCAACATCAAGAATGAAACAGGAGATAGGACTACAGATCTTGCAGAAATCAAAAGGAAAATAAGGGATTACTATGGACAACTCTACACACAGAAATAAATATAGGACCAAATCCTTAACAAAATATTAACAAATAGAATTCAGTAACATATAAAAAGAATTACCACGACTAAGTGGGGTTTATTACAGGGATGCAAAGCTGGTTCAATATTTGAAAATCAATCAATGTAATTCATGATGTTAACAAGTTAAAGAAGAAAAATCACGTGATTATATCAATTGATGCATAAAAAGCATTTGACAAAATTCAGTGCTCCATTTGTAATAAAACTTTCAGAAAACTAGAAATAGAGGGAAACTTCCTCAACTTGGTAAAAAAACATTTACAAGACTTACAGGCAACATTATACTTAAGGGTGAAAGACTGAATGGTTTCCCTCTAAAACTGTGACTAGGGTGAGGATGTGTGCACTCACAACTCGTATTCAACATAGTGCTGGAAGTCCTAGCCAGTGCAATAAGCAAGAACAGAAAATAAGAGCCAAATGATCAAAATGGAAGAAATGAAATTGTCCCTATCTGAGAGGACATGACAGTCTATACAGAAAATCCCAAGTAATTAAAAAAAAAAAAAAAAAACTCTCCTGAAACTAAGTGAATTCAGCAAGTTTGCAGGAAAAAAGATATGTACAGCGATCATATTTCCATACACTTGATATGAACATGTGGAAACCAAAATTTAAAATGCAACATCATGGAACTTGTAAGGTATATATCTAACAAAACATGTACAGGATTTGTATGCTGAAAACTACCTAATGCTGATGAAAGAAGAGTTAAACAACTGGAGAGACATACTGTGTTCGTGAATTGGAAGAATGTGTAGTACAGATTTCAGTTCAAACCAAATTGATATAGAGGTTTAACACAATTCCTATCTAAATCCCAGCAAGAACTTTTGTAGATAGATTCAAGTTTATTCTACAATTTATGTGGAAAGACAAGGGATCCAGAAATAGCTAAAAGCAATTTTGCAAAAGAAGAAAAAGTAGGAGGAATCACTCTATTCAATTGTAGGACATTCTATAGCTGCAGTAATCAAGATTATATAGTATTGGTGGAAGAACAGACACATAGATCAATGAAGCAGAATAGAGAACCTGGAAAGAGACCCACACAAGTACAGCCAACCGAGTGATAAAGATGCAAAAGGAATTCATCAGGGGAATAAAAATCTCTTCAACTAATGATGCTGGAGCAATTGGGCAAATGAACATACATGGGTGGAGGTGAGGGGAGAAACCTCAATCTAAACCTCATATCTTATTTAAACCTTATATAAATATTAACTCAAAATGGATCATAGACTTAAATGTAAAACATAAAACTATACTTTTGGAGGAAGAAATGTTTGAGACATAGGGCTTGGTGAAGAGTTCGTAGACATGATATCAAAAGCCAGTCCATAAAAGAAAAAAGATGGATTTCATTAAAATGAAAATGAAAAAAATTTATTTTATTATGTTTATTTTTCTTTTTTTTAACTGGTCATTCCTTATAGTTTACTATTGCCTGCAAATTTTTTTGTATCATTTAATATATTTTTAAATTCTTTACTCTTATTTTAAAAATTTTTTAATTATACCTACATGTGGGTTACAACATGGATTTTCAATAATTGTGTAGAATGTGTGGTGGTTAGATCAGTACAGTTAGCTTATTCATCATTACAATATGCAATCATTCTTTATGTTGGACACAAAGAATCATTTAATATTTTAAACTTTTTTTTCATTGAACATGTTTATGGGGTACAGTTTGTCATTTCAACACATAAACATATTGTATAATGGTTTTAAAGAATGAACTTAAAAAATTAAAAACTTTTTCTCTAGTAAAGACCCCATGAAGAAAATGAAAATACAGACTACAGACTGGGGGAGAAAATCTTTGCAAAGCACATATCTGACAAAGGACTCATATCTAGATTTTATCAAGAACTCTCAAAATTCAGTAGTAAACAAGCAAACAATCCAATTAGAAAATGGATAAAAACACAAACAGATATTTTACCAAAGCATATATACAAATGGCAAATTAGCACATGAAAAGATGTCCAACATCAGTGGCCATTAGGGAAATGCAAATTAAGATCACAATGAGATATCAGCATATACCTATTAAAACAGCTAAAGTAAAAAATAACGACAATATCAATGCTGTTGAGGGTGCAGAGAAACCGGATCTCTCATACATAGCAGGTGAAATTGCAAGATGGATGGCCAGTCTGGAAAATAGTCAGTTTCTTAAAATTAAACACACACTTACCATCTGACCCAGCAATCAGACTCACACATTTAACACAGAGAAAAGAAAACTTATGTTCACACAAAAACCTGTATGCAACTCTTCATGGCAGCTTTATTTGTAATAGGCCAAAACTGGAAAAAAACAAAATGGACTTCAGTATGTAGGTCTGGGGAAAATAGGATAATATAGTCAGGCTCCCTCCACATTTCTTGTAAACAAATGTGTGTGGGTGGAGTTAGTGCACATGTGTACCCATATATCTTTCTAGTTATTGCTATTGTGTGTTCTTCAGTTTGTGAAGCAGGCTGGCTGGCAGAGAGCTTGCATCTAAAAATAGAGCATGTTTAGAGCCAGGCTGAGTGCACACCAATCAGAGAGGCACCCCGCCGGAGAGGCCCGAGATCCGTGAAGATCACATGCCATGTGGTGCCAGTGTGCAACTGAGTAGGTAGGCCTCGCTACTGCTGGACCCCATCCCCAGCCTGGCTGAGTGCATGCCAAGCAGAAAGGCACCCCTCCAGAGAGACCCAAGTCCCGTGGAGACCAAGTGCCCCATGGTGCCAGTGCACAACCTAGCAGGACCTCGCCACTGCCAGACCCCATCCCCAGCCTGGCCGAGTGCATGCCGACAAGAGGTGCCTCCCCAGAGAGGCCCAAGAACCGAGGTGACCACACAACTGAGGCACCAGCGGGTGACCGAGCAGACACTGAGGCAGCCATGCCAAATTGGCAGCCCCAGCAACATCCTAGCCAGACAATAGTGTTGAACCAGTGCACCATGAAATCCCTTGCCACAATGACTAAACATCAAAGGAAAGATACCAGAAATATGAAAAATCAAGAAAGTACACCACCAAAGGGTAATAACTCTCAAGCTCTAGATCCTATAAAATAAGAAGCCTTTGAAATGTCTGACAAGGAAGTTTGAGTGATAATTCTAAGGAAACTAAATGAGATACAAGAAAACTCAGCTAGACAACAGGTTGAAACAAGGAAAAGTGAACAGGACCCGAGGGAAGAAATATACAAGGAAATCAGTGCCCTGTAAAAGAATGTAGCAGAGCTTGCCAAGCTGAAGAATTCATTCAACAAAATAAAAAACACAACAGAGATTTTAACCAGCAGGCCACAGAAGCAGAAGAGAGAACTTCTGACCTTGAAGACGGGCTGTTTGAAATAACATAGGCAGACAAAAAAGAAAAAAGAAAAGAAAAGAAAACAGAATAAAAAACATTGAAGAAAATCTAAGAGCGATATCAGACAACCTTAAGTGCTCAAATATCCACGTCATGGGTATTCCAGAAGAAGGAAGAAAAAGGAGATTGCATTGAAAACATATTCAACAAAATAGTGGCAGAAAACTTCCCAGGTATAGGAAAAGAAACAGATCTTCAGATTCAGGAAGCTCAAAGATCCCCAACTATATTCAACCCAAAAAGGTCTTCTCTGAGACATGTTATAGTCAAATTGGCAAAACTCAAAAACAAAGAGAGAATCTTAAAAGCTGCAAGAGAGAAGAGTCAAATCACCTATAAGAGAGCCCCAACAGACTAACATCAGACTTTTCATCACAAACCCTAAAAGCCCGAAAAGAATGAGATGATATATTCAAAATACTAAAAGACAGAGATTGCCAGCCAAGAATACTCTATCCTGCAAGGCTATCCTTTGGAATGAAGGGCAAATAATATATTTCTCAGACAAACAAAAACTGTGGGAGTTCACTACCACGCGACCAGCGTTACAGGAAATTCTCAAGGGAGCGTGGGGTTTGGTACCTGAAAAATAACTACCACTGCCATAAAAACTCAAGAAAAAAAAAACCCATTAGTAAAATAAAAATGCCAACAATGAAGAGGAAAAAAAAGTTTATCTACAACCCAAAAAACCAACAAATAGAGAAGACAAACAGTAAATTATAAAGAAAGGAACAAATGACACTTAAGACATCCAAACAAAAATCAATAAAATGCTAGGATTAAGTCAACACTTTTCAATAACAACTCTTAATGTAAAATGATTAAATTCTCCAATCAAAAGACACAGACTGGCTGACTGGATTAAAAAGGAGGACCCAACTATATGCTGCCTTCGAGAGACCCACCTCACCTATAAAGACTCATATAGACTAAGACTGAAAGGATGAAAAAAGATTTACCATGCAAACAGAAATGAAAAATGAGCTGGAGTAGCTATTCTTATATCTGATAAAATAGACTTTCAACTAAAAACTATAAAAAAGAGACAATGAGGGACACTACATAATGATAAAAGGATTCATCCATCAAGAAGACTGAATAATCATAAATATATATGCACCCAATGTTGGAGCAGCCAGATTTATAATGCAAACTCTATTAGACCTAAAGAAGGAAATAGACACTAATACCATAATAGCAGGGGACCTGAACACCTCACTATCAATATTGGACAGATCATCTAGGCAAAGAATCAGCAGAGAAACACAAGATCTAAACAACACTCTAGACCAATTGGACTTGGCAGATATCTACAGAACATTCCATCCAACAACCTCAGAACATTCATTCTTCTCATCAGCACATGGATCATTCTCCAGGATAGATCACATGTTAGGTCACAAATCATGTCTTAACAAATTCAAAAAAGTTGGAATTATCCTATGTATTTTTTCAGACCACAATGGATTAAAATTAGAAATCAATAACAAACAAAATTCTGGAAACTATACAAATACATGGAAATTAAACAACATTCTTCTTAATGACATATGAGTCCAAGAAGAAATCAAACAGAAAATCAAAAAATTTATTGAAACTAATGAAAACAATGATACATCATACTAAAACCTGTGGGATACTGCAAAAGCAGTACAAAGGGGAAAATTTATCACATTAAATGCTTACTTCAGAAGAATGGAAAGATGGAAAGTGAACAACCTAATACTTCACCTTAAAGTACTAGAAAAACAAGAACAATCGAAACCCAAAGTTAGCAGACAGAAAGAAATCATTAAGATCAGAACAGAACTTAATGAAATTGAAACCCCAAAAATGATACAAAAGACCAATAAATCAAAAAGTTGGTTTTTTGAAAAGATAAATAAAATTGACAAACCATTAGCATGGCTAACTAAAAAGAGAAGAGAGAAGACCCAAATAACAAAAATCAGAAAGGAAAAAGGTGATATTACAACTGATACCTCTGAAATACAAGGAATCATTAGACTACGATAAACAGCTATATGCCAACAAATTTGAAAACTGGAGGAATTGGATAAATTTCTGGACACACACAAACTACCAAAACTGAGCCAAGAAGATACAGAAAATCTGAACAGACCAATAACAATAAAAGAGATTGAAACTGTGATCAGGAGGCTCCCAACAAAGAAAAGCCCAGGACCAGAGGGATTCACTACAGAATTCTACGAAACATTCAAAGAGGAATTGACACCAGTTCTCTACAAACTATTCCAAAAGATTGAAACAGAAGCAATTCTCCCAAACTCATTCTATGAAGCAAACATTACCCTGATACCAAAACCAGGTAAAGATATAACTAAAAAAGAAAACTTCATCAAGGATATTGGCTTGTATATAGACGCAAAAATCTTCAATAAAATACTCGCTAACAGAATACAGCAACACATATGCAAAATTAAACACCATGATAAAGTGGTATTCATCCCAGGGATGCAAGGTTGGTTCAACATATGCAAATCAATAAATGTGATACATCATATCAATAAAATCAAACACAAGGACCATATGATCATCTCTATAGACGCTGAAAATGCATTTGATAAAATTCAACACTCATTCATGATAAAGACTCTTTACAAGTTTGGTATAGATGGAAAGTATCTCAGCATAATTAAAACCATATATGATAAACCCACTGCCAATATCATCCTGAATGCTGAAAAGCTGAAAGCTCTTCCCTTTAGAACAGGAACTAGACAAGGATGCCCACTCTTACTACTCCTATTCAACATAGTGTTGGAAATACTAGCTAGAGCAATCAGAGAAGAGAAGGAAATAAAGGGCATCCAGATTGGAAAAGATGAAGTCAAACTGTCCCTGTTTGCAGATGACATGATCCTATATATTGAACAGCCTAAAGCCTCTACAAAAAAACTCTTGGAATTGATAAATGATTTCAGCCAAGTTGCAGAATACAAAATCAACACACAAAAATCAGTAGCATTTCTAGTCTCCAATAGTGAACATGCAGAAAGAGAAATCAAGAAAGCTTGCCCATTTACAATAGCCACACAGAAAAAAAACAACTTAGGAATAGAGTTAACCAAGGATGTGAAAAATCTCTATAATGAGAACTACAAACCACTGTTGAGAGAAATTGAAGAGGACACAAGAAGATGGAAAGATATCCCATGCTCTTGGATTGGAAAAATCAACATTGGGAAAATGTTCATACTACCCAAAGTGATATACAAATCCTATGCAATCCCCATCAAAATTCCAATGACATTTTTCTCAGAAATGGAACAAAGCAATTCTAAGCAAAAAATTTTTTAAAAATAAAAAAAATAAAATAAAGCTGGAGGCATAACACTACCTGACTTTAAACTATACTACAAAGCTATAATCACCAAAACAGCATGGTACTGGCATAAAAACAGACACACTGATCAATGGAATAGAATAGAGAATCCAGAAGTCAACCCACACACCTACAGCCATCTGATCTTTGACAAAGGCACCAAGCCTATACACTGGGGCAGAGACTGCATCTTCAGGAAATGGTGCTGGGATAACTGGATATCCATATGCAGGAGAATGAAACTAGACCCATACTTCTCACCATATACCAAAATCAACTCAAAATGGATTAAAGAATTAAGTATACACCTTGAAATGATAAAACTTCTTAAAGAAAACATAGGAGAAACACTTCAGGAAGTAGGACTGGGCACAGACTTCATGAATATGACCCCCAAAGCATGGGCAACCAAAGGAAAAATAAACAAATGGGATTATATCAAACTAAAAATCTTCTGCACAGCAAAAGAAACAATTAACAGAGTTAAAAGACAACCAACAGAGTGGGAGAAAATATTTGCAACATATGCATCTGAGAAAGGATTAATATCCAGAATATACAAGGAAGTGAAACAACTTTACAACAAAAAAATAAGTAACCAAATTAAAAAATGGGCAAAAGTGCTAAATAGGCATTTCTCAAAGGAAGATACATGAAAAACTGCTCAACATCACTCAGCATTCGGAAAATGCAAATCAAAAGCATACTGAGATACCATCTCACCCCAGTTAGGATGGCTAATATCCAAAAGACTGTGAACGAGAAATGCTGGCGAGGTTGCGGAGAAAAAGGAACCTTCATACACTGTTGGTGGGACTGCAAAATGGTGCAGCCTCTATGGAAAATGGTATCGAGGTTTCAAACCATTGCAGATAGATCTACCATATGACCCAGCGATCCCCCTGCTAGGAATATACCCAGAGGAATGGAAATCATCAAGTCGAAGGTACACCTGCTCTCCAATGTTCATTGCAGCACTATTTACAACAGCTAAGAGTTGGAACCAGCCCAAATGTCCATCATCAGATGAGTGGATATGGAAAATGTGGTATATCTGCACAATGGAATACTACTCTGCTATAAAAAAGAATGAAATACTGCCATTTGCAACAACATGGATGGACTGAGAGAGAATTATATTAAGTGAAATGAGTCAGGCACAGAAAACTATCACATGTTCTCACTTATTTGTGGGAGCTAAAAATAAATAAATAAATACACAAATAAACTGGGGGTGGAGGGAAGAAGACACAATTACAATTCCTTGAAGTTGATATGACAAGCGAACAGATATGAGGTTGATGGTAGGGGGGAGAGTGGGAGGAGGGAGGGAGGTTTCGGTGATGGGCCACAATAATCAATCACATTGTATATTGACAAAATAAAATAAAATAAAAATTAAAATTAAAATAGAGCATGTTTACTCTGCTGGCAGGTGCTCTGTTTTCAGTTTTTCTTTGGACTTTGCTGGTAGCAGTTGAGTTTCTGAGTTTCTCTGTAAACTGCTTGGCTCATAGTGTTGTGTGTGCTGAATAAAGACTATTCCTACTTTAACCAAGGCTCCAAGGACCTTTTTGCTGGTTACCTAGCTCACAGACCTGCATGTGAAGGGTTTGTCAACAGGCTCGAGGGTTCTGTGAGCTCCAGACCCAGCCCTAGATCTACAGTAGGTATACACTGAACATGTGGTATGTACAAACCATGGAACACTATTTATCAATAAAAAGGAACAGACTATTGATACTTGCAATAAATTGAGTGCAACTCCAGGGTATTATGCTGAGTAAAAAAGAGCCAATATCGAAAGGTTACATACTATATGATTCCATTTCTATAACATTTTTGAAATGACAATATTATAGAGATGCACGTGGTTGCTGGATGTTAGAGGATGGTGCAGAGAGGGAGAAGAGGAAAAGATGGCTGTGATTATAAAGGGGTAGTATGAGGGAGATTTTTATGGCAATGAAATAGTTCTGTATTTTGATTGTGGTGGGTGGTTACTCAAATCTACACATGTGATAAAATGTCATAGAAACTAAACATAGGCATCAGACCATGGTCAATTTCCTGGTCTTGATATTACACTATAGGTACACAAGATATCACCATTGGGGAAAACTGGGCAAAGGGAACACTGGAATTTTCTGTAATAATTTTGCAAATTCCACTAAATCTATCATTATTTAAAAATAAAAAGATAAAGATGTAAGGTCGCTGAGGAAGGAGACGCTAGCCAAGTAAAGGAAGAAAAAAAGATTTTATTAGCAAGCAGCAAGCGGACCTGCCAGGCTGAGCTGAAAAATGGCATCAGCTTCAAGAGGCAGTGGGGTGTCTCCTTTTTTAGGGTTAAGATTGGCATCTGGCCTACCCTAGGAAGACGGTCACAATGTTCCATTCTGGGAGACAGAAACCTTGTCCTAAGGGAGGGAAACAGTTACAGTGTTACACTCTGGGTACAGCCTGCTCAGCGTGCTCATGGGAACAGAGACCTAGGGAGATAGAAACTTACAGAAATCAAACTTAGAGAAACAAAACTGAAGGGTGGGGTCTTTGTAAAAGTCAGGTTCTCAGTTCCAGGGACCTAGCAAAAGAAGAAATAAAACAAAAGTTACAATTATCTATGGGGTTATAAAAGAAGGACAGATGCGAAAAAGCTTTGATGAGATGAATTCCATAGGAATGAGCCTTTTTTTCAGAAGCTGTGACAGCATCCAAACCTGGGGTTGAGTACTGACCTGATCTGCAGGTGGAGAAGCTGGCCTATCATAAACATGGAGATTTGAAGGGGTCAGTAAAGACTGGCCAAGCCCTTGATGACAGTGAGGACTAGGAAGCTCTAAACACAAAAATAGAGAGTTCCAGTCAAGATGGCAGAATAGACGGTCCTCAGTCACTCTCTCCCACAAATCAACCAATTTGCAACTATAAAAATGTAACATTAGCCAAGCTGGGGCCCCTGGAGCTCAGGGGAAGAGGAGGAGACCTAGGGAGTTCATGAAGGTGGGAGAAACCATGATGAGAGAAAGAAAAAACTGCTCTGAACATTTTGGGCCAAGGCTGCTTTAAGGCTTGAGCTGCTGAGCCCATGGAGCAGGAGCTGGCAGAAGCTGCAGCTGTGCCCTTCAGATGAAGTTGCTTGGAGGCAGCAGGGGAGAAGAGGGCCTTGGCGGCCCCCAGGATAGCAAGACCACTAATAGGTTTCCCAGGGACCCACATAGGAGCAAGGAGCCAGAACAACTGAAAAAAGGGAGCCATTCAGAGGCCAGTGAGTCATCGCAAGGGATCGGCACAGGGCCCATCCCATGGGAAGTGTTTGCAGCACAGGTGGTGGGGGAGACAGGCCCACTGGGAGAACACTGGGGCACAGAAAGGACAGCCAATCCGCCCTCCAATCAGCACAGGATCACTCAGAGGAGACTGGTTAGGAATGCAGAATTGCATGGGGTGCACTTTGGTGAAAAAACTCAGGCCCAGATCAGAGATTCTACAGAACACAGACCCACTGGGTCTCTGGAGAGCTGGAAGTACCTATAAGATCAACCATTAAACCCTGAGCTGCACAAAAAGCCTTCCCTAGGGAAACAGCAGCAAAGCAGCAATTTAGCTAAACCACACAGCTCAAGTGCTGGTTCCCACAGGAAGTTCCCCCGTTTAAGAAGTAAGCAAAGGACAAAAAATTAGTTCTGGCCCAGGCACACCTCTAGTGCCTTGGTAACCACCAGGGGACATGAGCCATGGAGGCAGGGACCAGACCCCACTCCCACATCCAGGCATACAGCCAGTGCCTTGGGGCCTGCTTAAGGACCCAAGGCATGGAGAAGGGGACTGGACCCCCCTCATACAACCAGGCACACTGCCAGCACCTCGGGGCCCTGCCCAGGGACCTGAGGTATGGAGCTGGGGACTGGATCCCCCTCCCACAACCAGGCACACTGTGCCAGTTCCTCGGGGCCCACCCATGAGCCCGAGGCATGAAGAAGGGGCCCACACACTCCCTACAACCAGGCACACTGCCAGCACCAAGGAGCATGCCAAAAACATCATCTCCATGTGGGTGGCCCACCATAGCCATCACCATAACCACGGCTGCAGTGCTAGCGGCTAGACACCACAACCACCACACAGATGGTCCACCAGCCACTGGAGTGCATTGACACAAGGAGAATCACCTGCAGAGACCAAAGAAAAGAAGAGGATGTCTCTCTCCACAAAGCCCATTTCAGAGTGACAAAAGAAGCATCTGCTCTATGATAATATTGGGGGACCTGACCATACCTTTCAGCATTGGACAGATCATCTAGGCAACAAATCAACAGAGTAACCATTATTCTTTCAGAAGGAGAGAAGAAATCTAGGGTAATTTGAGGGGGGTGGAGAGAGATTGGACAAGGGGCATAAGGAATAATTGCAATTTGTAACAATATATATGCTAGTAATATTGACTTGATCAACATTTTTCAATGTTGAACCCCCAAAATATGTATAATCAATTTTGATTCAATAAAAATTAAAAATAATACAAATAAACTTGTGGAACAAAAACCCCACAAAAATAAGTCACTCATCCTGACAGTTCCCCTGTTAAGGGCTGAATTGTTTCCTCCCTCAATCTATATGTTAAAATCCTAACCCTCAATACTAAAGAATTTGACTATATTTGGAGACAAGATCTTTAAAGAAGAGATGATTAGGTTAAAACGAGACGTTAATCCAAGTTGATTGGTAGAAGAGAAAATTAAGAAACAGACACATACAGAGGGAAGGCCACGTGAAGACACAGGGAAAAGACGAGCAACTATAAGCCAGGGAGAGAGGCCTCAGAAGAAATTAATCCTGCCAACACCTTGATCTTGGACTTCTATCCTCCAGAACTGTTAGAAGATAAATTTCTGTGGTTTAAGCCACTAGTGTGTGGTACTTTGTACGGCAGCCCTAGAAACTAGTGCCCCCCAGCCCCAACCTGAATTTGCTGAGAAAGTGACAGAAGGGAGGAGCAGTCAGGCAGAATATATTTTCATTCTTGTGTATTCTTGTGGTGCTTGGGTTTCAGGGTTCTGCTGAAGAGGAACACAAACGTAGACTGAAACAACCTGAAATGTGGCTCGACCTCATTCTCACTAAAAAGATCAGAACGCTCAGCAGGGTGCAGCAGCAGTGTGGAGGCTGGAGGCAGGACTAAATGGAGGTCAACCCATATTATATTGCAGCATTCCAAGCAGCAGCTCACTTGACTCTTGGAAGAATCTGAATTAGCCTCTTAACCCTAATTGTCACACAGGAGGAAGCATTCACATTTTCATGAAAATAACACAACAAAACATATACTCCATTCTTTGCTTTTTTTATATGTAATTTCTAGAATCCAATAAAAAATTACAGGACATTCAAGAAGCAGGAAAATATGACCCATTATAAAGGAAAAAACATCAATAAAAGAATACAGAAGTGTTCTAGATATTGAAATTAGCCAAAAAGGATATGCAAAATAACTATTATAAACATATTGAAGAATTTACAGAAGACAGATATAATGGATGAAAATTTGAAAAACTTCATGAGAAAAACAGAAACTCAAAAGGAATCTAATTAAAATTTTAGACATAGAAAGTATAATATCGGAAATAAAAAATTCTTGGATGGATTTAATAACAGAAGAAGAAAGGAATAATGTGTACTGCACAAGGAAGAAATAATGAACTTGAACATAGGTCAATATAATTTGTTCAGATGAATAGGTCTGACTGGGTTCCAATAAAACTTTAGTTAGGGGGCCGAGCCCGTGGCGCACTCAGTAGAGTGCGGTGCTGGGAGCGCGGCGACGCTCCCGCCGCCCCGCGGGTTCGGATCCTATATAGGAACGACCGGTGCACTCACTGGCTGAGTGCCCATCACGAAAACGACAAAAAAATTTAAAAAATAAAAAAAATAAAAACTTTACTTAGGGTCACAGAATTTTGAATTTCATATAGTTTTTACTTATCACAAAATATACTTCTTTTGATTTTTTTCCTTCAGCCATTAAAAAATGTAGAAACCATTTTTAGCTCAAGGGCCATATAAAAACAGGTGGTGGGCCAGATTTGGCCTGTTGGCCATAGTTTGCCAACCCCGAGCCTGACACATGGCTATTGCAAGGGCCTGTGCTATGACCTTGGATCCAAGTTATTGCTCTGTGGGCCTTTCATGTGTTCTGTTGATTTACCCCAATCACATGTCATTCATTAGGAAAGATCTATCACCAAATATTTTATTTCATTTTTAGTGATTTTCTCATGTTTATGGGACTTTTCCAACTATGGTGTCTTGATATGCTTTTGTAATCCTGATTTAGCTGCCTTTAAGAAGAGGAGATAGAACAGAATAGAGAGCCCATAAGTAAATCCATGCATTTATGGTCAATTGGTCTTCTACAAAGATGCTAAGAACACAAGATAAGGAAAGGACAGTCTTTTCAATAAATGGTATTGGGAAACAGGATAGTCACATGCAGAAGAATGAAATTGGACCCTTATCTCATACCATATACAAAAATAAATTAAAATGAGGTCTTAATTCAAGATGATTGGTATAAGAAGAAATTAGGAAACAGATACATACAGAGAGAAGGCTTAAAGACTTAAATTTAAGACCTAAAACTATAAAACTACACAGAGGAAAATGGGGAAAACCTTCAGAACATTGGTCTGAACAATGATTTTTTTTGGTTATGAATCCGAAGACACAGGCAACAAAAGCAAAAATAGACAAATGGTATTACATTAAATGAAAAAGCTCTTGCACAGTGAAGGCAACAACCAATAGAGTGAAAAGACAACTTATGGAATGTAAGAAGATATATGCAAACTATAAAACTGATAAGGGGTTCCTATTCAAAACATATAAGGAACTAAAAAATTCATTAGCAAGAAAACAAATAACCTGATTAAAAAATGAGCAAAGGCCTGAATAGACATTTCTCAAAAGAATACATAGAAATGGCCATCGGGTATATGAAAAGGTGCTCAACATCACTAATCATCAGGGAAATGCAAATGAAAACCACAATGAGATATCACCTCACACCCACTAGACTGGCTATTATCAAAAAGGCAAAATTTAACAAGTGAGGGCAAATATATGGAGAAAAGAGAACATGTGTACACTGTTGGTGGGAATGTAAATTAGTATAGGTATTATGGAAAACAATATGGAGATTCCTCAAAAAATTAAAAAAAGAACTACCTTATTTTCCAGCAATTCCACTTCTGGGTATATATATATATCCAAAGGAAATTTAATCAGTACATTAGAGAGAAACCTTTGCTCCACTGTTTATTGCAATATTGGTTACAATAGCCATGGTATGAAATCAGTCTAAGTGTACACCAATGGATGAATGGATAAAGAAAATGTGATGTACATATACCTATATATATGTAAATATTCAATGAAATATTATTCAGCCTTAAAAATGAGGTAAATCCTGTTATTTGTGACAACATGGATGAAACTGGAGGATATTATGCTAAATGAAATAAGCCAGGCACAGAAAGATAAAAACTGCATGATTTCACTTATATGTGGAATACCAAAAAGTCAAATTCATAGAAGCAGAGAGTAGAATGGGGCTGTGAGAGGGGACTATGGGGAGATGTTGGTCAAAGGATACAAGTTTTAGTTAGACGGGACAAATAAGATCTGGAGATCTGTTGTATAGCATGGTGACTATAGTTAATAGTAATGTATTATACATTTGAAAATCCTTAAATGTTTTCACCACAAAAAATTATATGTGAAGTAATGAATATCCTAAATAGCTCAGTTAAATCATTTTTCAATGTATACATACATCTAAACATCACATTATATACCATAAATACAAGCATTTTTGCCAATTATACATTAATAAAGCTGAAACACACACACACAAAGATGAGGAAAACACACCCCACTCACATACTCTATCTGCCTTTAATATGTTAGTTAATGTGAAATCAAATCATAGGGTCAGAGTCTCAGACCTGGAAGGGAGCCCCTGAAGGTCACCTAGTCAACCTTCCTCCAGTGTCTGCATTCCCTCTGCCGTAGCCTTGTCATGTAACTTCTGCTCAAACACTTTCAAATTCCCCAATCTATAGTAGAAAGAAAACACTTAAGTTTTAAATGTTCAAGCAAAATATTGTCAATGCACACAAAGTGAAACTAAAAGTTTAATTATAAGATCACTTCATGTAAACTATCTTTTCACCACAGGGTTTAATTATACGTTTTTGTGAAGCTTCTGTAATAAATAGTCATATACCGTAAGTCTAATATGACACCTATTTTTAAAGAACAAAAACTTGTGAATGATATTTCTAACAGGTTAGCTTTTCTTCACTCAAGTGAGTAGCTTCTCAAAGAGATGCCTTGAATCTGGGCAGGCTCTGTGACTGCTTTTACCCATAGAATGTGGCAGAAATGATGCTGTGCCAGTCTATGGCCCAGGCCTTAGGAGACTGACAGCTTCCACTTCCTGTCTCTTGGAATACTTGTACTGGAGTTCGGAGATGTTTCATAAGAAGCTTGATTACCATGCTGGAGAAAATACATGGAAAGGCCCTTGTACTACATGGAGAGGAGGAGGCACCCAGCTGAGCCCAGCCTTCAAGCCACGCCTGCCAAGGCATCAGTTAAGCCATCTTGAACACATCAGACCAGATCAACTAACAGCTGAATATCACCTAGTGATCTCAGTTGATATCGTGTGTAGAAGAATCAACCAGCCTGAATTCTTGATGCACAAAATTCTAACATGGTTGTTGTCTTAAACTGTTGAGTTTTGGAGTAGTTTTTACACAGTAATAGATAATCAGAACAGCCATCATCAGTGATTGCCAAAGCTGTGACTGTAGATATGATCACTGAGTGTATATATATACAATAACTCCTAAAAATAATATGGAGTAAAGCTAGTGTTTTATCCACAAGATAACCTTTCATATGTTGGAAAATGAGAATTATAATCTCCCCTTTGATGTATAAGCAAAGCCCCTTCTTTTCAAGAAACAATCTATTTGATTTCATATTGTTAATCATATTCCTTTCTGATTTGCCGAGATGATTTTTTTTATTCTCACATTATTCACCATGTGTTTTCCCCAACCCTCTGAATTTCATATCGTTCATATGTGACTACTCAAGCATGGGTTTGTTGCCTTAAAAAAAAAATTATTGGGCTCACTTAAAAAAAAAAAAACTCATTAGGCAAAGACACTACTCAGTTTATGGCATTTTGTTAAAGCAAAAAGTTACAAATAAAAATGTTGACTAAGATAGACAATTGATACTGAGAAGTGGGGGTGCTGTTGTAACAAATAACTAAAATGTAAAAGCAGTTTTTGAACTGGGTAAATGGTAGAGGATAAAGGAGTGTTGAAGTGCATGTGAGAAAAAGCCTCCACTGCTGTGAGTTAATTGTTAAGAGTGATTCTGGTGTGGGCTTAGGAGAGGCGGAGAGTTGTAGAGAAAGTCTCAGTCTTCTTCGAGCATGTTTAAGTGGTCATAAGCAGAATGTTGGTAGAAATATGGACAATAAAGGCCATTCTGGTGAGGTGTCAGACAGAAATGAAGACCATATGATTGGATATGGAGGAAAGGCCATCATTGTTATAAAGTGGCAAAGAACTTGGCTGAATTGTATTCATGTTCTACTATTCTGAGGGAGGTAAGACTTGTGAATGATAAAATTGGATATTTGGCTGAAGACATTTCTAAGCAAAGTGTTGAAGGTGCAGTTTGGTTTCTTCTGGCTGCATATAGTAAAATGTGAGAAGAGAAATGATTTAAGATAAAATTGTTAATCAAAAGGAAAGCAGAACTTAAAAATTTGAAAAATTCCCAGCCTATCCATAGTGGAAACAATGAGAAAACCTGTTTGGGGAGAAAAAGGGTGTGCCCAAGTGACCATTTGATAAGGATATTTGTATGGATTGGTCATTATAGTAGATTGAATTATGTCCCCCAAAACTCACTGAATCTTGAATTGTGTCCCTCTAGTTTTATGTATTGGAAGTTTGGTCCCCACTGTGATTGTTGAGAGGGTGGGAAATCCTATTGTGGTGATTGAAAAGGTGAATCACCTTGAAGAGGTGATTGGATTGTGGGACCTTGCAGTAGTTAATGGATTAAGAATGGTGGTCATGGCATGATTCTGAGGGCTTTACAAGGAGAGCGAATGAGGAGGTTAGACAACTCTGCTCTCCCTCTGCTCTCTCTGCTTCCACCATCTTGCAATGTGAGACCCTGGGGTCACTGTCGCCACCACTAGATGGACTTTGGACTTCCCAGTCTCAGAAACTCTAAGCAATAAATTTTGTTTTCTTTAAAATCACCCAGTTCTGTGTATTTTGTTATGAGCAAGAGAAACAGACTAATACAGTCCTGTAAACTGAAGCCAGGTGCTATTCACCAAGACAACGGGGAAACGAGTCAGTCATGTAAATAGTGCCAGGGCCTGGGGCCAGAACAATATCAAGGAAGGGGTCACTGATGCTTGGTGCTACCTCTCATCCCATGCTCTGCTCACCACAGCTGGTTGCCATGCTCCTCGGGTGCAGCAAGTGCTGTACCTAGCAAACCTGTAGGGAAATGGCTGCCTCCACCTAGATTTCAAAGGGTGCCTCAGAGATCTGGGGGTCTCGGCAGAGGACCTCCATGGGGGTGGAGCTGCCTCCCGGACCTCAGATGGCAGAGCCATCTGAGTATAATTCCAGCCCAGGGGTGCTGCTGACACATGACTTAAATGTGTGACAGCCTTGGACTGGGCTGTGCCCAGCAAAGCCATGGGGGGAGAGGCTCCCAAAAGCTGTGGAGGTGGGACCACTATCCCCTCTGCTTTCTTCTTTCCTATTTCTCTGTTTTGGAATAGGAATATCTAGTCTTTGCCTGTCCCACCATTGTAATTTGGAAGCACATAACCTATCTGATTTCACAGGTTCACAGTTGGAGAGCAATTTGCCTCAGGATGACTCATACCTTGAGTCTCACCCATATTTAATTTGGATAATATTTAGATGAGACTTTGGACTTTAGACTTTTAAGTTGGTGCTGAAATGAGTTAAAACTTTTAAGGCTTTTGGGATGGAATGAAATTATTTTGCATGAGAGAAGTATATGAATTTGGGGGGCTAGAGGTGGAATTCTATGGATTGAATGATTGTGCCCCCCAAAATTCATGTGTTGAAATCCTACCCCCTAAGATGATGGTCTTAGGAGGTGGGTCTTTGGAAGGTGATTAGTTCATAAAGGGTGGAGCCCTCATCGATGGGATTAGTGCCCTTATAAAAGAGGTCTGAGAAGACTCCTTTTCTCCTTCTTCTATGTGAAATTACAGTGAGGAAATGACAACTTATGAGGAGATGCACTCTCACCAGACACTGAATCTGCTGGAGGCTTGATCTTTGACTTTCCAGTGTCCAGACTGTAAGAAATAAATTTCTGTTGTTTATACACCACCCAGGCAATGGCATTCTGTTATAGCAGCCTGAATGGACACATGGGTTTGCTGATTTCTTTTTTTTTTTTAAGTTGTTAAGCTCCTTTTTAAAAAAACTCATCAGACATTTTCAACAACAACAACAACAACAACAAACAACTTAACTTCTCCACCAGCAGTTCTAAAATCACTTCCTTAAAGCTTGTGATCAGTGGAAAAAAACAAACTCCATTACCTCCAACTCCGAAAAGAGAGGCAGGTGGGAAACTGCTGAATCGAGTCTTTTGCCTGGCCATCCCACCAGAACCTATGAAAAGGGGCAGGAACAGTTCCCCAAAGGGAGAAGAAGGACAGAGATCCCCAAAGGAGGGGAGGGATGCTAGGGAGACAGAAATAGTAAATGTCCATTATAGTTTCTCAAACTGTATTTGAATAGAGGCTTACAAAATAATCATTTTTTCCCCTAATGTCACTTAATGTTTATCTTTTTTACCATCAAAGCCCTGTGATATTTGATGATTAATTTCTTTTTTTTTGCCTGAAATTGGATGAAGATTTCTTTATTAATTAGGGAAAATATTACAAAATCTATGGAAGGCAGAATTACAGGGTGTTTTTGTTTTAAAGAGCAAACAACTCTACATCTTGTTGGTGCAACCAGATGTGCCTTGGCTTTTGTTTTTGCATATTCATTAAATTTCATTGTTCAGAGTGATCATGTAAGAATCTGGCCAAGCTTTGCAAGAGGGTTTCATACTGGCCTCATTCCAAGGAAATTAATAATCTTATTTCAAGCTGCTCTCCCTTCTCTTAGCCGTGAGCTTGTAGGCAAGGCCACTGGTGTTCCCCTCTGTATGAATTACAAGGTGGTTCAGGCCCCCAATATTTCTATTACAGAGCACTCTGTCTTTCATTTAAAAATTGCCTCTTATGAGTATTATTCTCTGTTCTAAAAAGACTTCATTGTTTCACTCCTATTCTACACTCCTTCTGTGTTCAAGGTCGCTAGTTACTCTATTATTCAGGCAGACAATCTTTTCATAATTTTTTTTCCAATCAGTCTCAGTTCAAGGACTTACATTCTCAATATCCCCATAAGTTTTGCCATTTCTTCTCATAAAAACATCCCCCATATCTCCCCTTTCTTCTGCAGCTTCCGTGTATTCAATCCTCAAAATGTGTCGCTGTGTGGAATGCAGGCAAGCCTTGTTATGATGGGTTTTGCTAGGGGAAATTTTTTCCTTTTCCTTAGAATCAGCAACAATTAACTAAGGTGTATTGACTGATTTTGGAAAACCCACTGCTCTCATCTGGCTGACATGGATAGAATTATCAGCTTCCAAAGGGCAAGACATATGTTTTGAGGGTAGGAGAAACAGAGCGTGGATGATCAAAGGGCAAGGTTACCTGAAGCTGAAGTTTTGTAAAAAAAGTGCAGAAAACAAAAGGATCTTTTGCATCAAAGTTCCAAAATAAAATTCAAGGTGGTCAGAAATCTTGCTCAAACTAAAGGTATATGTGTTATGTCATTTTATTGAGACCATCTCTTTAATGCTTATAATGACTGCTAATTATAAGCCTATCATGTATTGCTTCTGATCATGAAAAACTTCAATTAAAATCCTCATTTTACAAAACCCAAGATCAGACAGCTGGTAGGAAATGAATCTTTGAATTCCAAATTCAGTTACCCTTCTATACTCTGCTGCCTCATAATATAGCATGCAGTGCTGATATATGTGCAAAGCTGGTCTTTAGATTTGAGTAATCCTCATAGAGGAACTATTTTTTAATGAAACAAACTGAGTGTTCTGTAAAAGAAATATTGGAGGCTTGAACCTCCTTGTTATACCTGTGAGAGCCATGTCTAATTTTTCTTGGACTGAAAATCCAGATATCCCCTATAGTTTGAAGTTAGGGAGCCCTCTAAAGTGAATGCATAAAACAAGAACTTATCCCCCTTCTGTGCTACCATCATTATTATGCCGGTCCTTATCATCCTGATATGTATCAGCCCTACTGTACTTCCTAGCTGTGTGAACCTACAAAGTTACTTAGCCTCTCTGAGCCTCATTTTCTGCATTTTTAAAATGGAGAGGAGATTAGATCAAGATGGCAGACTAAACACATTTCAGCCTTCTATTCTCACCCTAAAACCCTAGAAATAACAAAAATATTTTGAAAACGCATAACAGTTCTGGAAAACAAGAACTTTAGGTTAATTGACCAGAAATTGCAAGGAAAAGTTGAAGTCAGAAAGCAGGTGGAACTTGAAGAAACCACAGCTGAAAACACACTCGCAGAGGTATGGTTGTAGGAGGTGGGAGGGTTCAAGCATCTCAGTGGAAGCAGATACTGCCTTCAAGTGCATCGATGGAAATAAATCAGGGTGCAAAACTTGGAAGCAACAGGGGCTGAGGGGCTACTTTAGGTAGGAAGATCACAAAGGCACTCTCTGAGGAGCCCTGAGGCCTGAAGGATAAGAAAGGGCCAGCAATGGTAAGACCAGGGAAAAATGATCTCAGGCAGGAGGAGAGGTGAGCACACAGGCTGAGAGTAGGAAGGAAGGAGTGTGTTCTTGGATGAGAAAGAGTCCAATGTGGGTAGAGCAGGGTGAGTGGGCTGAGGTTGGAGATAAAGTTCGGGATTAGGAACCCCTTGGAAGCACTGGTGACCCTGAAGGACATGATTGTGTTGCAAGGACCTCAGGGGGTATGAGAACCGACAGTTGCATGCTGTATCAGTGGGGCTAAGACCTCAGCCCTCACCTTCTGTCCTGGAGAACTAAGGAGAGTTCGGGGGTTTGATGGGTATAATGAGTGATTTTTCAAACTTCTCACTAATTAACTTGAGGTTTCCAGAGGGCAGATGGACCACGTAGCTTTGGGCTCTGAAAGAGAAGGGCTGGGCTCAGGCTCTGAGCTGTTTAGTGAGTGGTGATCAGAACACCAACATGAGTGGAATGGCCATTTAACCCCTGTCCACCTTTGGCTGGCCCCAATATCATTTATCACATACAAGCTGGTTTGGGAGGTTGGAGGGTAGTTGCAGGTAGAAGGCTGTTCTAGGAAAACTGCAGAAAGCAAAACCTCTTGCATTCTTTCTGACAGCGAGGCCTGATACCCTACTTACATCCACACTTTCTAGAGCAGAAGTGGGCTATCGAGAATACATTTAAGAAGTAAGTATGGAGTAGCATTTGAGTGTGGACTGATAACAGCACCTCACTTATCAGCAGTAAATTACATCCTGCAGGGCAGCATTGGATGGGAGGTCTAGTGGACAGTGATTTCCACATTCTTTATCAGTAAGGACTTAGCTGCAGAGAGGTAATGACGTTTGGGAAACTCAAGGGTCTGGGGATTGGCTAGGGATAGGGGCTGGCCGATACCCTTTACCACTTCCAGGCATTCTCCCATTGCAGCCATGTAACAAATAACTCAATCCGTGGTCCTAACTTCAGGGTAGGGTTGAAGCTTGTGAGAAAGTTCAGTGGGAAGATTTCAAGAGGCTGACAGCCATGGAAGGGAAAGTCACAAGAGCTCTGCTGCAAAACAGCCCAAGTGATCACTAATTTGTGGAGTGGTATATCTGCACTGCAAAGCTATAGTCTATAAGCGTTGTTACAGAAAAACGCCACAATAAGTAGGACCCACATTTTTCAATCTTGTAAAATATGGGTATCACAATATAGCAAGCCTAGTGAAAAACAGTATTTTTCAGTGGGTCAATATCTTAGTCCATTTGGGCTGCTATGAACAGCGTAGCTTAAAGAACAAAATTTTATTTCTCACAGTTTTGGAGGCTGGGAAGTCCAAGATCAAGGAGCCAGTGGATTTGGTGTGTGGTGAGTTCCTGCTTCCTTCATAGATGAATGTCTTTTCACTGTAACCTTACATGACAGAAGGGAAAGACTATCTTCCTTTCATGTGAAGGTCTTCAGCCTCTTACAAGGGCACTAATCCCATTCATGAGGGCTTCACACTCATTATCTGGTCACCTCCCAAAGGCCCGCTTCCTAATACCATCACATAGGTGATGAGGTTTCAACATATGAATTTGGGTGGGGGAGACAAACTTTCAGACCATAGAAATTAGTATTGTCACAAAAAGCAGGAAAGTAAAGATGGTAGATAGCAGACCATGCACAACTGAACACACATGGAAAAAAGGAAGTTCTAAATGACCATGGGGCCAACACTTCCTATCTGTCCCCTCTGAGCTCCTCCCCAAGAAAAGAACTTCAGCTGCTCTTGTTTGAGAATGGGAGACAATTGCCAAGCGCATTCTATCCAAGTCTGCTTCATTGGGGGTGTGGGCATGGGAGGAAGTTTAGGTACTATTGTCCTGGAAAAACCACCCCATGGTGCTGAGTAAGGTATGATGACCTCAGACACGGGTGAAGGAGAAGAAACTATAAATATACATGGCTACATTCCTGTGGCCCAGGGGACATTCAGAGGAATTACGACACCCCTGCCCAGCATATGTGCAGTGGAAACCTACTCTTAGAGACAAGAGAAAGAGAAAAAGAGAGACAGAGAGTGAGAGAAAGATTGAAAACTCAGATCAGTGAAGGGTGACAACTAGTGTGCATCAATTTTATGTCTCTACAACCTGAGAGTCAAAACCTCAGGTTTTCTGATGAGAAGCCCTATAGTCATGAATCCTAATCACATCCTATGAGGGCCAAGTCCTGAAAGTACAACGGGGGAAAGAAGCTGGGGGCCATCTGCTTTTCTTGGTGACACGAAGGTGTCACAGTGTTGTCCACAGTCGGTCCCCACTTACAGGTCTGTCATTCCACAAAGCAAAGATAAAAATTGTGTCTCCTGTATTGCTTCTCAAGATCTTTAGGGGAGATGGAGAGCTGGTTGGGAATTCAGGACCCCAGGTTCTGGCCATCTCTATCTCTCTCTTCTTTAGGTTCACATCAACTTCCACATCAACTTCCAGAGCTGATGTCTCATTTACTTGTGTCTTCCCTTGTGTTTTGTGCAGACTTTCCTTGTATCACCAGTCATTCAAGGCTGTAATCACTTTTTACTTGAGTTTCTTCCCCTTTAGATTCTGATTTCCAGAAGAGCAGTTTACTGGGTAGAATAATGTCCTCCAAAATTCATGTTGTTCCTGGAACCTCAGAAAGTGGCCTTATGTGGAAATAGGGTTGCTGCAGACATCATTAGTTAAGGTGAGGTCACACTGGAGTAGGGTGGGCCCTTAATCCAATATGACTGGTGTCCTTATAAGAAGAGAAGAGACAGAGAGAGACACACACAGAGGAAAGATGGTGTGAAGAGACACAGAAAGAATGCCCTGCGATGACAGGGGCGGAGATTGGAGCGATGCATTTACAAGTCAAGGAACATCAGGGATCGCTGGCAAACACCCAAATCTAGGAAGAGTTGAAGAAAGATCCTCACCTTCCTTGCCAAGAGCCTTCAGCAAGAGCATTGCCCTGCCGACACCTTCATTTAAGACCCATGGCTTCCAGAACTGTGAAGGAATGAATTTCTGTTGTTTCAAGCCAGCCAGCTTGTGCTACTTGGTTACAGCTGCCCTAAGAAGCTAACACAGGAGCTGTATTCCGGTCACTGTTGTACTGCAGGTGCCTAAAACAGGCTCTGGAATGGGGAAGTGAACTGTTAATATTTGCCGGGGATGCATCATATAGAGAGAGAAAGGACAAGAAAAACGTGATGGAGGATAGAGCAGACACAAAAAGGTAAAAAGCTTGCCTCTCTACAGTAGTTGGGACGCCTGTAAATCAACGTATGTAATATGTACCCAGTAAGCGCCCATTCAGCAAAAGAGTGAATAAATCAATGAATTTGTGATACTGGATTTTTCTCATCTTTCCATTGCTTCTAAAAGAACAATCCATCGACACAAGCTTGGTGGCAGAAAAATGATGAAACTCTTTGTGTCCAAAGCAGCAACATGAAGAACTATGTGAAGATACATACATGTACAAATGACTCATAAAAGGTGTGACAGTTCATTCTGCCCTGAATAGCAGGGGGCAAGGCTCAAGGATCAGACCTGCCAGCCTTGGGCATGGAGAGAGGCAGTGGTGCTTGGTGTCATGCTGTGCCTGTCACTCTCCCTGAAGTGACCAGGTCCCCTGCTGAATTTAGACCTAAGGTGAAAATCTTTCCCCTGCATCTTAGCTCTGCCACCTGATTGCTCCGGAGTCCATCGTGCACCGAGTCTGTCTGGGAGGCAGGCTGGTTTTCCTGGCAGCCACTCCCCTGCCCCACGCTGCCCTCCCCTCCCATCCCTCATTGCTCTTCACTGGCCAGCCTTGTTTGCGGCACAAGGACATGAAGACATTCTTCCCATTCTCCAGTCATTGTCACTAATTGAAATGGGAAGCAAGACAAAGCTCTAGAAGAAAAGCTTATTATGGGCTGCCTTGTTGGAATAAAATGAATCACCTAAGCAGATAGGTTTCCGTGATCTCAGGCAAACCTCACTCTTTATTCTATACAACCCCGTGTAATTGTTCAAGAAAATGTTCATCTGCTTCATAATGGAACAGCCATAATGGAAGTGTTGTGAAATCATTGAAAAGTTTATTCAAGGCTCACTCCTGAAAGCCCAGTCATAATGCATGGGCTTCGGGGGAGTTAATAGAATCGACTCTTATTGAAATTGCATGGATAACAAATTTCCCTAACATGTATCCTTTTAAATACGCCTGTTGATGAAAGTCTGAATTGGCATTTGACAGATGTAGAGCACTAACAAAAGGGGTGATTTTCCCAGCTCTGGCGTTAGTCACTCCCCTTGTGGCTGTGTCGTCAGAGCCCCTGCCCAGCCTCTCACAGCTGAATGGGGCCTGGAAAACCCCATTTCCCCCATGAAACCAAGCTGTAAACAGGGGGTACGGAACTACTTCCTCAAAGAGTAAAACATACAGAAAGATGAGAGATCCGTTCCATGAACTGGAAGAAAAACGTCCAGAAAGAATGAATGGGCTGAACAAGGCTATAGAAGAAAAGCTACCCTGCAGTGAAATTTCTTCTGATAAATTATGCCAGGATGGAGGAGTCAGAATCAACCTAAGAAAAAGAAACACAAAAATAATACTGCAGATGTGTGTACTCTTCGAGCGCACTACACAGCGCCTGATGGGGTACAAAGAAGTTTAAGATATATTTCTGCCCTCAAGAAGCCTAGTTAGAGTCATTCATTTATCCATCCACTGAAGAAATAAATACTCTTGTGCTTGCAGCCATTGCAAAATGATGATTGTTTAGGGGCAAAACTGGAGGAAGTCTCCATGAGTTTAAGGCAAGTTCAGAAAAGGGAGAAAGTCATTTGAGTTGGAGATTTGGAAAGCTGATTTGGAGACCTACCCTACATGCATCCCGTATCTCCTCTGAGCATCACCCAGGCCTGTGCTTCCAGAAGGTTGGGTGACTTGGATTGTTGGGCAGGAAACGTTTACTTCTTTTAATGTTCCCAATTGCCACATTCCACACTGGGCCATCTGTAACCTAATTTTTCTTTCTGCTCCCCATACTGAAGAAATGCACAGTGGGTTAAAGATGACTGTGTATTCTTATATGTGGTGAGGTCTGTGTCCCATCTGTGACTGCTGCAACCAACAGAATATGGAAGAAGTGATGCTGTACAAGTTTCTAGACCCAGAGAAAGAAAGTGGCCACTGCCACTTGCTGCTTATGGGAACATTCTCTCTGGGAGCTCTGAGCAGCCACGCTAGAGAGGCTACAGGTAGGTGCTCTAGTGGACAGTCCCAGCTGAACCTAGCTTTCCAGCCATCCCTTTCTGGGCATAAGATAAATAAGTGAAGCCATCTTGGACCCTCCAGACCATCCCAAGTGCCAGCTGAACACCATCAAGTGACCTCAGCTGATACTACGTAGAACCAATGAATTATCCCACTGAGCCATACCTACAGTTCTTACCCTCCAAACTATGAAATACAATAAAATGGATATTGTTTCAAGCTGCTTAAGCTCTGGGGTGGTTTATCACACAGTAACAGAAGAGAAGATCAAAAGCGCAAGTGACAGTGGCACTCCTGTCCCTTCCTCTGCAGTGAAATCATTTCTGTTTGCTTCTCCCTTTGGTGCCTGGTATTCACGTATAGTCACTCACTCCACAGGACCCATGCCACACACACAGTGAGGGTTCTCCTATTTCAAGCAAAAAAAAAATTTTTTTCCCCAGAAACATATCCCTGGGCCAGAAGGAATTTGCCCACACAATGGCCCACGTGTATGAGAGAGACAGCGTGTGTGTGTGTGTGTGTGTGTGTGTGTGTGTGTGTGTGTGTGTGCGCGCGCTTCTTGCTTGTGTGAGAAATGTTTCATTGCCAGACTTCATTTTCTGTCCTCAATGGAGCCTTTTTCTTATTTCTTTTGGTGGAGACTATAGAAACCATTTCAAGGCAAAGCCCTGTGCATGGCTTTTGTTTTTTCCTCCTTGTTTGGTGGGCGCCTCGTCCTCAGCGTTCGGCACGGGCCTTTCTGGAGGTGGCCGGCATTGTTCCTCCCCTGGGCCTGGCAGGAGGCTTGGAGGGTCAGTTGGAAATGAAGCTTCTATTATCTGCGATCTGCCTCACCCTCTAAGCCGGTCCGTCCCTACACTAAGGACCGGCCAAGCATGAAGAAAACTAATTGTCCCCACTCTCCGCTCTGCTGCACACCAAACGCCCGCTTGTGCTCGCCCTGGCTCCCCACCCATCTGAGAAAACCTAGCCTAAGCCGAGCCACAGAGGGACACATTCCCAGGTACTGCATTGCCCGGCTTGTGTGACTGGAGCCGCCTGCGACTCAAATTGAACAGTCCCAGGGCTTCTCCTGGAGCTGCCAGTGCCAGCCAGGGAAGGGGAGGAGGGAAGGCGAGAAAGCTGATGACTTTGCATGTTCCCAGTAATTGCAATGGGCATAGGAAAGGGGACTTGATTAATTTGACTGATGAATTATGCATCACCTCTGTGTGCCGCCCTCCCGGCTCCAAAGCTTCATATTCACCTCACAGGAATCCACTGCTTCTCCCCTCCTTGCCTTGAGACCTGCATCCAACAAGTACCAGGGAAGGCTTTGGTGCTCCTTTGAGTGCTCCCGGGACGTTGGCAGAATTACTGAAATGTGATCTGGATTAATTTTACAAGAAACATACACATATAGCTGGAGTAACTCATCAATCCCAGATTTGTGATGTGAAGGGAAACTCAGCTGTCTTTTGTAGTCTAGGACAAAGAAAAAAATTAAATACAGAAGTGGCAATTACTTTGTTAGTTGTGTTTTAAGTTATCACCACGTGAAAGAAAGTCTTCTTTAATAAAGAAAGAAGCAACAAGGATGCCTCAGCGCTGCAATTAAGTGGGTGTTTTCAAGGCCTGTGGATCAGAGATTTGATCTCCCAGTTTTTCGTCTCTCTTATCTGTTCAAATTTAGGTTTAACCAGAGGCCTTTTTCAATCCCTCCTGAGTGGTTAGTGGCCATCTGGCCTTTCATTAAGGTTCTAGCATGCCCTAAATGATGCCGACCACCTTGCCACTTGTCTTTCCAGGTGAAGACAGAAAGCTCTTTGGGTTACTCAGCAGAGTACAACAGAGGCCACACTCCCTTGTCGAGCAGGGCTGGAAGAACTGAGCAGGCCCAGTCTTTGGTCAAGCTTTTTCTGTCAAAGCTTGGCCTGGGAAGCTAAGCTAACAAGGGTAACAAATTCAGTTAGCAAAATAAGGCTATGATTTAAAAAACATTTTTTTTAGTAACATCTTTATTGAGATATAATTCACATACCATTCAATTCTCCCACTTAGAGTATGTAATTCAATGGTTTTTAGTTAGCCATAGAGTTGTGCAGCCATCACTTCAATAGTTTTAGAACATTTTCATCACCCCAGAAAGAAACCTGCAATCTTTAGCTAACCCCCCCAACCCAAGGCAACCACTGATTTGCTTTCTGGACATTTGCCAATTCTGGATGCTTCATACAAATGGAATCATAGAATATGTAGCCTTTGGTGTCCAGCTTCTTTCACTTAGCATAATGTTTTCAAGATTCATCCATACTGTAGCATGAATCAGTACTTCATTCCTTTTTATGGCAGAATAATATTCCATTGTCTAGATATGCCCCATTTTCTTTAACCATTCAGTAAGCTGATGGAGCAATCTAATAATTTTGTCATCGTTTTATTTTGAGTTTTTGTGCTTTCTGTCTTTATGGGAAGAATATTGTATTGAGCTGACAAGATATAATACACTAGATTAAAAGAAGACCAACATAAAACTCTAAGAAATAGGTTTTAGTTTCTTCCAAGCTGGGGTTATAGCAAATAGTGAGGTCCTAACACATTTCTTATAGTATTAAGAAGAAGCTTTAAAAACAGCTCTTTTTAAAAGTACTGAATAAAAGAAAGTATCTTATATTTGAATCAATCTTTTCAAAGCAGCAAGAGCCCTATTCAACAAACATATTTGTATGTTGAGCACTTATTTTGTTAGTCACTTACCTCAAAGATTTAAAAATCTAATGAAAAAACTATTAACAGTCACAGATAGCCAATGAAAACCAATGACAAATAGTGTTAGAGAAAACATATGAAGGCATAAAAATGGTCAGTTTTGATGGGCAAGTCGAGGGCTAGATAAACAAGAAGGGTCAACTAGCTGGGTATACCAGAAGCCTGGCTAGAGGCAAACTTGCTTCAGTTTCACCAACTGTAGACTAGGCTTTCAAACCAACATCTCAACAATGCCTCTTTCCTTAGAAGAGGCAGCGTCAGTGCCAGCATTGAGCTGTCCCTCTGTGTCCCTGATGGTCTTCAATCAGCCAGTCTGGGGACCCTGTTTTCCTGGCTGTATGGAAAATGAGGAGTTGGGCTGGATATTCTGCAACTTCTCTCGAGAGGCAGAGAGTAGAATGGGAAGACTTCAGTACCTAGCTTTGAATCCTAATTTCACCATTTACTAGCTGTGTGATCTTGGGCAGGTCATCTTATCCCTTCCAAAGCATAGTTCTCTCATCTGCAAAGTGGGAGGAATACAACCACAGACATGGTAGAAGGATAGACATAGTGTAAGTGGAATGAGGTAATGTCCGCAAGGTGCCTCGCAATCAGCAGGCAAAAAATAAATGGTAGTTACTTAAGGCTGTACCAATGCTAGCAAATCTCCAGTGTGATGGCAATTGATTATTTACTGAGCACTTATTATGTGCTCCAAGACATGAAAGAATAAAAGAAGATAAGGGCCTTGCCTGTTCTTGTGATGTCATGAGGAACTCAACCTAGTCTCTATGAAACAAATGGTTACCATGACCAGATATTATCTCCATAGCTGGAGTGGCTGCTGTCACCTGACACTCCCAGTAGCCAGTGGCTTCTCCCTCTCCCAGGGTTCTCAGCACTTTCTCCTTTGGGTTTGAATTATTAGGTTAAGAGTTTTATCTTTTCTACCAGATTGTGATGTCCTTGATGGTGGGGATAAGTTCTTTCATATTTAAAATCTGGGCTTATCAGGGATTTCCCTCTGAAACCACACTGCTTCTCTAGTTATCTTTCCTTTTTTTTTTGTCTTTCAAGTCATTTGTGATTTTATAGTTAGACTTTCATTTTTACAGCCTCTTGAGCCATATTTCTTTTCAAGGCATGGCTCTGCAGTCATGACTGTCTTTCCTTAGGACAGTCAGATGTTTAATTTCCTCAAGTCAAGGGTGTGGGTTGATGTGATGGGTACTTCCTCAACACTGGTGACTTGTTTCTCTCATGCTGATTAGCAAACTCAAAATAGCAATTACATTCATTGTTTCTTCTGCTTTTAGAGCCAAATAGTTGTCAGAAAGGCAAGTCAAAAATTCTTTCTTGATTAGAACAAGCCTTACCAATGAGTTCTAGATAGCTTAGGCCCCTATTGCTTCCCAACCTTGCCCAGGAACCAGGAGATCTTGGATGAGAGACAGCCACTGGCCAGTCCAGCTGAGCTCCCCACAAGTCTGGAGGTCAGGCTGAGCCTCAGCTCTCATCAGAAAGGGAGAGAACATTTGAGTAATGAAATCCTAACTTTAGCTTGGAATAGGTAGATGAGTTTATGGGTATATTATTGTATCCAAAAAAATAATGTGTTGAAAGAATCCTGGGGTGGCTCACAGGGGTGAGGAAAGAATGAATTCAGAGCTCAGAAAGGACAAGAGCTGGGGCAAATACCTCAGGAGATCTCAGCAGAGAGATCTGTGGACTGTCTCTCTGGGCGCCACCATTATGTTAATGTTACTCCAATTCTCCAGCTTCTGGGAATATAAAACTGTTTAAGTTTCAAATTTCAGAAGAGAGACCACTTAGCCCTGCTTGGGTCAGGGGTCTACCTTTCAGCCAATCCCTCCCACATAGCACGGATGTAGTTGCTGATTGCCTATACTTTTGTTTGGGGACATCTGAAGAAAGGGAGATTTGCTGTGAACGGGGCAGCCACCCTGGTTGGTTTCTGTCCCAGCAGGTGCTAGCCTCATTGTCCCAAACTGATCAGCAACAAGCGAGGCAGGGAAGAACTCTACCCAAGACACTCTTGAGTAAGCCACTCTTTTATGTGGTAAAAAGTTACAAGATCAAAGGGAAAAAAAAATCACCAACCTGTAATTTTCTGGTATTTATGATGCTATCTTCTTTTACATGCTTACCTAGCATTTTAAGTTCTGTTATTTAACAGGCTAGAAATTCATGAGGCCAAATATTTATTGCAATATGCGAATTTTATGTACCTAAACTGTGCAGCTGGGAATAGGTATTTTCTTAAAACATAGTGCAACCCTCAAGGAAAAGACTCTAAATCAGAACCCCTCAGGGATTCTTATTCAACAAAAGAATTCAGGAAGAACTTGGCCCTGAAGTCACTGTAAGATCAGGGACATAGGGCAGGGGAAGGTACACTTTCAATTATTTCTTCATTGACTAGTTAAAGACTACTTACTCCACCTAAGGCACTGTGCCAGGCACTTGGGATACCAAAGTGATCCAGATGGATATGGTCTGGGCAGGACAGACCAACACAAACTCAGGCCAGGCACTATCTCTATAAGTATCTTTGTAAATTACACGGCTGGCCTTGGGCTCCTGGTTCCACTCAGGCAGGAGCCCAGCACGGACACACATGTGAGGCCCAGGTCCAGAACCCTGGGCTGATTTAGATCCCAGGACAGGCACAGCCTCTTGGCAGCCTCCCCTTCCATCACCACCGCAGGTGGCTCGACCCTTGGTCTCCTTCCTTTCTCCTCCTCTGTAATTATTATTATTATTATTTTGCTTGGTTATACCAAAAGAGTGACTGGCTAATTTCCCAGTTCATTTCCCACTCATTTCTATGAAGGGAACAGTTCTTTGTCTGAAATGGCCGGATTGACTTCTTGTTTTATCATTCATTTAATATTTATTTAGCACCTATTGATAAAACCCCATGCAAGACATTTGAGGGGATGGCAAATGAAATGGATACAAATCTTGACTTCAAAGAACTTGCAATCACGTGTGAGAAATAAGACATGTTGATTCAGTGTATACTTATTGAGAACCTACCATGTGTCAGGCTCTGTGGTGGGTGCCTGGGATACAGCAATGAATGGCCACCTTCAAGGAGCTCACATGAGAACAGACTGAATGTGTTGTTTTAAAATCAGCCTGTTGGTTCCTTGGAGAGAGAGAGAAAGAACGAGCTGCTCTTGCCGAGCAAATACATTGATAAGTGTGCAGGGTGGAAGCCAGGGCTTGTGAGGAAGGAGCAGCTACTTGACGTGACAGTGGGGGAGAATTTGGATGTGCATCTTCCACTATGAACTGAAGGGGTGGTGACAAGGAGGGTAGGAATATGTCCAGAGTGGGGGTCAGAAAAGACCTTATAGGGCCGAGCCCGTAGCGCACTTGGGAGAGTGCGGCGCTGGGAGTGCAGCGATGCTCCCACTGTGGGTTCGGATCCTATATAGGACTGGCCGGTGCACTCACTGGCTGAGTGCCGGTCACGAAAAAGACAAAAAAAAAAAAGAAAAGACCTTATAATCGAGGCAATGTCTGGATGCTAGTTAGCTGGGTCAACCGGCAGGAAAATCTTCCAGGTAGAGGGAATAGAATGTCCACAAGTAGAGGGCAGAATAAATAAAAAGTGAAGGTTCATCATATGATGAAACACCACAGAATAATAAACAGCAATCTCTAAATCTATGTGTGTCTACATAGACAAACCTCAAAAACATAATGCTGTGTTAAAGGCAAGTTGCAGAATTACATGCGTTTATATATATTTACATATTCTATATGTTTATATATATTTATGTATGTATATAGATATCGATAAAAACTAGAAGGAAAACACACCAAACTCATTGGAGTGGTAACCTCCGGGGAGCGGAGAAGAGACTGACAGTGAAGGTGAAGGGGTCTTAAGCTTTATCTGCAGTGTTCTTGTTTCTTAAAAGGAGAATACATTCACGTATTATTTGGGGAGTGAGAAATCTGTAATGCAAGGTGGAAAGTGGTCAGTGCTAGAGACAGATAGAAATGGAGTCAATTGGCTATAAGGGCTGGGAGAGAGCACTCCCAGCTGGAAGGGGTTGGA
This sequence comes from Cynocephalus volans, assembly GCF_027409185.1. NCBI lineage: Eukaryota > Metazoa > Chordata > Mammalia > Dermoptera > Cynocephalidae > Cynocephalus > Cynocephalus volans. The sequence goes on from NC_084470.1 coordinate 21,412,908, forward strand.
GGACACTTCCCGCAGGGGCAGCTCCTGGTGGAAGGATGGGCCAGATCCGGCCTGGAAGGGATGGATTTGGACAGAAGGACAGGCACAGTGGTACAAAAGTGCAAGGTGTATAAGACAAACAACTATAGTTTGCCTGGAATGAACATGTGAAAGGGAGGATTGGGGGCTCAGGGATAAAAGCTGGATTCAGATCTGGTCACTGGGGGAAGTGTTGAGGGATTTGGGGGCTTTGAAGTAAATGAGGGGCTCAGTAGGGCTGGTAGATAAGGGCAAAGTGAGAGGCGGGAGTCAAGTCAACAGGCTGCTGTAGTGGCCCCGGGGACTGTGACAGGCCCAAACTGGGGCAGAGGCTGCAGGCAGGAGGGGATGGGCATGGAAGGCCCCGTGGGTGCAGAAAAAAAAAGGCAGAGCACAGACGTCACTTTCAGCAGATCATACAGTTCAAACCTAAAACACCTACCCAGGCTCTTAGAAAGGTTCTTATCTCTGGCCTTACCCACTGTGGAGATGAGGCAAGCTCTGAAGAATGACATGCTCTTTAAACTGACACTCTCAAGGAAAGCCTTAGTTTTCTTGAAAAACTCTTTATTAATTTAAATACCACCGCTTTCTGCTAACGCTAAGAAGAGATTATAATATTCCAGCGGGACTTCCTTTGCTTAACATGAAAATAAACCTGACAGAAGGATTACAAAACTGAACACTGAACATTACAAGAAACACTAATTACTTCCCATTCTTTCTTCTCGCTCACTAAAACAACTATTTGGACAAACAAAGCAGCAGAGAGGGGGAGGGAGTAGGGCTGAGGGTGCCTGGCTCTGCTAATCCCGCTGCTTTGATAGATCTGAAACGGGATCATCTGACATCTGAGAGCGGGGAGGTGTCCTTCACGGTGTGCTTTGCATCGGGTGACCTCAGGTGACTCAGATTTACCTTTTCAATCAGACAGCTTGGGACTGAACGTATAATTTCTCCTCTGTGAAGCCGTCTCGGAACCCTCCCCTCTCCTTCCTGGCACGAGTAATTACCCGTCTTTGGGCTGGAGCCCCCTGCTCTGACAGAGCACCTGGGCAGACCGCAGCTCAGCGAGCCCGGGGTCCATGGGAGTTAACATTTGGTGCCCACCCTGAGTAGCCCTGTGCCTGTGCTTGAAAGAATTTCATGACTGAGAAGCAGATTTGGGCAAGAAGAGGGGGAAACAGAGGAAGAGGGCAGAAGAGGGAAAGGATGGGTGGTCAGGGAGATTTTGGGCTGTTGAAACCTTGTTCTTTGGGTTCTAAATAAATCTGTCCACCCAAACAGAAACTAGTCCTATTTGGTCTGTTTCTGTAAAAAGTTTCCATACCCAAAGTTTGTATTCTGATTCTATAAGAACCCAAATGCCCCAAGGGATCACACCAAGGAATGTAAGAACCCAAATGCCCCAAGGGATCACACCCTGATCACATAAGTCCTTCTCGCCAACACCCCATCATGGCCCTGGTTGCCCTCTAAGTAGGGATTGTATTTTAAGCCAATCAGCCTTCCCTAAAAGCCCTATATATATGTGTGTGTGCTGCCTAATAAACGAGCTCTCTCCGGTGGATCGTCAACTGGTGTCACTCGTCCTTTCAGATTCGTCTTTGAATTTTAATGCTGTGTTAATTGCCATCTCCTAACCCCACCTTCTGTCCAATGCTTCTCTTTAGCAACCCTAAGAAGGGGCCTTATGATCAGAAAATCTTACTGAAAACTCAGGAAGGCCAGACAGCTCAGCACGAAATGAATGAGATACAGTTTTCTATGCAATTAACCCGAGCACGATACAGTCACATCAGTTGTGTGTACAATGACAGATTACTGGGTACCCTGCTGTCACCCACCCAACTCCCTGTCACCTCTGTCTCTGTCTCTCTCTGTCCGTGTCCACCATTCTCCTGGTTCTGCTTCAACTCCTGCCTTGCTCCTGTATCCTGTATTGTCTGTCTCATCATGTTCAAGGCTGATGAGACAAGTGGATTCTTGAATTCTAAGGGCTAATATGGCAATTACGGGGAATTCTCGGTCCTTCTGTGCATTTTCTTCTCCTTTTTATTGTAGGGGCTGAAATCCTGCAAATCCAGAGAGTATTACTCTCCTCCAATTCAGCCCCTACATCTGTGTTCCTGAAATACTTCTTCTTAGAGCTGTGGGTGAGAGACCTGAGATTATTAGTGGAAAGAGAACAGCTTCCAGTCCAAGGGTCACCTGAAACAGTTTCCCTCATGTCCATGACAGCCTTTATTTTATTTTTGTTCTTGGCTGTGACTTGGTGTTTTGTTTGAGCATTTTATGTTTACCTACTTACTTGTTGCAAAGGTTTCTCAAATATGGATCACTACAGTTAGGCAAACAAGTAATATAACGTGAAAACATAAAACAAAATGTGTGAGTGTGTTTCAGCTTTCACCAACAAACACAAATGACAACAGTGACAAAACAAAACAAAATATAAAACTATTCATTTCTGGAAGAGTTATATCCAGAAAAGTAATCATTGATTCACAAAATGCTTATTTTCAGGAACCCAATTCTGAAAAAAGAAAAAGAAGATCTGAAGAAAATAAGAGAGATTTGTACCACCAAAGTCAGATTACTAAGATTCGCTTAGGAACTGCGGGCCTGTCTACTGATAAGAGCCCACAGTAATTTCTTGTCCTGATTGTTTCAAACTGAAGATGAGCCACAGTGGGACCCTCAGGGTACATTGCAAGCCTGTTTGGAGATGAGTATAGTAAAACTTAAAGGCACAAATGAGAATTAGAATGTATCCATCTCTTTTGTGTCCATCTTTCTGTAAGGAGAGGGCATCCCCAAAGTGCTCCAGAGCCCAGGAGTTTGGGACAAGTGAGAGGACTGTGAGTCACTCTCAGTGAGTACAGGTTTCTTTTCCCACATTGAGAGAACTTGTGGAAGAAAATGCCTGTCTCAGTCCATTTGAGCTGCTGTAACAGAACACTACAGACTGGGTGGCTTCTAAACAACAGAAGTTTATTTCTCACAGTTCTGGAGGCTGGGAAGTCCAAGATCAAGGCACCAGCAGATTCAGTGTCTGGTGAGGGCTCTCTTCCTGGTTTATAGATGGCTGTCTTTTCCCTTATGCCCTCACATGGTGGAAGGGGCAATGGAGCCCTTCGGGGTCTCTTTTATAAGGGCACTCATCCCATTTAAGAAGGCTCCACCCTCATGACCTAACCACCTGCCAAAAGTCCCACCACCTTAATATCATCACATTAGGGGTTAAGATTTCAACATATGAATTGATGAGGGGGGCCAACAACATTCTGATCATAGTGGTGCCAAACCTCTTACTTCATCTTAGCGGCAATAGGGAAATTGGCAGGGGTGATGGGAGAGTGTATGAAGACCAGTTTCTCCCATTTTCTATAAGGAAGAAAACTTAGATCTTGCAGTTTTCTATTATCCAGAGCTCTCCCAAGATCTAATGGCCTGCCTATAGAGATAGGGAGCTTTCTGTAGATGCCTGCATGGTAGAGATTTTGCAGCTGGACTGTACATATGAGCCAAGGGATTCTCAACTAGAACAGTACATTCTCTCCTAGAAGTGGTTTGAAAATGTGGATGGGTGACTTTGGTCATTACAGTGACGAGCTAGATAACACTAGACTCATTTGTTTGTTTGTTTGTTTGTTTTTAAGGTAAAATGCTAGTAATTAATTTATTTATGTTAGTATATTCAACATTTCACAATGTAAACATTTTTTGTGGCCCTTTACCAATTCCTCCCTAACCCCCCTCCCACGTTTCCCACCTCTGGTAGCCTTAGTTCTGTTCTCTCCTCCTGAAAGTACAACAAATTATTGTGATTGCTGTATCTTTTCATTTGTTTATTTTTTTAGCTTCCACTTATGAGTGAAGACATGCATTATTTCTCTTTCTATGCCTGACTTATTTCATTTAACATAATTTTCTCTAAGTTCATCCATGTTTCTGCAAATGGCAGAATTTCACTCTTTTTTATGGCAGAGTAGTATTTCATTGTGTATATATACCATATTTTCCTTATCCAGTGATCCATTGATGAACATTTAGATTGGTTCCATAGCTTGGGTATTGTAAACAGAGCTGTGATAAACATGAGAGTGCAGGTATCCCTTCGACATGATGATTTCCATTCCTTTGGGTATATAACTAGTAGTGGGATTTCTGGACTGGATGGCAGTTCTATCTGTAATTGTTTGAGGAACTTCCACACTGTTTTCTATAATGGCTGGACTAATTCACAGTCCATCAACAGTGTAGGAGGGTTCCTCTTTCTCCACATCCCACCAGCATTTGTTATTCTCCTTTTGATACTGGCCAGTCTAACTGGTGTGAGATGATATCTCAGTATGGTTTTGATTTGCATTTCCCTGATACTTAGTGATGTTGAGCATTTTTTCATGTGTCTGTTGGCCATTTGTATATCTTCCTTTGAGAAATGCCTATTCGGCTCCTTTATCCATTTTTTAATTGGGTTATTTGTTTTCTTACTGTTAAATTGTTTGGGTTCCTTGTGTATTCTGGATATTAATCCCTTGTTGGATGCACATATTTGCAAATATTTTCTCTCATTCTGTAGGGTGTCTTTTTTTCTCTGTTAATTGTTTCCCTTGCTGTGCAGAAGTTTTTTAGTTTGACACAATCCTATTTATTTATTTTTCTTTTGTTGCTTGTGCTTTTGTGGTCTTATTCATAAAGTCTTTGCTCAGTTCTATTTCCTGAAGTGTTTCCTCTATGTTTTCTTTTAGGATCTTTATAGTTTCAGGTTTTATATTTAAGTTTTTAATTGATTTTGAGTTGATTTTGGTATATGGTGAGAGATACAGGTCTAGTTTCATTCTTCTACATATGGATGTTCAGTTTTCCCAACACTATTTGCTGAAGAAGCAGTCTTTTCCCCAATATATGTTCTTGGTGCCTTTGTCAAAGATCAGTTGGCTGTAAGTATGTGGGTTGATTTCTGGATTCTCTATTGTATTCCATTGGTCTGAGTGCCTATTTTTATGCCAGTACCATGCTGTTTTGTTTACTCTAGCTTTATAGTATAATTTGAAGTCAGGTAATACTAGACTCTTTTAAGGTCTACTCTGATATGGCAAGTCCAAAGGTCTATGATTTTTTTTTTTTTGGGAAGCATTTTTAAAAGATACATATGGTCACTCATGAAAGCACAGTACTACAAATAGAGTCACTCAGAGGTTGTGGCAAAGACTGGCTTCATTTTGGGTCCTTCAAATCAAACTTTCTGGATGAAAGAATAATACCTGCAGTTCTTGTTAAAAAGTCAAGTTCCTAGGCTCTGTCCCCAGACTGCCTGAATCAGACTCTCCAAGAGAAGATTTGAAAAGCTCTGTGTCTTGTTCTGAACCCTGGCTGCATACTGGAATAACCTAGGGAGCTTAGTAAAGCACTGATGCCTGGGTCCTACCCCAAAGATTCTGATGTAACTGGTCTGGGCCGGGGGGGGGGGGGGCTGGATTTTTAAAAGCTGTACAGGTACTACTGCTGTGCAGTCAGGGTTGAAAATCATGTCTCTATCTCAGAGACCCAAGTGATCCTTACCATGAATCATAATGGGCAAAGTGTATTGAGGAATAAGAGTTAATTGATGGACAGATTGATTGCTGGCATTGGCAGGTGTGAGCTGGGCATGGGATTAAAGAGTGTGGACCTATTGGAGGATCAAGAGTTTGAGGTCCTAAGTTTGACTGTAATAGGAACCTGAGTTGTGATCATGCAGTGGGGTTGGTGGTGGAATTTTATCACAGACATTGTTTAGAATTGTAGATGCATAGGATATTAAACAGTAGATCAGCGTTTATTATTGCCTTTTAAAAATAAAATTTTTGTTTTAGATTTACAGAAAAGACCATACAGAGGGGTTCTGTGTATCCCACACCCATTTCCCCTATTTGTTAACATCTTACATGAATATGATACATTAGTCACACCTCATGAGCCAATATTGGTACATTATTATTAAAGACCACATTTTATTCAGATTTCTTTAGTTTTTATTTAATGTCCTTTTTCTGTACCAGAATCCCATATCCTATTAAGGTTAGTTTTCATGTCTCCTTAGGATCCTGTAGACTATAAGTTTCTCAGACTTTTCTTGTTTTTGATGACCTTGACTGTTTTGAAGAGTATTTATTGGTCAGGTATTTTGAATAAAATCTCTCAATTTGGGCAATGATCCCTGAGAGAAGGGAAACAAAAGTTGTAAGCCTAACAATTGCCCCAGCTTATTGCTTGGAGTTTCCAAAACAGGAAGGGGAAACCAAGCCCAGTGACCTCCTTGAGTTAAGGAAACAAGTCCAAGTTCAGGGAGACCAAGGTTGTAACACGCTCAGGGCAGAGCACCAGAGAAAAGAGAGTGGCACAAAGGGAGAGCTTCAGAGATCTGCAGAAGGTTCCTCTTGTGTCTCCAGACTGCAAGACGGGGAGATAAAACAGAATTCAAATCCAGTCTTTCCTAGATGAAATAGGAAGTGAAAAAGAAGCCCTCCGAAAACTAGAAGGGACAGTGGGAGACACCAGTGGACTGCCCACCCACATGGTGAAAATACAAACACAATGGTGAGGTTGGTTTGCTTTGACTCTTGGCACATTGCTGGAAATGTAGCTAGCTCCCGGGGGCAAACTTAAGAAAGGAGGCTGGTTGCAGATTTTGATGTCTTTGTTCTTGTGCCAGATGGGACAGAGCCCTTCTAGAGATCTTTTTCTTTTGCTTCTGCATTGCCTGGTTAACATAGTCCTTGGAGGCATGTGCCTGCCACCTGTCTGAAGAGGTGCAGGCTTGCTTGTTCCTATTCAAAGCCATAAGGTGAATTGGGAAGAAATATCGGCTGCCCGTCACACTTAATCTATCTGTGTTAAGAATCTGTCCTTTGAAAGGAATATTGGAACTGTTGGGATACAGTCTGCAGTAACGAGGGCTGCTTTATTATACAATCCACACTGGTTTCCCACCCCACCTTTTTTTTATTGAGCTGGTTACTCAGTCATACTAAAGATGGAATAAGTGAAATAAATAAATATATAAAACTCAGAGTGCACTGAATCTTTTCACTGTCAAGCTGGCTGAAATGTTCTCAAAGTTTATCAGAGAGCTTGGTTGCGCTGGTGAAAATAGCATTGTGCAGTGAAACAGAAAATAAGATGTCATGGCAAACTAAACATCTTCACTTTCTGGACAAATATCTAAGTTGACTGAAGCATAGAGAGGAGCCTGGGGAATGACCAGAGGATGGAAGCCCGGCTCCCCTGCCCCATGATTTTGGTCTCCCTGGGGTTCAGGGAAGCAGGTGGGTAAAATTCACTGATACCTGGCTCCTGCCGAAGACTCTGGCAACTTCTGGCCAGCTCAAGTCTACACTTAAGCAGCCCCTTCATATGTTGGGAAAGTGAAGATGTTTAGTTTGCCGTGACATCTTATTTTCTGTTCTGCTGCACAGTGTTATTTTAACCAAGGCGGCTTACTCCTCTCTGATAAACTCACTGGGACTTGATATCTGTAAGTGACTCCCATTAAAATAAATAGGTATTACAATCACTGTCTGTGTGTGTGTGTGTGCAGAAGAGAGGGTGAGAATTAGAGGGGATAGGTGGGGTGAAGAGCAAAAGGTCCATGAATGTAACTATTATTTTATTATTTACAAAAATGTAAGGAGGAAAAGAAGAAAAAGAGAAAAGAAAGACATTTTAAAATTGAAGAACACACTGGAGACAAATGGGAAGAGATGACCTTATGTTTTTACAAAGATTATAAATATGGAGCCAAATTCATTCATCCATTCGATAAACAAGAGCATCCACCAGAGAAACACTGAAGAACAGAAATGGGCAATGCAGGGCACAGCAGTATATGTTGCTGGTGCTCGGCTGCTATCCCATCCAATGTGTTACCATTTTCCTGTATACTAGTTCCTTGGAATTAGCATTCCTTCACTTCCCTCAGGCTACTTAGGACCCCTTTTGCCTGAGGCCACAGGGAGGCCAGAGTGCCTGAGGATTTCTACCCCTTTGAGAGCAGCGCTTGACCAATGGCTGGTGGAAGACACACGTGCTTCCCTCCCTCCCTCCTGGCCTCCATCCCCACTCCCTGATTGATTTTTTCCTGATAACGCATCCTAATAAATCACTTGAGCATGAATTCCCATCTCAGACTCTTCTCCTTGGAAATTTAGTTAAGACAAGGATGTCCCCAACTTATAACTACTTGTTTTCCAAGAAAAAGCTTTGGAAATCAAAAAATATTCTTTTGTACAAAATATCGTAGAAATGTTGTTAGAATCCACAAAGCTTATTTAACCCATTGTGTAATTAAAGTACTGATCATTTGCAGGAAAACATTCTGTAGCAACAAAATGTAAAGGGGAAAAAAGTAAAGTACCAACAGGAAGAAGCAGTGTTTCCCCCGAGTCTCAATCAAGATTTAGGTTGTGAGGGAATTTCCACGAATTTCCGGGAATATGAGAAGTTGCTGGAAAAGGCTCTTTTTTTTTTTTTTTTTGTCTAGTCTTTCTTTCCTTCCTTTCCTACAAATGCACCACAGATAAGAACCACTATTTCCTTTCAAAATAATGAAGGGCCTTTTTGATAACAAACAGAGTAGGGAGCAAGAGGCATGTAGGGGGACCCTGGGAGGAGAAAGGAGATGTCACCACAGTATATACAGAAAGACAAAATAGAACAGGTGTATACCCTCAAAGTGGCCACTGTAGGAGGTTAATTTTTAGGTGAATGCAGGAACAAGGAATTGAAGATGGAGAGAAAAGTACTATGGAAAAGCTTCAGGAGGGTCAGGGCCAGAAGAATTTTCCTGGACATCTTTTCTCTTGTCTTCCCTTTTCTGGTTCAGAACCAACCATTTTTTAATGAATCCTGTTTGTCTTGTCTAGAGACCTGAGTCTCTTTGCTTCATAGATTCTTGAATTCTTTTCCTACTATTTGACATTTATACCAGCAAGAAATGTGTCCTTGGTCATTGACCAGGATAGGTGGTGACTCAGGTTTCATCTTTTGAGTTTAAATCAAAGGGTTGTATTAAGCAACTTTTATGCCACTCAGACAACTGTAGACGTGGAAAGGGGTGAAAAAGATTTATTAAGACAATCACTGATTGTTGGGGAATAGAATAATTCACTTCAAGGAAGCCGAGTCTTATTTGTTTAAGAATCTCTGATGTTTCTTTGGGGTGGAAAGGTAAACAGTTCTTACTCCTGTATTATCAAGAATTAAAGTGTCAAATCATGAAAGAACTAAATTGGTTTGTATATTAATGTTATTGAAATTTAGAGTCAGGAGACAGGGTGGGGAAGTGTTTAACAGATGCAGTAGAAGACAGAGGGAAGAATGCCAGAAAAATGGGGAGGAGAGACACCCCAGTAGATTACATGGGCTCAGAAACTCCCTCCTAAGAGGAATGGTGGATAAAGTTCTAGAAGAAGTAACTTCTGATATTGTACATTGATACACTTGATTTGTCATATGCAGTATAGTCTAGAATATTCAGAGACTCTGGGAAAAATACTAAGGTACTTACCCCAGCAGATCAAAAGTGGTCTCAGATAGTTCTATTTAGATATTAAGGAAAAGGTTAGTACAGAAAGCTCTAAGACAGAGGTCAAAAAATTGCATGCCTACAGGAATTAGGTAGGTCAAATCAATGTGTGAATTGGCTATAAGGAGTCAAAGCAAAATGGCAGAATGGTGGACCTGTCCAGTTTGATTGTGGTCCACGCAAAGGAATTCACATTGAGACTTTTAAAGGAAACCTGAATTATCATGATTAAGAACTGGATTCAGCCAGAAAGTTGACAAGTTTGACATCTGTTCTGAGCTGAGGACACCCAGGAACAGACACTCATGCTGTACAACTTTAGTTTGTGGAGTAAAAATTTTATTTCCCACTCTTGTAGGTGTGGATGTGATGCTACAGAGATGTGTTGCTATAATTAATATAAGACAATGAGATAAAGCAACCTCATTTTTCAATTAAATACCACATCTCTCAGTTAAATACCATACTGGCTTTTGGAATTTTGGATCTGATGACTTTTACCCTAATTCCTGCTGAAGGGACCTTGACAACCTTTTCAAGCATATTAAGGAACTAACCTGACTATAGAACCAGAGCCCTAAACTCTCCCCATGTAGAGTTGCAAATCAGAGCATCTGGTTTCTCAGGAGAATGCATATCTGCTTGTTATTGCTTAATTTGATCTAGCCATCGGTGATGTCCTTGGATTTCTAAGAGCAAAAGAATATTATTCCAAGAAATAATCTTAGCAGAAGCCTTTTTATGTAGTGCTGGTTTCTAGTTTGCTGAATATTTGAGTGTAGAAGAAAATGTTATTGAAAAAAATTCTTTTGAAATATGTAAAGTTATGAGTAGGTGATTATTTGCAATAAATTATGTAAACCATGGAAAACTTATAACAAAGTTTATCTGAAGTATATTTGATTAGATAAATATCTGTGGTAGGTTGCAAAACTGGTCACAATTCTCCACCCCTGCCTGTATACATACCCTTGCAATGTGACTTTGTAGCTCCTCCCATTAAGAGATAATGTCTACTTCTCCACACTTTGAATCTGGGCTCACCTTGTGACTTGCTTTAGCCATCAGAATGCAGCAGATGTGACATTGCAAATTCTGATCCTAGGTTTTAAGTGGCCCCACAGCTTCCTCTTTCCCTCTTGGAGCTCTGCTATGCTGTTAAGTGAACAAGGTCGGGCTAGTCTGCTAGATGATAAGTGTGTGGCCCAGTTGCCCTATTTCCCCAGCTGAGAGCCAGTCAATTGTCTGAAGCAGAGCTGCCTCGCTGACTGGAAGACAACTGCAAGCACGTGAGTGAGTCCCGCTGAGACAACTGCGCCTTGCACAAATCGCCAACCCACAGAATCATGAACTGAACAATTAATTTAAAGCCCCAAGTTCTGGGGTTGTTTGTTATACAGCAAAAGTATCTGATATAGTGTTGTTTATGATCATACATTCATCATTATAAAAAGCATGATGATTATAATACAAATTATTTAGAATTACTTGAAATTAACATGATTGTAGCTTGAAATGAAGTTTTTAGCTTTTCATTTCCTACTTATTAGTTCCCTGTTATCTAAAATCGGCTCAGAGTCTTCCATTTAATCTCTTTCTCACACACACGTAGAGACGAAGAGTTTAGGCCTCTCTTCCCTAAAGACTTCCCTAAAACAGCTGTGGTTCCCAAACCCTGGCACTTTATGGTCCAGGGTCAATATTTACTGCTCACCTCTCCACCTAGACATTCCTCATGCCTGGCCTCCTGTATCAATGAGGTCTCAGTCAGAAAAACAGAACCACATTAATCATTTAAATGGAGGAAATTTAATATAGAGAATTGGCTAAACAGTTATTGGAAGACTAAAGGCAAATCAGGGAACACTGCAGGATGAAGCCACATAGTCCAAGGGCTACAGAAGGAAGCAGGTGAGATTGAAGCTACTGGAACCTAGAAGCATGGAGGAGCACTTTGGAGCTGGGATGCTCCCTTCTGAGGAGAGGGCACAGCCTGGATAGTGCTGGTACTTCCCCAGGGATGCAATGGGACTATTTCTGGGAGTGCTGAAAGAAGCCAGAAACTGGAATCTATTGCTCCTGGAACCAGCTGCAGCTGCAGGGGTGAAGAGCTATTGCTGGGTCATAGTGATAAGAGGAGCACACAAGCAAGAAAGAACAAGGCACATCAACCTCCTGCTTACCAGTCTTGCTGTGGAGCTCCTATTGGTAGAACCTAGTAGGAATCGTTAGCTGGCAAAGAAAAGTTGTGGTTTCCAGAGTCCAATACCACATCACATTCACGAAGCAGAGTATACAAGGGTGAGCCTGGAGCTAAGAATACAGTAGCTTAATTAGGGTCATTCCCAATCTTTGTCTTAAAGACTCCTTGAGCATGTCTTTCTTCTCTTTTCTAAGTGTCTACTTTCGATTTTCTGAACTTGGGGCAGCAAAAAATCCCAACACAAAGTTGATTCTTTAAGAACTTTTGGTTGAATAAATGAATATGAGGCCTTAAAGTTATTTTTTTAGTACCTCCTTTGTGTCAGATGCTGTACTGAGCACTTTTCATGTTTTTCTCCCTTAATACAATCATATGAGGAAGGAGTTGATATTTCTCTGTCCTTGTGTCAGTCCAGGTAGAAAAACAAATCTACCTAGGTAATTCAAATAGAGAGAATTTAATATATAAAATGGGTTACAACAGTTGGAAGGTCTGGAGGAGCAAAAGGGGAAGGTGATGGATGCTTCCCAGAGCCTGTCAGTGTGCACTCATGACTGAGGCTGGCTGGGCTCCACTGCTGCACCTGGTAGAACCAGCACTATGAGAGAACTTCAAAAAGTTCGTGGAAAAATGGAATTCAAAGATAATATGATTCTTTCCGTAAACTTTTTGAAGGGCCCTTATGCTGCTTCTGAGCACGAAATTTGGATGCGGTCCCTCTGCTGTTGCTACAGCAACTGCCTCAGCGATAGAAACCAATGTCACTATTGCAGGAACCTGTAGTGACCTACTTTGTGGCTGTAACAATCACCTGGTCACCTGAAGTAGCCTGCAGTTCTATTGTGGTTATTGCTGGATCCAGAAGCAGAAAAACAGCTTCTGTCTTCCATCTGGCTTCTAAATCTCTGGCCATTGTCTCCCTTTGGTGGACTTTAACAGAAGCCACCTGGTAAGGGAGTTGGGAAATGTAGTTTTCAAGCTTCTGGCCCTGATAGTGTAGAGAATAGTACAGAAGAACAAGTGTGGGGCTGAGACCAAAGGTAGGCATCTGGAACAGCCCAACCCTTTGGCTACTCAGCAACTGTGGATGTTCTTCTACCCTTGTAAACTTTCAGCAGCGTCAACAAATTCATGCTTCCACGTAATACAGTGCAAATATCCCTCGTGCAAAATACTTTCACCCTCTTCCTAACGGGGAAATATAAAGTCTTACTGATTCTCCATTTCTAGTATATATTTCAATTGGCCCCATCCATTTTTTTTAATCTTCCTTGGTCTAACATCTCTATAATCCATTTCCATATATACTCATATTGCTTAGGGTTTTGTCAATATAATAAACAAAATCTTGCAATTATTTATATGTATAAAGCTGTATCTTTCAAGGCCAGATCTTAAAATTTTGTCCTTAGGGTTGCTGGAATCTGATTCTGGTTATGAATATGGAGGCTATGAGAGGCAGAGAGAGTAAATCTTGAAAAGAATTAGCATTCCCCCATAAGTCAACTGCCTTGGGTGAGGTTATTAACATGTTCTCCTTGCAAGGGAAGACTAACTAGTCTTCTCTGTCAGGGGAAGAGAGACTGCTCTTACTAGCAAGGGGGCTAAGTTGACCAGGAGTTTCTCAGATTTGAAAGAGTCCATCCAGACGGCCCCATTCCAATCCTCAGGATCTCACTCCTTCCAAATCAGTCCTCAAACTCCCACATAAAAGACCTGGTGAGTTCATGAATTCAAATTACGTTGTAATTCTCCAAACTGTGGGATAAAATTTTGGATCTATATTAGTCCTTTGGCTAAAAAGATGCAAGGATTCTTTAGTGCCATCACAGAAGCTTTGTGGTTCTTTGACCAGACCTTGAGCTGAAAGATTAAAGCCCTAAGCTTGTCATTCATTTTCTTTCTGTAAGCTCTCTGGGAAAGTTCGAAATAGCCATCCCACACTATAGTTTTATTTTTGTCATTCCTACTATCACCCTCACCCCATTGTCACAGTAATCACTGCCATTGTTGCAACAACCATGATTACCTGCTGGAACCTCTGTAACATTGCAGCTATCCTCCTGCTCTCATTTCCAGAGTCAGAAGCACAAAAATGGCTCTGCCATTAGCAGAGACTAACCCATAGCCAGCTGGTATCAGAGGCTGAAAAAGGTAGTTTTTAGGTTTCCTACTTTGTCAGTACAGAGAGAACTGAAAGGACAAGTGTTGGATTAAGAGCCGATGGGTTACTGTCTTCATCCTCTGCACTAGTCAGGGTTCTCCAGAGAGACAGAACCAATAGGATGCATATAGATATATGAGAGGGGATTTTTTAGGGGAATTGGCTCATGTGATTGTGAGGCCGAGAAGTCCCATGATAAGCCATCTGCAAACTGGAGACCCAGGGTGCTGGGATCATGTCTCAGTCCAAGTCCAAAAGCCTCAGAAACAGGGAAACTGATGTTGTGATTTTCAGTCTGAGGCCAAAGAGATGAGAGCCCAGAGATGCCTCTGGTGTAGCCCTAGAATCCAAAGGCTGAATACTCTCAAGTTCTGATGTCCACAGATAGGAGAGAAGAGTGTACCCCAGCTCCAGCAGAGAAAGGGAGATTTGCCTTTTCCTCTCTTTTGTTCTTTCTGGGCCCCCCAGTGGATTGATGGTGCCCACCGACATTGAGGGTGGGTCTTTCCCGTCTACTCCACTCAGGCTCACATGCTAATCTCCTCTGGAAACACTTTCACAGACGCACCCCAAAATAATGCTTTACCAGATTTCTAGGTATTCCTTAATCTAGTCAAGTTGACACCTAAAATTAAACATCACATACCCATTTTAAAGTTGAGAAGACTAAGGCTAAAGAACTTAAATAACCTGCCCCAGGTCATAACAAACGGAGCTCAAAACAGAGACAAAACTTTTTTTATCTCTCTGAGTCTAAAGTCTGTGGTATTTCTACTCTATGATATGTTCCCAGGAATCCATTGTTTGAGAGTCTGAGAAATAAGTGCCAGAATTTGAGCATTTCCAGCCTCCTCATTCCATTTTAGATTCACCAACCATTGCTCCCAACTGATTTGGATATGTCAATAGGCCTCCTTACCATCATCAAAGTTCAAATTAAGGGATGTAGAAATGCAGTAGCACATGGAAAGGCAACCACAACACAGTGTGAAAGCCACACATCGCTTGAGGTGGTAACTCAGCTCTGTCACCCACTCGTTGTCTAACCTTGAGCAAGCTTTGTAACGTCTTAGTGCCTGGGTTTCCTCACCTTTATAATGGTGATAGTAATACTCCATGTCTCACATAGTGTGGGGAATAAATGAGAGATCCACGTAGAGCTGATATGCATAGGATAGTGCCAGGTTCAGAGAAAATGCTCAATAAATCTAGTTCTTATTATTATATTTGATTGCATCTGACTACTAAGAGGCTCCTAAAGACAGAGCTTTATTGTCAATGTTTTTCTCAAAACCAATTATATCTACTAAGAACTCTCAAGAAATGTGGATGCAAAAACTCTCCCAAAAATAAAAGGCAAGGAAGGATTCAGGTGTTCCAAAGGGAAAAGAAGCCCTCAGGTGAGGGTGAATGTCCACCAAGGAGTGAGGGAGCTCAGGAGGCCAGCTACAGTTGTGGTCTGAAGCCATACTTCACGCCCAGCCTGGGGCAGGAGAACCAACACATCTGCTGTTTCCTGGGCAGCAAGGGGGTTTGGGTGTTGGGCACTATAAGAAAGTGTAAGAATATGGCACTTTCACAGGAAGAGAAGCCATATCACTTAGGCATCCTGGCCAAGGTGTGGTTTGGAGTAAAGGGCTGGGTGAGCTGGTGGACCTCTAAGAGGCAGCCCAGGCTGCGCAAGACTGAGCCCTATGGCTCTGGGTTATAGCATGTGTTGTTTATCTCTTATTCCTTCTTTCCTTCCTTCAACAACTATTTATTAAGCGACAACTTATATATCAAACCAAGCTGGGCTCTGAGGGCTAAAGAGATCCTTGCAAGTTGTATTCTGTTAGGTCCATGACTTGGTGGTACTTGTGACCTCAAAAACTTATTATCTGTGAACCTTTAGGCTAATACCCAAGGTGAATATTGATAAGTATTTGGAAAGAATAACAACTTCCATTTATCAAGCAGCTGCTCCGTGCCTAGTTCACTTCATGGACATCTTCTCACTTAATTTGCTCAACAATCCCATGAGATAGGTTCTAGTATTATCCCCATTTTACAGATAAGGAAACTGACATGCAGAGAGGTGAGGCAACTTGCCCCATCCCACAGGAAGACTCTGGATGGGCATGCTGGTTTCCCCTAAGATGTATGAGGGAAAAGCATGGTTTTCTGAAGCCTATGTGAGGAATCCCAGTCTTCAAGTGGGGAGCAGAGAAGAGAGTGAGGTGAAGTTGCTGAAAATTTTGTCATAATTACTCAGGCAACTGACTGATGGAGAAAGTACTGGGCAACACTCTATTATTCCGTGTAGCTCCTACTGCCCTTCAGAGGTTTGGCCTGAGTAGTGTGTGTGTGTGTGTGTGTGTGTGTGTGTGTGTGTGTGTGTGTATGTGTGTGTGTATGTGTGTGTGTGAGTGTGTGTGTGTGTGTGTATGTGTGTGTATGTGTGTGTGTATGTGTGTGTGTGTATGTGTGTGTGTATGTGTGTGTGTGTGTGTGTTTGTGTGTGTGTGTGTCTGAGTATGAGTATGAGGAACAAGAAATACATGATTACACTGATGTAGCTGCTTCCCTGGAAAGCCCGGTGGCTGCAGCTTCTAAATAAGTAGAAAACCTGAAATACACCAAACTTGCTAGGAAGGGACAGGCCACAGCAGAGTTTGGCCCAAACCCTAATCCCAGGTGAAGGGTGCTACTCTCCACTGGTCCTAAGTCTGTTTTATTATTCATGGTACCTGGCCGATTGCACAGATAGGGTTAGGAAGGTCAGTGCAGGAAGGTCAGTGCAGCATTAATATGTTGCATTGGGAGATGGTATGAGCTGGAGATGGAACCTGTCACACCAGAGTGATTCTTATTGAGGGGGCTTGATTTGATTTTAATATTAATTTGATGTTTCTTCCCATCTTTAAGAAGTTTGTCCTGCCTAGTAGGAGAATCCCTGAATGCTAGCCCCACGCAAAGCAGCAATATTATGTTGAGTTTTATGGTAGAGGTAGGGGAATTGGGGGTAAGGGGGTGGGGGATCAGCATTATCTACAATCTTTAGTGTGAGGCTTCACCATGGTTATTTGGGAAGGCGATGTATAGAGCCTTTAGTGGGAATTACATAGGTTCCACATTTCTGCCCAAATGTATAGTTCCCAACTATGTTTACCTACTCGATAGCATACAAGCCAATACCCGGGGAGAGACAGGCCAAGCGAATTATCGTCTTCCCTTCCCAGTCTTCACTCTGATGGTCCTCAAACTTCCTGGACATTAGAATCACCTGGGAAGCTTTTAAAAAATTGTGCATGCCGGGGCCCTAGACCTGGTTGATGGAATCAGAATCTCTGAGGTTGGGCCTGAGCACAGGTGTGTTAAGAAAAACTCCCCACATGATTCTAATCTGCATTTAGGATCACAAACAACCAGGATATGCTGTTTTTGAAATCTCTTTAAATGGAGCAAAGGGGATGAAACCTCAAGGACCAGGTATCTTCTAATGTTCTCCACACCACCCCCGCCCCCCTGCCAGGCTGCAGTGATGGGCTTTTCTGAGTAGGCATGAAAAGCAGGCAGGAGAAACCTTCCAGCCTAGTTTTGGGTGGCTTTGCTGCTTCACATGCCACTAGCTCTTCAGCTTGAATGTACATCAGATTCACCTACATACGGATCTCTGGGTTCCACCCCACAGTTTCTAAATTCAGTGAGTCTGGATCAGGGCCTGAGAATCAGCATTTCTAACCAGTTCCCAGGTGATGCTGATGCTGCTGGTCTGGGGAACCACACTCTGAGTACCACTGGAAAACACAGATGAAGGTTCCAGCCAGTTGAGTTATGAGATCTCTATGATGCTATCTAGCTTCTCTAACTGGCTTTTCTTTTTATTTATTTTTTTGACAGGTAAGGGGATCGCAACCCCTGGCTTGGTGTCATCTGCACCACACTCAGCCAGTGAGCACACTGGCCATCCCTATATAGGACCTGAACCCGCGGCCTCGGCACTACCAGCGCCGCACTCTCCAGAGTGAGCCACGGGGCCGACCCGTCTAACTGGCTTTTCTAATAGAAGAAACTTTGTTCTCACTTGGCTGCTGACACAGCAGCTGAGCTTAGGGTGGCATCCCTTGGGCTCAAGAAGAGGGTGGGCTTATGCTGAGCCTGGTTAACAGAAGTTGTTGTCTGTGTTTGCCGTGGTACACACAGCCCAGTGTCCTGCTTTGAGGTACACTTCATCTCAGATCACACTAGAAAATGGCAGCTGCAGGAATCTGGGGGCCTGATGAGAAACATGCTTTGTTGCTGAAATGATACACCAAGGCCTTAGGCTTGGACTGAACATCACTTCTGGAGGGTAAGCTCCCCCAAGGTAGGGCTGTGTTCCTTCACATCCCTAGCACAGAGGCCGGCATGGAATGGCACTCAGTTACAGTTTGCTAAAGGAGGTTACTCAAGTGCACCCCTCAGACCAAAGCCCAGCCCTGTCCACACTCATGGGCTCTGCTGGGAGTAAACAGAGCCGGACTCTATTGGAATTGGAAAGTCAACAAGACCTTCATCAGGGCCAGTGTCTGGTTCTCCTTTTCTTTCAGCAATTCCAGGCATTCCTGCTTTCCCTAACCCCCTACAGTTACACCATACCATGTGTCTTCTTCTGGCCAATTGTCAGGCTGGGTCACAGGCCCTTCAAACCCGTTCTGGGCAGACTGGGTCACAGACCCTTCATATGCAGGTCACAAGATAGGTAGTTAGAAAAAGATCCTGGGAGCCGCTGGCAAGGTTGACATGCTTTATTTGGATGCGAGCTCAGCCCCCAGTGAATCAGAGCTGTTGTCTCTTATCCTAGAGTAAGATAACCAAGGAACACATGGGCGTGAGTCAGATAGCCAAGGAACACCTGGGTGCACATGTGCAGTCAACATATTTGCATCAGATAGGCTGAGTCATGCTCAGCCAGATAATGAAGTGAAGGAGCCTGACCAGTCTGTCTCCATTTTCCTCACACCAATGGTCTGTTAGGAGAAGTAAGTAACATGGGTCCCTTCCAGGCTGAGCCAGCAAAGAGCTTGGTAGTGCCTGGTGTTTTTCCAGGCTCTTCTCTCCCATTGTGCTGAGTGTGAAGGAGCCTTGTACAGGGATGGCAGAGCCTCAGAGTGGAGGTAGTCTGCATGCTGGGTCACTACATACAGGGCGGCCGTCTTGGAGAGTTGACTGGACTCACATGAGTGAGAATAGAATTTGCTGTGTTCTTGATCTGAAGGTTTAGCTTTGCTCTAGGACTTGAGATTTTTAGCTCCTAGTGCCTTGCTTTCTGGGTTTTAGCTCCAACCTCAGGTCTAGTCAGCCACACTTGGCTTGCTCCATGAAAAACAGAAAACAATGTAAAATCATCATTTGTCTTTTGTAATGACTGCTTGCATTTGAGGGTGAATGAGGTTCAACCTTTCCTCTCCCCCTGGACATCTGCATATTATACTCTATCCCGATACTCAGAGGGAGTGAGAATGGGAGGGAGAAGAAAGGAAGAAGGAAGGAGGGCAGGGGAGACTTTCTGTGAATTAAAGAAGTTCTGGTATCCGTGATCGTATGGATGTTGGAGAGAGATTTGGAGGGATGAAGGAACCTTCTTAGCACTCCTGAAATTTGATATGCCTACTTGTAAGAGTTGCCTTGAAGGCAAACTTCTTTTCTTGGCAGAATTGTTATAGAAATAAGAAAGGATGCTATGTGTGAAGCAAAACTAACACATATTTGTTTTCTTCTTCCCAGTTCTGCAAGATACCTACTGATTAGGCTTTATATTTTTTTTATGTTCTTTGCCTAGACTGGTGAAGTAACTTGTCCAGGGCCACACAGTCAGCAAGTGGCAGAGCCAGGAGTCCCACCTGGGTCTGTCCACCTCCCTGTGCACTGCTTGTCCAGTGCTCCACATTGGCAGAGGTTGTTCATTTTCAGACAAACCTAAGAGTCCCCATGCATATCAACCAGCCTGCAATTCCTGAAGGGGATGCAGCCAGCATCTCTTCCTGAGGTGCAGAACCTGCCTCACCTGAGCACAACTCTTCTCCTTTGACTGCTGTCCTGACCCAGAATGCACCAGGACAAGGTCCTGCTGTCTCCTTTCTCCCAGGCCAATCCCCTCTGTCTGCAATCCAAGGCAACAGCTGCCAGGATTCCCGAGGGAAGGATCCTGCACCTAGCATACTGGGATGGGCCATAGGTACACAGAGCTGCTGATCCCCACCCTTCCATCCCTCCTACCTCCCGCCCCCACCCCCTGACACTGGAGCTCCCTCAGCCCAGGTTGCTTCTGGCATGAGCAACCTCATCTAATTCTCTTGGTGTGTCATAGGAACACTGTGGTCTTCTCCATGTGCCATGCCATCAGAAAGGCCGGGGAGCATTGCCTTGGGACACATTCTACCTGCTGAGAAGAAAAAGCTAGTAGAAAAAGAGGCTGTGATCTATGGAGAAAGGATAATTGATGGATAATGGATATAAAGTTTTTGTAAATTACAAAGTACTTCAAATGCTTGTATTATAGTGTGTGCATACAATGTCCCCATTTATAATTGCATCTTGCTTCTAAGTTAACAATATTTTGCATTGCTTTTCATTACAGTGCTTATAGACTTACCGTGTTCCTTTTTAATGGTTGCATGTGGTCCATCCTATGCTTGTACTATGTTTTGCTTAACTAGTTCCTTATCGATGGGTGTTTAGGTTGTTGCAGTTTTTTTGCTATTATAAATATTCTTGCAATGAACATCCTTATACATATGACTCTTTCTTTTTCTTTGTGCACATTTGTGAGTATAGCTAGAGCATAAATTCCTAGAAATGTAATTGCTAGATCAGGGTATGTTCTTTTTAAATTTAAATAGTTATTGCTAAATTTAGAGGCTTTAAAATGTACATAATCAACTTTACTAATCTTCCTGTTTCCATTATGGTTTATGGGTTTCGTGCCATGCTTAGAAAGAACTTCCCTCTAAAAAAACCTACCTTCTAGTGATTTTATGGTTTTATCTTTTCAATGTTTAAATCTTAGCTCCATCTGGAATTCAAGTTAGTGTAAGGAGTGAAATAGGGATCAGGTTTTATTTTTTCCCCAAATGGCTTACCAGTTGTCCCAACACTGTTTATTGAAAAATCCATCCTTTTTCTTACTGATTTGAAATGCTACTTTTATCATGCACAAAACTCCCACATGTATTGGGTCTTTTTTTTTTCTCCAAATTCTCTGTTTCATTAACTTTTCTGTCTAATCAAGTTTTAATTACTGTAAGTTTTACTATAGTTTGATTATTTTAATATGCAGTTGGATACCCCTAATTACTCTTCCTTTTCAGAGATTTTCTGGCTATTCTTATTAATTTTATAGGTAAACTTAAATATAATTTTGTCAAATAAAAAATGCTGCAGGTATTTTGTGTGTGTGTGTGTGTGTTTTATTTATTTTTAAAAAGTTATTTATTTACTAATATTATTAGTTTTTTACAATCTAAGATGTTGCAGAGTAGTTTGGGGGAGGAGGACAGGGAAAGAGGGAGGGAAATAGGGTGGGAGGAGGAGGAAGGAGGTGGGACATGGTCAAGGCTCGTGGCACCCCCCTCATTCCAGCAGGAGAGATCAGGGGGCTTCCAGCAGTGGCTTGGTCATTGTTGGGCTGGATGCAGATGTCAGGGGGTTGTGGCTGATGCCCTGCACTCAGTAGCCCATTGTCCTGGCTCAGGAGCCCAGGCACTTCTGGTTGCAGCTCGGTGGTCATTGCTGGGCTGGTTGTTGACATTGGGGGGCATGGCTGAAGCCCTTGGCCCCCCACCACCCTGGCTTGGGAGCCTGGGGTGCTTCTGGCAGTGACTTCGTGGTTGTTGCTGGGCTGGGTACAGATGTTGGGGTATGTGGCTGAGGTCCTTGGCCCCCCACCACCCTGGCTCAGGAGCCCAGGGCGCTTCTGGTGGCCACTTGGGGGTGTGGATGTCAGGAGCAGGCCTGGCTGTGGCCCCCAGCCATCCCCCTTCCCCAGCTTGGGAGTCCAGGGGGCTTCTGGTCCTTCTAGACAGGTGTTCTTTGGTGGTCTTAGACCTTTACTGGTTAATATCAAGCTTTGTCTCTTATCTATGGGTATTGTTTCTTCTGTCAGTTCTGTGTTGAATTATTCACTGTTCCCACCATTTAAACTCTGCACTGGAATGAATTTGTTATCCTTCAGTTACTTTCAAAATGGGGGAGCTTTCTAAGGGAACCTGCACTTGAGCCCTGTGGTTGAGCTAAATTGCTATTTTGCTGCTGATTCTCTAGGGAAAGCTTTCTGTGTAGCTCAGGTTTTAGTTGTTGACTTTATACGTACTTCCGGGTCTCATGAAGTCTGGTACACCTGGTTTCTGTGGAAACGCTGGTCTAGGCCTGAGTCTTTTCAGCAAACTGCACCCCTTGCAGTTCTATATTCCTGACCAGTCTACACTGAGTGGTCCTGTGCTGACTGGAGGGTAGATCATCTGTCCTTGTTGTGCCCCAGTGTTCCCCTGGTGTCCCATCTCCCCCACTGCCTGCAGTCCAAACACTTCCCACGGGATGGGCTGTGCGCCTGTCCCTTGCGATGACTCACTGGCCTCTGAGTGGTTCCTTTTTTCAGTTGTTGTGGCTCCTTGCTCCTATGTGGGTCCAGGGGAACCCTGTCAGTGGTCTTGCTGGCCTGGGGGCCAAGGCCCTTTTCTCCCCCGCCACCTCCAAGAAACTTCAGATGAAGGGCACAGCTGTGACTTTTGCCAGCTCTTGCTCTATGTGCTCACCAGCTCCAGCCTTAAAGCGACTGAGGCTCGAAAAGGTGGGAGTGGTCCTTTCTTTCTCTCATCATGGCTTCTCCTGCCTTCATGCACTCCGTAGTTCTCTCTTCCTCATCCCCTGAGCTCTAGTGGCCCCAGTCTGGCTGTTTCAATAGTTGTAAATTGGTTGATTTATGGGAAGGAGTGATGCTGGGGACTCTATTCAGCCATCTTGACTGGAAGCCAAAAAAATGTTGCAGGTATTCAGATTGTGATAACACTGAATGTAGAGATCAACTTGGAAGAATTAAGTTCATTCATTAATCTTCCCATTCAATAGGAAGGCATTCCTTTCTACTTAACTATTTTTTGTTTGTTTTTCTTCAGAAATAAGTAAAAAAAATTTTCTCATTTTGGTCTTTCACATTTATTTCAAAGTTTATTTCATTCTGAAGGGATGTGGGTAGAAGATGATTTGGGTTACAATATTAAATGGGACAACCTCTTGGGTTTTTCACGTACACAATCACACAACCTAAAAATAGTGATACAGTATCTGTTCCAATGAGAAGTCTCCTAGTGCTTTGATATTAAACACAATGCTGGCTTTTAAAGTATGTGTTTATGTATGCACATATATATTGGCATACACATATATATGCAAAAATGTTTGCACATTAATCAAGTGAAAGAAGCTTCAATCTGTTTATAGTTTACTAAGAATTTTTATTTTAATCATATTGAATTTTACCAATGCTTTCTTTATGTCTGTTAAGATGATCACATTATTTTCCTCATTCGACCTATTAATATGATGAGTTATATGAAAAGATTCTCTGATCTTTAACACTCCTTGCAATCCTGAATAAGCTATTTTTTCACGGTTTCTGCAACTAAAGAATCACTATATTGTATTTGCTAATATTGTATTTTGGATTTGTGTATCACCATCCGTAGAATGATTAGTACGTATTTTCTTTTTGAGCTATGTTAAGCAGGATTTGATAAATATTTTTCTAGCTCCTTTATTAAAATGAGCTTAGAATCATAGCTGGTCTAGAAATGAAAGTACACATCGGGGTAAAGGAAGGAGGTAGATGTTCAGGCTTAGGGAGCAATGTGTTTAGAAAACAGGAGCCTGGTGTTTGTGTGTGTGTGTGTGTGTGTGTGTGTGTGTGTGTGTGTCTGTGTGTGTGTGTGTGTGTGTAAATATGCACATTGTGTTTCTTAATGAGGAGCTAGAACCTAATACAGGTGAGCTGAGGTCTCCAGACTTAACCTTTAATTCACCCTTCTATCAGTAAAAATAAACTTGAGCCTGCACCCTTAAATGTTTGTTGATTTACTTATAAATGATCATGGGTACATCTGTAGTTATATGCTAAGAAACCTGAAGAGAAGCCTTTAAGTATTTATTATGAAGTTCATTGAAACTTTACGAAGTACTATATCATGTCCTGCATAACTTAAACACCACTTAAGAAATTATAAATGATTTTTTTCTAATATGATAGCTTTACCATTAAGTACCAGCTAAAGTTATAATGTGCTCCTGGGGTGAGGTTCATTTGAAGTGATAGTGAGTATAAAATTAATATTATAAATAGTCTTTTTTACAATTTCAACTTTATTTTTAATGTCAACCTGTCAAATTGGATTAGCATGCCACTCTTTTGACCTGGTATTCTGGCTGCTGATGAACTAGTCCTCAGTACACCGGGTCCACCCTGTCATTTTCCCATTGCTCACGTGTTCTTGCACTGCTGGTGACTATGATCTAGCCCATACTTCTATTTACCTGGGCACATGTGAACACATACCACACCCAGCTGAAGTGGCTGGTAGGTGAGGGTGCCACCGTCGACCTTGTGAGCCCCTCACTCTCTTCCATCAGGGAACCCTGAGATCTCTATATGACAGGTGACCCTCTGACAACTGGACCCAGCAAGGGTGCCAGTGTCAGCCGGTATGTTAAAAGGCTAATTTCTTTCTTACATTTTCAGATTCAAGTTAAATACAGATTATCAGTAATTCATACTGACTTAATCTATTGAGATAATCTACATAAAGACTCTAATATTTTCTTCCATTGCTTAAGTAGATAATCCTCCCTTCCTGTTTTGGAGAAGCTCAGGAGACCTAGCAAGCCAGTCAGGAGGCAAGACTTGGGGGAGACAGAGCCAGAGGTAGAGAGATCCTGGGCGCTGAGTCCAGGCAGAGAACACATAGAAGGGCGATGGACAGGAGGGGTCACATAGAACTGAAAAGACTGAGGACAGTGCGCGGATTTTGATGAGTCCCAGATTTTTCATCAGACCTGAAGGGTGGGGGTGCCTGTCACCATGGTTAGAAACACAAGAGGAAGAGCAGTTTGTGAGGCAACTGATGTCTTTTGAGGGGCTGTGGGATGCCTAGGTTACCTTGTATCTGGGGCTTTGAGATTCAGGAGAGAGGACAGGAGAGTGGTCTGGGCTGAGAAGGGAGATGTGGGGGTGCTCTGCATACAATTGTAGTTGACTCCCTGGGGGATGGATGAGTCCACCCAGGGAAATACGTGGAGTGACACAAAAAGCAGGCAGTGTCCTAGGAATCACCATGGTTAGGGACAGAGAAGAAGGTGCCAGGGAGGAAGAATGAGGAGCAGCTGGCCCTCTCTCCAGACTTTGTGAACAGTCTGGGCACCTTGGCTGGCACAGCCCTGATGTAGCGAGCCCCCATCGGACCCTCAGGTCCTATCACAGGTGCACAAGAGCAACTGAGCCAGAGAGGCAGCTCATGCAGGCCATTAGGGCCATGGAGGACTGTCCATGACGATCACCAGGCCACTGTCTCTGCGGAGGTGCTGCCACCTGCCAAACAGCACAGAGGGAGCTGCCCCTGAGATCCCACTTACTTTTGACAATACTGTTTTGTTGGCACCACATATAAGTGCGACATTACAAGGAAAATTGGGGTCTTGTGACAATTGCTCCTCCAGATGTTTTGTGCTTTTTTTGTTTTTTTAACATTTGTTATCTGTACAGTGACCAGAAGACCCGAAATGGTAGACTTCTAATTTGCAAAAGAGTGAGATATTACCCAATGGCTATGAGACCAGGCTTTAGAACCAGGCTGCCTGGGTTTGCTATCAGACTCTGCCACTTACTACCTGTAAAGTTTTAGGCACATTACCTAGCCTCCGCAAGCCTCAGTTTTCTCATCTGTAAAATGGAAAGAATAATATTTGTTTCAAAAAGACAGTCCATGTAAAGTTCTTGGCATGCTAAGTACTAGGTCAAGTTAGCTGATTTTAAGCCAGTGTGAAGATGACCTAAAGACAGTGCTGGCCAGACTGGTCAGAAGGGGTGCAGGGAGTGTGGCTGGCCTCTGGACAAGGCCATAGGGTCTTCATCCTAGGAAACCTGGGGAGATGAAGGCAGGTAGATCTGGGCCCTTTGCTCAGTGACTTACCACTTCCCAGCTCGGTGGGCCTGTTTCTTCCAAAGACCTGAGGCTGCTCAATAGCCAAGATGCTATTTGCATTTGCTGATCCAGCTAATAGTTTGTAGTTTTACAATAACTCTTCATTTAAACCTGTTTTTTTGTTTACTCATGTGATTAACAACTTAGTATTGTATATTCCAAGCAAATTAAAGACAGGATATTTAGGGATGGTTTGGGAATCTTTGTAGAAGAACAAGAGATACTTGTATTTTCAACTTGAAATAATTCTATATCTATTTTTGCAGTAAATAAGAGAACATCTTTTACTGGATTTCAGGATAAATAAGAGGCATCAGGTGTCAGAAATTGAAGAAGAATGTATGAGAAGAAAACTCAGAATTGATAATATTCTACTCATGAGTTGATTTAAAAATATATGAATGGGAAAGGCTGCTGTTGTTCAATTTCCATGGTAGAGCACATTACCACAGTTTGCAGAGCACCCCGATTCTGTGGGAGTGTAGCTTGAATGGACTATTTGTGGAAATCTTTTGTAAATTCTTCATATTCACTACATATTTTCTACTACATATTTTCTATTGTGGTAAAATATACATAAAAATTTCATTTTAACAGTTTTAAAGTGTGTAATTTAGTGGTATTAAATACATTCACAGTGTTGTACAAACATCACCACTATCTAGTTCCAAACGTTTTCATCACCCTGAAAAGAAACCCTTCCCACTGAGCAGTCACTACTCATTCCACTCTCCCCCCAACCCCTGCCAACCACTAATCTGCTTTCTGTCTCTGTGGATTTGCCTCTTCTGGATATTTCATATAAATGGAATCATACAATTAGCATGCATTTTGAAAACATGAATAACTCAAGCTGTCCTTTGGTTAAAGGTTGGGTATTAAAGGTGGGGAATTATGTGCTCTCTCTTCTAAGACCCCCCCCAAAGGAATAAAATATATAAACCCACAAGGACAAACAGATTGGTAGGGAAGACGCCAGTGAAAAGAAACCTCAACACTTTCTAAATGCTGGAAAGTAAATAGAAAAGCAGATAGAGAAGCCATGGCCAGAAGTGTACACTGAACACAGAGCCAATTTCCTCCTAGAATCCTGGGGCGGAACCTGTAGGTGCCACTTAAGGGGTGAGACATGAGGCTAAAGAGAGGGAGTTAACCCAAAAGATGAGTTCAGACCAGTCAACCTCAGTCATCCATCACCCAAACACCTCTTTTGCAGGATATCAGTGATCGGGTGTTTATTCCACCCAGTAGATCAGAGGTTTCTCTCTTCATGGTCCTGTGTGTTGACACTTATGGGTGTTCCAGCAATCCTGCCTGCTCAGCCTAAAGCAGAGTCCACTGTTTAGCAAGTCCTCCTCTAGTGACCCTCAGCTTCCAACCATCTTCTATTGCCACATAAGAATGAATAGACAAGGAAGACTCACCAGACATTTGAAGACTTCCAGCATGAAAAAGAGGAACCAATGCATACAAAAAGAACAAGAGGGATAACTCAGGGACTTAAAAAATAACACCAAAACTCAAACACACACAAACGCAAAAAAATCAGTATCCAATTGATATTTTAATTGGTATCCTCAAAAAATTAGAAGATAGTTGCAAATAAAAGGGATTCTAAGAGAACGAGAGTGAACTCTTAGAAATTAAAAATATTATTGCCAAAATGAGAAATTCAATAGATGTTAGAAGAAAAAATGGAGAAAATTTTCTGGAAAGGAGAGGAAAAAGACAGTGAAATTAAAAATAAGAAATACAGAGGATCTAACTCAGGAGGCTCAACATCTGATCAGTAGATGTTCTGCAAGTAAATCCAGGCAGGTGGAAGGGGGATGGGGAGAAAATTATTTTTAAAAATACAAGAAAATGTTCCAGAGCTGGAGGGTAAATGTAGAGACGTTCATTTAAAATCCACCAAGTACTAAAATAATGGATTTTAAAAGGGCTCACATCACGGCCTTTTATTATGAAATATCAGAATCCCAGGGATAAAAGACAATCCTAAAAGCTGTCAGAGCAGAAAGAAAAAGAATATCTACAAAGGAATGTGAATCAGAAGGGCATCAAACTTCTCCACAGCAGTGCTGTGCACCAGATGGCAGTGCGCCATGTTTTTGCAACTGTGAAGGATTTTCAACCTAGAATTCTACAGTCAGCCAGACTACCAGTCAGATGTGAGGAGAAAATGACATTTTCATACATGCAAAGATGCAGATAACTTCTCGTTTTAAATGTGCTTGAGTAAAACAGCTTGAAACAAGACGGGAGAAGTCACTGGGTGCAGGAGTCAACCCAGCAGAGCAGCAGAAGGGCGATCCAAGAGGACACCTGTGCAGCAGGACCTGACAGAGCCTGGTGAGGAGTGCAGAGAAGGCCACAGGGAGGGGATCTTCAGGAAAAGGGGACTCCATACAACACCTGATGTGATGACATAAAGACATGCTATGAGTCTGTTGATGACAGAAAGACAGCAGGAGGTGAGGAAGGCAATTAGAGACACAGGACAAGACAAAACACTACACAAGAGAGAAAATGTAGTCATGTATGCTCCTTTGCCTTGAGAGAGACACATTTACTGTGTCATAATGATGTAAACTACTGATTATTGATTTAACAAAAATGGTGAAATAACTATATTAGGTGGATGTGGACAGGTGAGGAGGGGACAGCCTAAGAGAGTTAAATATCCATTAATCTCAACACCATAATCGATAGATGATGTCGACAGTGGATGAATCAAGAAATAGTAGTAGAAGCACATTATCTGGAAATGGAGAAATTAACCAGTAGAAGAAACAGTTCAAAGAAGTTACAAATGCTGGCATCGGGGGAACAGGAATGGGGGTGGGGAGGCCTAGGATAAAGGGCCATTGTTTCTCTTTTTTTTGATAAAATGCAATTTTTAAAAACATGCATGTATTACATTGATAAAAATAAAGCAAATAAAAATCAACTCAAGCTGAGGTACGAGAAAAACAATATGTAAATGGTATCTAGAAGCCATTTCTAGAAACCATCAATTCATTTGTGATTAAGACCTCTATGCTCTACAACTGTAGACAATGTTTTAAAATTCCAAATCCTATGACAAATGAAAAATGTCCCCTTAGAAAAGAAGATGAACCTGCACCCAGCAGAAATGAGCTTCTATCCATTTCCAGAAGAAAATTCATTGCTCATTATGAGAATACATACAGAGTGTCTCTATCAAACTACAACCTGAGTTGTTAAACTTAAAATTTAACAGTTTTAAAACTTTACAAAGACCATGAAAAGCCTTTATAATGCTGTAAATTCCAACCTGGGTGAATGCATGAAGTCCATACAAATTCTGGCTTCCTTCAGCTTCAAGTAGTTCAGCATGTAAATCCTTAGGAATCAAGAGGAATTCTAAAAGTGAAATACGTTCATCTTTGTAGTCAAGGCAGTTGAGCAGCATGTAGGTCAGTAAGAAAGGGATTCTCAATTCCACTCAGCATGTGCACACACCAGTGTGTCCAAGGAAGCCTTCTCAAGGCTGTCCAAGAAGTTGCAGGGGCTGAGTAAGTTGGGCAGGAATAGATGTTTCTCTCTGCCCGAGTGAGCCCTTCTTGGTTCCCAAATGCCTTGGACATCACAAGGTGTATTATTCAGCTGGAGCTTCCAAAACAAAATAGCCCAGACCGGGTGACTTAAACAACAGAAATTTATTTCTCACGGTTCTGGAGGGTGGAATCCAAGATCAAGGTGCGGGCAGGTTTGATTTCTCCTGAGGCTTCTCTCCTTGTCTTGCAGATGGGCTTCTTTTCACTGTGTCCTCAGGTGGCCTTTTCTCTGTGCACAGGCCCCCAGTGTATCTTCCTCTTCTTATGAGGACACCGGTCTTACCAGATTAGGGCCCACTCTTATGATGTCACTTAAACTTACCTCTTTGAAGGTTCTATCCCCAAATACAGTCTCACCAAGGGTTGGGACTTCAACACATGAATTTTGGCATGTGTAGGGGGTGGGAGGGAGCACAATTCAGTCCATAGCACAAGGGGTAGGCGAAGAGCTGTTCTACAGTAAGTTCTGTTTAACTCTGGTGGGAACTAAAGGACCAAATGGCCCTTCTCAAGAGCCTCCCATTGAAGGACACACATTATCCAAACCTGGAGCCATCTACAGAGCTGTGCACTGGAAGTCACATCTCTTGATTGCTAGCTGTCAGTGTCTGTCAACGACCTCAGGCTGCCACAGAGAAGAGCCTCCCAGAGAGGGATGCTGTGTGATGGTGTCGTAACATGGATATAAGAGACATGCCATCGGATGTGTTTCCAAAAATCACATCCAATTTCCCAAGTTTCAGTGCTTTGAGGGAGTAACATATTAAGGCATAGGAAATGGACTTGAGCGGAGTTTTCCATTTCTGTTTCCCACAGAAGGACTCTCCAAGCTGCAGTACAATTCTGAAATTGAGGAAGAAACTTCCAGTTCTCTGGTAAAGATTTCTGTGGAGACAAATGGATTTTGGACAGAAATACCTGGACGCCTGCTTGGTGACCAGAGATTGTGCAGGAAAGGAAAAATACTCATATTTTGCTATGTGGTTTAACTGTGATAGTGTTTAAGCAGTTATAATAATGCCAACATGGAATATTAATCTAACCAAAACTAAGATTAACTCCGTGGGAGGCTCTTTGGAGGGCAGGGCACATGTAACGTTAGCCAGAGGGTAAGAGAGAGACCCAGATCCCCATCTTTCATCAGGAGAGGTCAATAAATCCTCATCTTTGACAGAGGGAAGTCAATAAACAATGCCTACAACTGAAAAATCATGAATTAGGAATACAGATATGTTACTTAGAAGCATAGATGTAAATCCTAAAACAATCAGTTAAAGCAGGAGAAAGTGGTTACCTGTGGGGAGGGGGAAGAAAGAGACAGGGAATGGGCCTGCTGTTTTATTTTATTTTTTAAGCAACATAGCTTGTAGAACTGGTTGACACTTTAAATTCTGGGCAAGTATAATTTTGATTAAAAATAAACAAATTAAATTGTAAAGAAAAAAAATGAAAAAAAAAGTAAATTGTGCTGACTCAGTGTGATTTGTCCTAAGATGACCGTATAGAAAAGACAGCAGCCACAGACACAACAGCAGTAACAGCAACAGCAGCAACTATGAGACAATATCCATTAGTTAGCACTTTGATAAGAAAGTTCACTTATTCAATAAGCATTTATTGAGCACCTACTTTATGCCATGCCCTGATAATCATGACAGTCAAGGTTCCTGCCCTCACATTTTATATTCTAGTGAGAGAGATGGAAAAATACATAAACCATCAAATAAATAAGATTATTTCCTATAATGTTGAGTGCTTTGAGGAAAATTTTAAAAAGTCATCTAGAAAGAAACTGGGAGAAAGGAATGATTATTTAGACTGGGTGACCAAGGAAGGTGTCTTTAAAGAAGTGGGGTTTAGCTCAGACCTGAGCAATAAAGGGGCAGCCATGGGAAAGGCAGAGGGAACAGACTGTGCAAAAGCCTGAGGTCGGAACAAATGTGGTGTGTTTGAGGAATGGCCAGGAGGCCAGTGTGACTGGATTGTAATGAGCAAGAGGGAGAGAGCATGTGATGGGTATATGGGCCAGTCAGAACCTAATCCCACAGGGCCTTTTAGGGGCTTGTAACAGGTGAGATTTTATTCTAAGTTTGATGGGAAGTCACTGGAGGGTTTTCAGCAGAGTTGTTTTAGTATCTGATTTATGCTTTAAAAATATGTCTGGTTGCTTAATGAGGGCTAGATTGGGATGGGGGTGGAAAGGAGAGGCAAGAGTGGGACAGGAAGTTTAGTGTAGAGACACTTGCAGAATTCAGGACAGGGTAAAGGCTTTGGAGATAGAGCCTGGTGGGCAGATTTGGGCTAGGAATTTTAAGGGGATCTCTAAAGGGCAACTAAGAGGCAGGTGAGAAAACCTCAGAGGGAGAGGGGCAGAAGGAAGGAAATCTATTCCTGCAGCAGCTGTTCTCCCCAAATTCTCAGTTTCCCCTTGACATATGTGAACAGAAGCTCTGGTCATGGGTGGCTGAGGGACCTAAGAGACTATGCAGGGAATAAAGACTTGCCAAATTGCTTTAAACTTGGCCCATCTCCATCCCGGCTTTCACTACTCTTGACATGAACATGTAACTGAGCTTGTAAATAACTGTGCTTGGAGGCAGAGCTGGGAATTACGCCCCTCTGGACAGCTATTCAGAGGCTGAGAGAATAGGGCCCACTCGCTATAATGCTATGCATTAAAAAGCACTTATGCTGCTAAAACCAGCATTAGAATTGCACATAAACATTGCTGTCATGCTCTCAATGGGACTCTGGAGTCCAAGTGGGACTCTCAGAGTCTGCAGAGGGGAGAAAACCTATCTCAGGCAGTGCAATGATCTCTTCCCCTCGGCCCACCGAGCAACGCCACCTCTTTCCTGCAGAGAATCCCCTCCATAAGTGGGGAGAAAAATGAGATTATTTCCAAGCCAAGATTAAACTGGGTCCACACTGCATGGAGATGATGGGCCTCTGAGAGAAGAGAAATGAAAGAAAGCCAAGAAAGCATATCTATCCAGGGGTGGCAGGAGGGGACAGTCCCAGTGTTCATGGGACTTACAGGAAGCTCCAGGCACAGTGCCTAGAACACAGCAAGTTGTGAATGAATGAGTGAATGAAGATGAGATCCATCTACCTCCAAAAGTCTAGTCTCAATAATGCTTTATTAATTCAATTTTTGTTTAAGGATCAAGTGAATCTGCTGGGCCAAGTCTCCAAAAAGGGCCTTAGGGGTTACATCTAGGCAGTTGGCACTCACCCACGAATTTGTGCTATATACACAGGGCATCTATCCCACCCCAGTAATTCTGTCCCTAATGCGATCTGAAGTCTAGAATTATCCATGACCGAACTGAAGGAAGTGAGTCAATACTAAGCAGTCATCTGGAGTGTATACACTGGACCACAGTTCATCCTAAGGAAGTAATCGCGGGGATTAGCCGGCTCTTCAGAAAATTGTCAACTCTCAAATTTACTTGGTTCTTAAAGAAGTGACAAGAGATATTTCTGAAACCTCTAGTGTGCAGCTGGGGGGAAAAGGACCTGGATAAGAACTCTGTGCTGGTGTAAGCCAAGCTTTGCACACCATGCCTCCTTTCCCATGTATGAGAAAGAATCAAATTACTACCCATCTAGTAAGGGTGCCAAAGGATAAATAAATCACTGTGTAAGGACACTTTGCTTCAGGTCCAAAGTATGTGAAACTTCTCACAGAAAAGAAAAAGATAGTTAAAAAGTATACAAACTTCTTGAGCCCCGAAGCAGCTGTCCCAGCACTAAAAAGTTCTTCACTGGGCTTAATGGCTTTTAACACCATGTTGATTCTCATGTAACACACAGTTACCAGTAACTAATATACGGCTCTGCAACAAATTAAAACAATGTGCATTAGAGAATTTGGACCTTAAAGAAAAAGGCCTGATATTAACTAGAAAAAAGATGGTAAGCTCAACCAAAATTCATACATTAATTTATCCAACCTTTTACAGTGAAAAAGGGTTCATGCTCCATTTGTGTAAGTAAAAGAGATACAGAAGAAAAGAAAATGGGACAGCAAACTTTATCACCCCTTGGCAGTAGCCACCAAGACGTGGTTAAGTTATGTTTCTGGTCCTCCCTTCCTGAAGAAAAGAAAGCATGTCAAACTTTTCAGAAATTTAGCCATAAATATGTCTAGGATCAAAAAGTTCTAGCAATTTCTGCGGGGTTCGGGAAATGTTTTATATCTTGATCTAGATGGTGGTTACATGGGTATACGCACATAAAAAATTATTGAGCCATTTATTTAAGATTTGTGCACTTACAGTATATATGTTATACCTCAGTAAAAAAAATCCTAGACAATGAAGGATTAAATTCTAGAAAAATTCATTTACTTGGAATATCTTATTTCCTAGTGTTGCCATATAAGTGAGGGATTATTTTACTTCTCGTACATATTAATTGTAAAATAGCTACGACTGATAGAACATTTACCAAGTACCATACCCTATGCTAATTGCTGCATAATTAACTCATTTAGTAGTCACAAATTCCATGTCCTCAATAAGAACTGAGGTCCAGAGAGGCTGTCATGTAAGATCCATAAGAACAGGGAACTGTATCCACTGTGATTATGGCCAGTCTGTCTTCTGAATCATCATATCCCCAGTACAGAGACTGGTGTCTTGAATATGATAGGCATTCAACAAACTTTTGTAAAATGAAAAATACTTTGCCCAATGTCACATAACTATTATTGGAAGATTCAGGTTCAGATCTTGAGTCTGCCTCTAAAGCCCGAGTTATTAACTATTTCATGATATTTCTTCTCATATAAAACACTTAAGTCTATATAATAACCTAAAACCATAATAAACCAACTTTAGGAATACCAAATTGAAGTCTACTATACCTGCAAAAAAGTGCATAAAATATACTCGTAAGCTTAAAGAGTAATAATAAAATGATTCGTCCACCACTGTTAAGAAATATAACATCATCAGTACCGTAGGAGCCCCGCAGCTCCCCCTGCCAATCTCTAGAGGTAACTCACCAGAATTTTGTGTTTATCAATCCTTTGCCTTTCTAGATTGTTTTAACACATATTGGTATCTGTATTAGTCTGTTTCTGTTGCTTACAACAGAATACACAGAACTGGGTGAATTACAAAGAAAACC
The DNA here is from genome assembly GCF_027409185.1 of Cynocephalus volans. Classification (NCBI taxonomy): domain Eukaryota; kingdom Metazoa; phylum Chordata; class Mammalia; order Dermoptera; family Cynocephalidae; genus Cynocephalus; species Cynocephalus volans. The sequence goes on from NC_084470.1 coordinate 21,447,790, forward strand.
GAAATTTATTGCTTACAGTTTTGGAGGCTTGGAGTCCAAAATCCATCTGGTGTTGGTGACAATGACCCAGGGGTCTTACATTGCTAGATGGTGGAAGCAGAGAGAGCAGAGAGAGAGACAGACCCTCCTCTTCTTTTAAAGCCCTCAGAACCACGCTCCTGACCACCACTTTTAATCCATTCACTACTCCATGGCCCTACAATCCAAACATCTCTTCAAGACTCCACTTTTCAATGACCATAATAGGATTTCCCACCCTCTTAACAGTCACAGTGGGGGCCAAGTTTCCAACACATAAACTTGGGGAGTAATTCAATTTCTGGTCTCCTGCCTGGCTAAACCTGTCAGGCAGAAGGCATGGGGGACCTGATGATGAGAAATTGAGTTCTGTTGATCAGAAATTGAATTCAAGCTTCAGTGAGTTTGGGGGGACATAATTCAATCCACTACAGTATCCTTGAACCATATAGTGCTTTATTTTTCCTGTTTTTGAACTATAAATAGCAGATGACTTTTTCATACTCTCATTACATTGGTCTTTAACCGTAATAAGTTATCCAGTCTATTACTTTCTCTATATTCTTCTAATTCATCAGCCCAGTTATGTTTTGTGGTTTAAAAAAAACAAATAATTCTCTTCCCAATATCATAATCTCTTTCATTTCTTTCTTGTTTTCATTGAGCCTATTCAGTAGAGTGCTTGTAAATGTTTTAATAAGCAACTGGGGGGTGGGGGAGAGCTGATTCGTAGTACTTGCTGGTTTCCTTGGTGTAAATTTTCCTACTGTGGCTGATTTCAAACTATCACCAGCTTGCCTCTGAACATGGGGTTTGAAAGAGATACACACAACTGGCTCTTGCAAGCTGATACAAGCCAACACCAAGATATCCCTGAACGTGCCATACAAAACCTGAAGCCTGGATAAGCCCAACTAAACATTGTATCCTATCCCCTATCGTAGCAGAGCAACCAGTTGGGCTAAGCAAAAGCAGAAATCAGAGGGCAAAGGAACCCATGACATAGTCCACGCGGGTCCACATCTTCAGGGCAGAGAATGGGGCTGTATTAGTTTCTTATTCCTGCTGTAACAAATTACCACAAACTTAATGGCTTAAAGAACAGGTATTTATTCTCTTATGGTTCTGGAAGCCAAAAGTCTGAAGTAAGTTGTACAAGGCTAAAATCAAGGCATCAGCAGATCTTCGCTCCCTTTAGAGACTCTAAGGGAGAACCTATTTCCTTGCCTTTTCCAGAGTCCAGAGCTGCATTCTTTGCATCTCATGGCCCCTTCCCACATCTTTAAAGCTGTGATGTACATCTCTCTCTGGCTCTGCTTCTTTCCCATGACCTCCTTCCCTTCTGTGTCAAATCTCCCTCTGCTTCCCTCTTATAAGAGCACTGTGACTGCATCTAGGGCCTTCTAGGTAATCCAGGATAATCTCCCATCTCAAAGTCCTTAACTTAATCATATCTTGGAAGTTCTTTTTACCATATAAGGTAACATTCACTGGTTCCAGGGATTATGACCTGGATATCTTTGAGGACCATTATTCAGGCTACCACTAGGGTAGAGGAGGGTGGAAAGTGAATCTGGAAGAGAATGGAAGGTGTCCAGCACCATCCACCCACTGCCACACAGCATCCATTCCTGTCCTTCCTTTAGGTGAAAAGTTCATGTCTCTGACACAGGAAATACTTAAACTCCCATCAGGTACCATGTTATTGTGGAGCAATGCCAATTTGGTGATACTCCCTCCTGAAACCTAAACTATTAGGCACCACCACTGTTCTCCACGCGTGGTAGTGTTGGGGAAGAGGAAAAGAGGGAGGTGAAAACATCAGTCAGCACGGAGCACAGCTCCTACAGTTCCTACTTCTATAGTTTGTCCTGCGGTCCGTGTTGAAATCAAAGATGCAAAGGAATCTGGGGTTCTTGGGGCTTCTGGGGTCCTCTCGGCAGGGGTCCAGGTAGCATAATGTCATTAATGTGTTGAAGTAGGATGCGTGCAGTGGGCTGTCAGTATGACTGGCACTCTCTGCAGCATGGCTGCTGCACTAGGATGGCATGGGGGACTATTCCAAGAGGCTTGTCACCTCCCTGGGTCTCACTTTGGTATGAAGCACGAGTCCTCGCTAATCTTACCTCTCCAAACTAAAGGAGGGTCTGTCAGACTCAGCCCAAGGTGCAAGGAGTGAGTGTGGGTAAAGCAGCTCAGAGGGTCTTTTATCTCTACTGTAGGCAGTAGGATAAACTGATTCAGTGAGTAGGCGGCTGAGTTTTTCTATCTTACAACCCAGACAAGTCATTTTTGTTTTTTGTTTTTTGTTTTTTGATTTTGTGAAGAATTTATTTTATTTATTTATTTATTTATTTTAAATTTTATTTTGTCGATATACATTGTGGCTGATTATTGCTCCCCATCACCAAAACCTCCCTCCCTTCTCCCTCCCCCCTCCCCCCCAACAATGTCCTTTCTGCAGACAAGTCATTTTTGAACTGAAGAGCCACGATTGGCTGGCATTGTCTATCTGGACTCACAGTGACCCCTTGTCCCAAAGCAGTTTAGGACTTCTGTCTAGCTGGGTTGGCTGGGATAAGGGAAAGCCCCCCACAGTATGAGGGAGGAAATTCACTAAGTGCAGAGCAGGGTGCGAGCGTGGGGCACGTCAGTGAACTCTGAAATATTACCCACACCACCTCTCTCATTTGCACCCAGCGGTGGCTCTCTAAAGTTGGTGAAATCTCTTCGTTCCTCAGCTGCTGTTCGCTCTCCAGCCCACTCCACGCTGAAATCCAGGATATCTCTCCACTCAGCAGCTCCCTGCGAGTTAACCAGGACCCACTCCCAGTGGACACGTGGAAGTCCTTATCCCACTTGTCCTTTCAGCAGCATTCTCTTATGCTTACATGCACCGGATTGTCTGTGTTTGCCCCTCCAGATCCCTTCTTCATCCTTTCCACCCTGTTCTGTGACCCAGGTTACATCAACAGGCCCCCATGCCTTCTGCCTGACAGGTTTGGCCAGGCAGGAAATCAGAGAGAGAGGAGAGAAAGGACAGGGTGTTTATTCCTCTGATTTCTTCCCCTCCCCTCCAGGATGCAATCTGGTGACTGTTGGGCAACCCACCCTGACAACCACATCTCTCATGGACTCAGGCAATTTCTCCTCTCTCCCCGTGCCCCTTGGGCCTGGGGTGTTAAGAGTAATCTCTTGCTGGCCCTGGGGTGCTGCAATATCCCTTGGTGGTTTTCCTTACATTGTTCACCCCTTTGCAAATAATCCCTTCCTTAAACTCTTTTACCACCTCTTTTTGTTGTGCCAATATAAGTTGATTGCCTCTTGCTTGAAACAGATTTTTTCACTTAGCCTCATGACACCTCACTTGCCTGCTTTTATCCAAATTTTCTCTCCACTCCTCCTCTGTCTCATTGGCAGGTTTCTCCTATTTCACAAAACCATAAATTTTAGGATTCCATAAGTCCTTAGCCCTCTTTCTTCCGACTACACTCCTTTCCAAGGCACTCTCTTCGATATCCACATCTTCTACCTGTAAGCCAGCGACTCACAAATTTGTAGCTCCAGCCACACCTGTCCCTAGAGATCCGGACTCATATGTTCAACCTCCTGTTTTCTATAGTTTCATTCATTGTATCCATGAGAATTTTTCAAGAGCCTATTGTGTTCCAGCAGGCCCTCTTCTAGAAGTGTTCTTGGATGTTCAAAAGGGCCTCAAACTCTGCTCGTCTAAACTGAATCCATGTTTTCTTGCTCTCTCCCTCAACCCTCTTCCTCTTCCCGTGGTCCTTGCTCCAGTGAGGGGCCAACACCATCCATCAACCCCACACAAGGACCTAGGGGGCATCTTCAATGCTCTCCTTTCCTCACTCTCCATCACTAGCTCATCAGCAAGTCCTTTCACATTAGCTCCTCTTGAACCTAACCAATTTTCTCCATCTCTATCACCACCACCGGAACCCAAGCTGCCTCCCTTTCTTACCTATATAGCACTCACTGCAGTAGTCTCCTTTCTTGTCCCTACGCCAATAAATAGTGAACTTACTGAGGCAAAAATCTGGTCATGCTATATCCAGCCCCGGCTTAAAATCCTCCAGTGTCTTCTGCTTGCTCTTCTAACAAAGCTACCTGAGGCCTGCCTCCTGCTCGCCTCTCCAGCCTCTTCTCAAACTACACCCCCTTTAGCACCCTGTTCTCTGGCCCCTCATCTTCTTCCATTTCCTAGAGTTGACATGTTTCCCCTGCTATGGAATCTTGACCCTTCCTGTTCCCTTTGTTTGGAACACTCTCCCCACATACCCCACATCACTCCATAGCAAACTCTTACTTACCTTTTAGCCCTCAGCTGAAATCTCACATTCTCAAAGATGCCTTCCTCGGCCCCTCTTTTAAATCTACATCACCTTGTTACTGTGAAATTATCATAAATGTATATATTGGTCTCTGCCACTTGTTCCTGACACAGAGCTCCTAAATCCCTTGGATTTCCTGGGTGATAGGAGCATCTTTTGTTCTAATGTGGTGACTCTTGGCGAACTCCTGGATGGGGGCCTAGTTACCAGAAAGATCAAGCCATGGTTAGAAGCCTCACTCTCCCCCGTCCTCTGAGGAAGGGAAAGGAGCCGGAAATGAAGATAATAATTGATCATTTCTATGTGGTAAGGCTGCTATAAAAATCCCAAAAGTACGGGGTTCAGAGAGCTTCCAGGTTGGTGAGCAAGAATGTATCCATGTGCTAGGAGGGTGGTGTACCCAACTGCAGGGGGACAGGAGCTCCTGCGCTCAGGACTCTTCCAGACCTTGCCCTCTGTACCTCTTCCTTTGGCTATTTTTCTGTATCCTGTGTAGTATATTTATAATAAACTGGTGAACCTAAGTAAGTGTCTGCCTGATTTCTGTGAGCCATTCTAGCAAATGCTCAAATCTGAGGAGAGGGTATTGAGAACCCTCAATTTATAACCAGTTGGTCAGAAGTACAGGTCACAACCTGGGATGTGTGACTAGCATCTGCAGTCTTGTGGGACTGAACCCCTAACCTAAAGTGTAGCTAAATCTGTGCTAGTGTCAGAATTGAATTGAGTTGTAGGTCACCCCACCGGTGTCAGAGAATTGGTCAGTGTGGGAAAAAACCGACACATCTGGTGCCACAAGTGAAGTATTGACTGGTGCACGAGGAAAACCAGTTTGTTGTTCCTATATTCATCGACTCTGAGGGTAGCAGACGCTTCTTCTCCACAGCACTCATCACGGCTGTAATCTTAGACTTACTTAAGTGCCATTTTGGGTACTGTACTGTAACTGCACCGGAGCTGAAGAGCCGCATGTGTTTCATTCAACACCCCATTCGCAGTTCCCGGCACACAGCAGGTGCTCAGTAAATATTTGTGGAATGAAAAGGTAAAGGAAGAGTTTCCTTGAGATTGAGACTTACTGTAGAAATGATATATCCAGGTTTCCGTCAGTGTCATTTCTCCTTGATGCAGTTTCTCGAAGGCTTTGAAGAAGCCAAGTGGTTTGATAACTGTTGGGGCACAAGACAGCAACGGTGGCCTGAGATGATTCCTAGTGAGGTCCACATTGCTGATCCAGGAGCCAGTCCCCAAAGCCTCAAAAGGAAAATACTCAATGTGTCACTTAATTGCCCCCAAAAGAGACTAACCTATCAAGAAATGTATATTATTTAGTGATTTAATCACATTCCTTAATTTTATTTTATTAGAACATTAAAACTATTTTAATCACTAAAATTTAAATTAGAACTCAATTAGAGCAAGATTTGAAGCAATGGAAATATTAAGTTATGAACAGGTACTACTCTTACTAATCCTTGACTACTAATTTAATTTGACTTCCTTCTAATGTAATCAGAAGAGATCAAAGTTTTCCTCTTAGAAATCCCAAATATTAGTGTCAGTTCTTACTATCTGGCAGGCACTGTACTGGTACTTTACACAGATTTTGCTCCTTTAATTCTTTCAATATCTTTCTCTTTTCTAGATAGGGAAATTGGGGCTCAGGACCTTATGGTTATAACTGTTCCCCAAACCTTATAGCTAGTACTTACTGAGGCCAAAAGCCAGTCCCTGAAACCCTAACTCCGGGGCTTTTGCTCTTATGATTGCATTAACTCTGAGTTCTTGCATCCTTCATGATCGTAGATGAAAGGATATAACTCTCAGTGCATCTTCATGCTTGCTAGCATGAAACCCTGTGTTTTGTTTTGTTTTGTTTCCTAGTTGGAAAAATGGAGTTTTCCACTCTCTTTGCTTTAACAATAAATGTTTCCAGGCATTCATGAGTCTTGTAAAAATGGCTTGATAAAATCCAGCCAATCAAGAGATAAATAAACATACAGAGCTAGAAAACAGAGAAGTTGTGATAAACTGGTGCTGGGAATTGAATCCATGAAATATGAACTAAGACTTAACAACTGTGAGAGCTATGGTTACACAATAAGAACACGTGAGGACAGATTCAAGAGGTGGAGGAGATGACAGGAGGAAAAATAAGAAGGATAATTTCCCCAGTTTTTAGATCATGGCTCAATCAATGCTGCCTAAAATTTAGGTGTCTGGTTTATTTTAAAAAGTAATGACACCGGCCTCTAAAACGGTTTCTTAATCTGTGTTCTCAATCTTAGTACTGTGTTTAGGGAATCTCTTATTGTGAAGAAGCATTTATCTAAAGTTCAGGCATTTCTTCATTTCATTTTGATTTCTTTCTTTTTAAATTCAATTAAATTACAATGTAATATTTGTAATATTTTTTTCTTAAAGTTAGTACATAGTGTTATTTTATTTTTATAAAAATACATCTCATGCTCATTCTTTCTCTCACTCATAAGGAAATGTCTAAAATGGAGTTTATCTATATTAACAATGGTTATTTCAAGGTGAAAGAGTTTGGGGACATTTTTCTAAATAACCACAATTCCATTATTACAGCTGACAAAATTAACAATAATACCTTAACATCATGTAATACCCACTCTGTGTCTAAAATTCCCCAAACTGTCCTCCAAATGGTTATTCAAACTAGGATCCAATCAAGGACCACACATTGTTATGTCTGTTAAGTCTCATTGTCTCATTTAATGTAGAACCACCTCCTTCCCTTTTTGTTTTCCTTAACAATAATTTGTCAAAGAGACCAGGCTACTTGTCCTTTAGAGTGTACTACCTTACAGACTTTGGGTCATTTGTGATAGTTTCACTAATCTCTGCATTTCTTGTAAACTGAAAGTTAAAACTAAAGGTTTGATTAGATTCACTCTAAATAGGTTTGGCAAGAATATGTCGTAGCTAAGTTGTACTTCATGTCGTTTCAGTATGGAAGGCACATACTATCTGGTTGTCCTGCTAGTAGTGATGCTAAGATAGAGCATTGAGTTAAGGTGACAACAGCCAGATCCCTCCTTTGTAAAGTTACTCTTTGCCCCTTGTGACCAGGAAGTAATCTATGGGGAGATGTTTTAGCACCAGATAACTATCCCCTTATGGTTTTAACACCCATCGATGATCCATGCCTGAATCATTCCTCATATTAGGGGTGGCAAAGTAGTGATTTTCTAATTCTGTAAGGGTACGTATTATTAGCTGGGGTTTTACTGTAAAAAAGAATGTTCTCTCATCATGTGGGGCTAATTGGAAAGGCAGGATAATGTCTAATTCTTTCTCATTAATTACAAATTTTAAAAGTAAGGAGCTGCTATAACAGCCTCGTCTGATGGTGACAGTTTTTTTTTTCCCCAGCTTTCTCTCATTTGAGTATCATTATAGGCTCATGGATTTTTATATATTCAATTTACAGTTATTTTTCATTTGATGCTTAAATTGTCCAAACTTTGGCAAGTAGGCAACCCTTCAAGCTGTGTCTATATCCTTTTAATACAACCCCATTTTTCTTTGAAAACTTCCTTGCTTTCTGGCTCTCTTGAGTTGGTTTTTAGCAGAGTAAACCCCATCCATTTCCCTCTGGTATCGAGAGTAGACATTTACCAAAACATTGTGTATCTGATGCACACATTTACATACTTAACCCAAAGCTGGGTGCTGGGCAAGAACCTAAAGAAGGATGTGGTCCGTTATTTGCTGGTCGAAACTCATATTCTTGCTGTAGAGATGACTGGCACCAAGCACAGTTAGGGGAAAGAAGAGGTAAGCATTTGTCCTGGTTGGCTGTCAGTCAAGCACATGGGCCCATGCATAATCAAGAGGCTGGGGGAACCTTTGACACCAGCATCAGGCCGTTGGCCCAGGGGGGTGGGGTGGGCTGTCTCCTGCCTCAGTGAGACTCAGGCTAATGTCCAGTGTTTACCTGGTTTCTGGAGTGCTCACCTCAAACCCCACCACTGAAATGGCACCCCCAGCAGGTGCTGTGGTTTATTCGAGAGCTTGGGTTTGGAGGCAGCACAAAGTTTCCAGGAAGAGGGCTGCAAGGTCGGAGTAGGTGGGTGAGCTGGTATACTACTTGACCTGAAATCTCACAGCCTGGTGGAGGGAGTGTTCTCAGTGGGCCACTGATTGGCTTGGGTGATGATTGGGACCATGTCTGTTTCACTCTCTCTCAACCGTGTGACTGGCTCCTGGTGGGCAGCAGCCTGCCTTGCTCACCTTCCTATGCCCAGAGCCTGACACCATGCCCTATACATCAATAATTATTTGATGCCATTAAGAACTTCAGAAATACATTGAGTTTACATTTGAAGTAGTCAAGAGGGGAAACAGCTTATTTTAGGCAGAGGACTACAAATTTAACATTGAAGTAGGCCCAGGGTTAGGTATGCGAGGAGAAAATGTAACACAAAATGATTAGATAATATCTATTAAGAACTTAATTTTGTACCCAGCAGGTAGTAAAGGACTGGGTAAATGTTATTAAAGATAGCATAGCATATTCAATAAGCATCTGTCTTTGTCACATACTTTCTTGAATAATGCTTATGTAAAAATATTTCACCTCTCTGAAACTCAGTTTCCTCATCTGTAAAATGGGGACCCATAACAGTACCAACCTCTCAGGGATGTGGTGAGGAATAAATGAGATAATTCATGTGAAGGACTTCATCAGAGTCTAGCACAAAGTCACTGTTTCACATGTGTCAGCCGCTAGTATTTTTACTGGCAGGGGGAGATGTTGGATGTAAACTGTGTCGATGCTGCAGAGAATTTCAGAACGTCAGGACCAAGAAAGAGTCTTTGGAGTTGGAGCAGATGTTATGAGAAAGTCTAAGAGCAGTGTTATTACAATGGTGGGAAATAAAGAGGTGCATTTTGTTATGAGAGTGAAAGAAAACTGGAAATGAGGCAAATAGGACACTCGTCTGATAAGTAGCTGGAAATAAAAAAAATAAGTAGAAGGGAGAGCAAAAATAAGGGGGTTCTGTATTGTCTGAAATAGAGGGGTGACCTTTATCTATTTGAAGGGAGAAAGGAAGAATCCAGAACAGAAGGAAAAAATAGAAATAGAAATAGTGGAGAGACACGCAGCAAAGGTAGGCTCAATTAGTGCCTGACACAGACCCATTCACCCACCCTGCTGTTTATCCCTGGACTGAAGAGAGAGAGAGAGAATAGATTTTCCCACTCAAACACCTGCATGGTTCTTCCATTAAAACCAGCAGCAAGGCAATCCAGAAAGCCTTGATTTTTGCCTATGCACTTACTGGACATTTGACCTTACTCTGGTTACTTTGCTTCTCTGAAACTGTTTCCTTCTCTGGACATCCTCGCAGGGATGCCTTAAAAATTAGAGATAATGCACATAAAACACAAGTGACTTTGTAGGTGATCAATAAATAGTAGTTACTATGTTATTAGTAGTTCATATTTATATGTCAGCCCCCAATTATGTAAGAAATTTTCTTGAAAATAATGTACTTGTCATCAAACATGTATTTGAAAATTATTTAAAGGGATGTTGTAAGAAATAATTTTGTATATAAATATGATCTATTCTATACAGGAAGATTGAAGAAGGCAATCTTAAGATCAGGCTAGCAGCACCATCAAGTAACTTTGGTGCTCAATCCTGCCAAAATACAGGTACACAGAACACAGGGTGATTCCCAGTAAATGAAAGAATGAGTTGGGAGGGGCCAGAATTCTTGGTGCTGCTGCTGCTGAAATATTATCAGAACTGGGGTTCTACTTAATTGAAATTTCTGATTAATTGTAGGTGAATCAGATAACCCCTTGTCATTACATTCGTCAAATATCATTCTGTAACACACAAACCCACTATATTGTCTAGTAAGTGTCATCAGTGGAACATAATTTGATCTTTCCTTGATAATTCAGGATTCTACAGTGCCACAGGTTGGTCATTACAAACATTAACAGGAAGTACAATTCTGCAGGGGAAATTAAGAAGGTTGAAGGTACTAGACTGATTTAGTACTGACCTCAGCATATAATCTCTTTATAAAGACTCACTTTTACGCATTTCTTCTAAAAGCAATTCTGTCTTGCAACTGCAGTTTGTTGGGTTCTGGTTAATCTAATTTAACCGGGGAGTAGAGAGGGCCCCCTAAGTGGTGTTTATTTCTCTGAGGCCCCATGATGCTTTCCTGGAAGCCCATTCTGTTTTCTGCCAGGCTTCTGGTTCAGGGGCATCCCCATCTGGTGCCACTAGCTACTTTTTCCCCTAACTTATCACCTCGTTTTATCCTGCCCCATTATTGAATGTACATTATTGCAACAAAGCATAATTAAAATATTAGCACAGCATTCCTGTTTAGATACCTAATTATGCAGCAATTCTATATTTTTTGTGAGATGTTTTGACATTTTTACAAGCCTGCACTGAGAAGAGTTTATTTGCATTTCAAAATAGAACTTTACTCGTGGAGAATCCACACCAAGAAGACAGAATCAGAGATTACTTTCTGATAGTGACAGCACTGCAGGAACAGCTCATCTTAGTTGAACAAACGGATTTACTAGGAATAGCCCAGATGCACACAGGTTTCTTTCCAAGGGATACTAACAGGCTTCTAGCCTTTAGCTACACCATACAAGAAGGTTCATCAAAGAGAAAGTTTATAAGCTGTTTGTAAGAAAATAGCTTTATCACAAGAAAAGTAATTTTATTAACATATTTACTAAACTATAACATTTCTGAGCTGATTCAAATATTTCCCCTAACATCTTTGTATTTTTAACATCAGTAACCTACCTTGTCTTCTGTCCTAAATTCTAAGTCCACCTTTCAACTGGAAACATCTATTTTCACAAAGTTCAAAAGGATGTTAGTGAGTTTCTGCAGTGGAAACATTTCATATGTTTAAAAAGTTAAATCACAAAGGCAGTTATGTCTGGTGACCACATGTTCAGTAAAGTCATTTTTACAAGGGTAAATCAAGTCACAAAGCATACCAGCTCATGCATAGAAAGCTGTGGCCACATTATTTTCCTACTGGCAAAAACCTTCTATTAGGTCGGATATATTAACAACGTACCTTACAAATTTAGTTTTCTAACAACTCTCACCCAATAAGTTCCCCAAATTTATTCAAGATTTTAGAGACACAGCCAACAGGAGCTACAGATTGTCTACCCCAAAGCCTCTTGAGATCTTCCCCCACCTGGGAGCCCCATCAACCAAGAAGTGAAAGAGCAGAAAGAAGACTCATTTGTGCCTGTAGTTGGGAAAATGCAACTTCTCTTTGTGATGAACGTGCAGCATTTTAAATTCCCACAAGGTGGCAGTACTGTCCCAGGATGTCACTGCAACCACACTGGAGCGTATTGGACCACTCCCTGCAGCCTGAACCAAAACACTGGTGAAAAGCCAAAAGGACACCAAGCCCAGCAGTGAAGAGGGTTGCCCAGAGAATGTAGAAGGCTTGGGTAGTAGAAATCTGGGTTTCAATTCAAGGATTGTGTTTGTAGAAATACTACAATTTCATACATCCAAGTGCTCTTGAGAAAGAGGCAAGTAAAACTTATGGGCCCTTTTGATTTTGAATTACATTTTCTTATGGCTTATCTTCTTATCATTTGCCAACAAAGCACACTGGGATTAGGGATTTCTTTTAGGAAAAAAGTTTCAGGGAAAACCCATACATAACCCAGTGCATCCTTTCTGACCCAAAAGATTTTAATCATTGAAAGACAATAATTTTCCAAGAAAAGCATAAATTAAAAGTGCATGTTTGTATTGATAAATATGGATTTCTTTTTCTTCCTTAAGTTTTTGAATATTTTGGTTCATTAATAGTTGTGAACATCAGTTACCTACACTGTTACTACTTTGGATGATTACACTATCACTGGACACGGTCATTTCTTTATCTAAATATATCCCTGGTTTATACGATCTGGATATAAGGTTTCAATACTTGGAAGGCTCAGAGGTGTGTATGTGAGTGTAAGCCTGTGCTTCTGTGTTATACTTGGAAATTTATTTTAAAAGCCAATATAGTTCTTAGTGCCTTTGGATTCCCCCTTTCCCACCTCCTCTAGCCTTACTTCCCATGGGTACCTACAGGTACTCTAAGAATGATTCAACAGAAGAAAAAAAAAAAAAAAAGAGCCATGTACCAAAACGTTCATTTAAGTTCTTTTATTTGTACCATTCCTTCAAATAAAGTAATTTGGTATTCCCCCACCCCCAGAAAAAAAGGGGGGAAAAAGCCATATGCAAAAATATTCTTTGTAGTATTATCTGTAATTCTGAAAAATTTGAAAAATTAAATGTCAAACATTATGATATAACAGTGATTAAACAGATTAAGGTACACCTTGTTACAGTCCCTGTGCTGCTAGGCCAGGGATATTCCAACTGTAGCAATAGGGCTTCTCTCCAAACAATGCCCAGTGCACAGTATGTTCAGGGGACAGGTAGATTCAGGGTACGGCTGTGTCTCTGGAGAGAGTCCTACAATCAGCATCCGTCTTCCCAGTCAGCATACTTGTGCTTTGCTGCAGAAGTGAGCTTGGTGTTAGGATGTCCAAGATAGTGGACTTGGCTTCCAAGTGATTGGCCACATGGTCTCAGTCGCACTGAGAACTCTCCTGTATCCCTGCAAAATGGAAACAAAGAAATCATAACTGCCCTCTCAATGCCCCCTTCTACCTGGCACCAATCTGAATTAGTGAAACAAAAGATGCAATAAACAAGCAAGGGAATATTAACTCTTCCCTTTCTACAAAGTTGTATCCACTTTGAATGCTATTTTATGGATTATATGGGGTGAAAATTTGATTTCCCCATGGCCGACTTCCCTCCTCCCACCAGCTGACAGTCTTCTTACCTTCCTCTCCCTGCTGTCTACACAGAATGCAAACTAATTTTATATCAGTCAAAATCATACATAAATAGAAATCATATCATGTAATTCCAAAGACAAGTATTTAATGATCTATAGAGAGGATCATAGGTTCTTTGGGAGGTTTTCTTGTTTTTATTTTGGTTTTTTTGTGTGCAAATACAGTGTAATATAAGCTGATAAGGTTCCAGGTTCCTAACTGCATGGAGAGCTTGCCCTGACTCAGCAAGCTTCTTTCAGGGTATCAGTTTTCACCTTGTGACACAAAACAGCTCCTACGACTTTATTTGCTGATGATCTTACTGCCACCACTCCAGCGGGTGAACAGTCAGTATGAAGAAAATTCCACCCAATTGTGGTTGTCTACAAATGTCAGTGAGAGAGACTTTAATTATTTTGTGAATTATTTCCTATGTAATTTGGATGAAAAAGGAGTTGGTGGTGAGTTATTAAAATAATTTAAAATATCATCTAACTTTTATCTAGAGCCCCCCCCCCCTTTTAACATGAGATTCTTCAAATTTTGAATGTCCTTTAGAGGCTGGTCATGTTTAATCCTTGTCAAGTTTTGGGGTTTGAGTAGGAAGGTGATAGAGGCGCAGGTTGTGAGTTAGATGCTATTTCAATTAAAAGTGTTATGGAGGCCCCTGCTAGACCCTGTGTATGGGAGGAATTGAGGTAAGGACAGGGTCCAGCAGACAGATGGACATTGGGCTGAGCTTGAGAAGGTCACCTTCTGGGGTTATTACCAGCACTATGCTGCTCCTGAGAGAGCCAGGCCTCAAAAGCAGCCAAATTCCTGGTGACGAGGCCAGCATCTAGAAAGGAAGAGAAATAAAAAAAAAAAAACAAAAACAGGCATCACTTTCCCAGATTAATTTTCTTTTCCTTTTACTGCAATGGTTTTACACATGGATAGCCTACATCATGCCTCTGCTGCCAAAATAATTTCCGTCTTCTATTGTGCCTATGGTGAATGAATTGGAACTCAAGCCTTGAGAGTTTAAAGAGCCATTACAGCTCTGTGTGTGAGCCGGGACCAAGGGGCTGCTTGCATCAGTAAATCACCACCGTGCTCTTGCCTGGTCCAAGGCCAAGAATTTAAGCATCCTCCAGAGGTAGCGAAAAATTCCAAAGGTCTGACTTCTTACTAGCAAATTTAGAACATAAAAATCACATGCTATTAAAAGAAAAATTTTAATTCAAGAGAGTCAAAAAAGAACATTACTTTGGAAATTAGAAGCATGATGTGTCTTTGTGTGTGCCAACCAGATGATTAGCAATGGACTAATCGTAACTTCCACTCAAAGACACTGAAGAGATTTACTCCAGGCCTCTCTGCCATCCCTCCTATATTGATAAATAGGTAGAATCATGTTTTACTGTCTTGTGCAAAGAAACATACATATGAAGGGCTCCACTCAGCATTCTCACCAAATTTTCTTTTTGCTTTTGAAAATTGTGTTCAGAATACAGGAATAGTGGGAGGTCTGGCTAGTCTACCTTATTTAAATTAGGAGAATTTTTTTAAATTAAAAGAATATAGATATCACTGACAATGGCATATCAATCTCATGTATTCAGCACTAAACATTTTGTTAAAAAGTTTACATTTTGTTGTATTTTTTTTTAAGAACTAAAAGATTTAAAAAAATTTTAAATCCTTTATTTTCCTCTTCCTGGTGCAATTCCCTCTCTCCCTTCCTAAATAAAATCACTTTCATAAATTTGGTGTGTGCCTGGTCAATGTGTCTATACTTTACCATGTACATAAACCTATCCATAAATAAATATGTTTTGTGGGTGTTTTATAAAACTACATAGATGTATGCTTTCATACCTCATATAATGCTTGCAGCTTGAATTTCATCTCAATAATGTTTTTGATCTCCATCCATGTACCTATGAATTTGGATCATTTATTTAAGACATTTAATACTGCTGTGCGTTAGTCCAGTCCTCTAATCTATCCATTTTCCTACCCCTGGATATTAGATTATTTCCTTTTTTAAAATTAACCTTCATAATTATGCTAAAATGGTCATTCTTGCTCATGTTTCCTTGTGCAACTACACAGGGCTGGCTGCATAATTTGCAGGCCCCTGTTCAAAATATAGGAAAATAGTGTTGTTAAAGGTTCTAAAACATAAAGTTTTTTCCTTTCTTTCATGATCTCTCTCTAGACTTAGGGTATTTTTTATCTGCCATCCTAATATTCCTCTAATAAAATTTAAAATGTAAATTATTATAAATTTTAATTTTCATCGTTCTATTGTACAGTATCTGTTTTAAATGCATATATAAGTGTACTTTAATCACATGTGGAAAGCATACAACTCTGTATGCACTTCATTCCTACCAGAACAGAGGAGACTCTGCACAAGACTAGCTCACGTGTTTCTATCGCACTTCTTGATACACGCGTGGTCACCACGCTCTGCCTTGGGCTTACTGGGGAGAAAGGACGGAAGGGAAAGGAGTGACGATTGCCTCGTCTTTCCCTCTCCTTCTGCGCCATCGTTTTCGGTGGTGGCTAACACAGGGAGCTGACACGAGTAAGAAAGGATACGACAGGTGCCGTGCGTGTTCGTGTTTCTAAGTTTCCAATGCCTTCTTTCTGCATTTGAAGCAGGTTCTGATTCAAATGCAAAGTGTGGCCTCTTGGGAGGGTCAACTCCCAGCTTACTCCATGAAATAACAACATAACATGCTCACTTGAGTCTTGCTCATCTCCTACGTATCATGGGCCCACTGAATTCTGTGCTTGTGGGCCCGTGAATAGGGCAGCAAGACACAGTGGACATGCCTATTGAGCCCATCTCCGCTCACAACATGCTCCATTGTCCCATCAAACTTCACTTAAAAGGACAAGTTCAAAACTAAAATTATTGGGCCGAGCCCGTGGCGCACTCGGTAGAGTGCTGCGCTGGGAGCGCGGCGACGCTCCCGCCGCGGGTTCGGATCCTATATAGAAATGACCAGTGCGCTCACTGGCTGAGTGCCGGTCACGAAAAAAAAAAAACTAAAATTATTAAGAATTTCAAGCTGGCGAAAGCAGAGCATTAAACCAAGCACAGGGCCCTTCTGAGGGCAGAGCACTGCAAGACTGCACATGCCCATGAAGCTGGCCGTGCACCTGTGTAAGCGTGTCTTGGGTGTACATGCCCAGAAGTGGGTTCCTGAGTAGTTATGCAGGTTGTCAATTTCAACCCGGTACTTCCAAAATGACTTCTATCATGGCTGCACAAATTTACACTTACCAGTAAGATGTAAACATTGCAATTGGCTCATGTTCTAACTCCTACTTCTGATGATACATCACTTAATTTTTTTCCAGTTGTGTTATTTTTGTTGTTATTTCCCTGTGGGGTAGTACAACTTTTCAATTGTTTGTTTATTCTGAAGGTGTGAGTTTGTTTTCTGTGAACTTCTTATTCTATAACCTTTGCCCATTTATCTACTAGGTTGTCAGTCTTTGGGTATTGATTTGTCGGAGTTTTTTGGTTTGTTTCTTAATACATTCTCAATACTAACCTTGACTATTGTATATCTTGCCAAATATCTTTTCTCAGGCTACTTCTCACCTTTTAATCTTGAAAGCTGGGCTTTTTGTTTTACAAAAAAATAAAATTTTGTGATAGCCAAATTTATTGAGCTTCTCCACTATTATTTCTATTGTTGTATCTTCCCTGCCCTAAGAGGACAAAAATATTCTCCTATATTTTTTCTAATAGTTTTAAAGATTTTTTTAAAAAATGGTTTTCTTTTAAGCTTTAGATGCTTAAGCCAGATGAAGTTTGTTTTTATGTATGTGGTGAGATAGGAATTTATATTTATTTTAATATGGAAAGTCAGTTGCCTCAACACATTTATTAATAGTTTATCACCTCCCCACTGATTTTTATTGTGCTGTATTATTGTCTATATTATCCCACTGATTTATTTATATTTCCCACTTAGCAAAGTTTTTAATGAGTCATAATATTTGGTTGAGTGAGAACACAGTACTTTACCCAGCATATTTGCAATTCATTAAAAAACCCAGAAACAACAAAATAAAAGCAAACAACTTTTCTTGTTTTGGGATGCATTAAGAAATTCTTTAACATATATAGCATGAAAGCACAAAGTCTTTGAAATCGGACAGTCTTGAGTTCTTATCCCAGGCTTGTCATTTTCTGGCTGTTTGAACTTGGGGCATGTATCTTAACCTCTGAGGCTAGACTCTCTAATCTGTAAAATGGGGATAAAAAGATCTACGACCTAAAGCCATTGAGAGGATTAAGTGAGTTAAGTGCCTGGCACAACCTAAATACTCAGGAAATATTACTTTTCTTCCCCTTCTTGCCCTTGAAAAGAACCGAGTGTTTCCTGTTTATTCTATTCACTTCTGGACTCTACAAAGGACAACTGGAGCTTGCTTAAAGGCAAAACAAAATCCATCCCAGGCTGATGATCTGATTCAGTCACTTTTCTGAAGCAAAATAATCGCCTGGGCTTTCAGAAAAGCAGAAGCTGCAAAGATGTCCTTAAGTGGTTCAGCAGCTGGCTGCTGCTTCTCTTATTAATTAAATGACACAAACAGGTCATAATAAAACCAGAGCCAATCAGCTGCCACTCCCCCCCCCCCCCCCCCCCCCCCCGCCAAATTACACGAACTCAACTCTCCTGACAAGTGCTGAAAAGATCAAAAGGACTGGGAATCAATAGGATTAAGAGTTTGAAATTCTAACGTCTCACCCACAGTGAGTCTGGGACCTCCAACTCTCTGGCACTGCTCAGACCGATATCATTTCCTCAGATGGAGAAAAATTCTTTAAACTAATACACCTTGAAACCTGGGATGGAGGTGAGAACATGGTTGGAATTTCATCATGTCCAGCTAGGAACCTAAATTGAAGTGGCTGTTTTGGAAGATCAAAGGAAAAAAAGTGCATCAAGAATAAATACCTGACTAAAATGGCTGCAGCAAAGGAAGAAAGCTAATGGGCCTAATGAAGCAGGTGACCAGGCCCTCTCAGTAGCTTCCACCATGCAGGGCACACTTTTGGAGCGAAACAAATCATAAGTAGGTCACCAAGCTGACCTAGTCTGTGCAGGTTACGTTCTGGGGCACCATCTGATGGAATGGAGGTGCCCAGCAGGGAGAGTGTTGAAGGCAGATGCCATGAAGAAAGGAGTCTGCTGCTGTGGTTGTAGAGGACAGAGGCCATGCCTGTCCTGTAAGCACTACTGTGCCCAGTACCTCCCAGAAGACGAGTGTCAACAGAGAGACAAGATGCCATGGAGAGAGGCTTTGGGAGCAGACCTGTGTTCAAATTCTGACTCTGGCTCTTGCCAGCTGTATGACCTTAGGAAAGTTATGTAGCACTTTCTGAGTTTTGGATTCTTCATCTACTAAATGGGGAAAAGAATTTCAATCTTAAAGTGCTGTTTGAGAATAAACTGAAAACAGATGTCACCTAGAGTTCTCAACATAGGAGGTCCTCAGTAAATGTGCCTACCAGCATCTTGCACATGGGAATGGTGCTCGTCTTTGGTAGGCCCGGGGAGCTGAGCAGCCCTGAGTTTTGCTCCTTTACACAGCTGCACCAAGCCTCCTATTTCTCGGGTCCTACACTCCCACTGTGAGCTGACCATCTTCCTCAGCAAGCTTCCCTTCCCCTTCCCACCTCTCAGCAAAGCCACCCTGTTCTTGGCTTGTCTCCAATGGGTGTGTTGAGCTGTGTGTGTAAGTTGTGAAATTACAGAATGTCTCTTCAAAGTTTGTAAACGGAATGTTTGTGACTCCAAACACATGGTCTCTTGGTTACAATATTCCAAATCAGTATCTCCTTCAGACAATCTGATTCAGTAGGTTGAGGGGAGGCCTGGGAATCTGTGTTTAATAAGTAGCTCTAGATTCTTGCTATCAGTGTGATTTGGCAGCTTGGGTACCCATCACCTGGGAGCTTGTTAGAAATGCTGGAATCTTGAGCTTCACCTCAGACCTGCTGAATCAGAAGCTGCACTTTAAAAAAATACTCAGAGTTGACAGATGAAATACAGGACACCAAGTTAAATTTGAATTTCAGATAAACAATAAAGAGTTTTTTTAGAATAAGCATTTTCCATAAGCACACCTGTATGTTTATTTGCTAAATCTGGCAACCCTATCTCTGGATGACTTTTATGCAAATTAAAGATTGAGAAGTACTGGTCTAGATCAGTAGATCTCAAACTCTCCCACACTTCAGAATCACCTGGAGGCCTTGTTAAAACCCAGATTGCTGGGCCTCACCCCCAGAGTTTCTGATTCAGTAGGGTCTGGGCAGGGGCCTGAGACTCTGCATTTCTAACATATTCCCAGTTGATGCTGATGCTCACACTTTGAGAACCACAAGCCTACATGATGGCTAGATTCCCAGGTCTGCCCACAAAAATCTCTGCAATCCCTAGGGCTTGGACAATATAAGGGCTGAGGTTGTCTGCAACACTCATATCTATGGATAGAGAGAGAAATAACAGTCTCTGATTCCAAGCCAACTGCCTATAAAACCTGACCACCATTTCCAACAAGGTCTATAAGGACAAGTGTGGCCGGCCATGTGGCATATCCAGAGCTTGTCTTCTTCTGACTTCATGTATTTCTTCCCTGTTTCCAAGTTACAGGTGATAGTTCCCAGAGCATTCAGGGAGAGGATGGGAGGGCTGGGAATAGATGTATTCAAAGCAGGAACAAACCTCTCAAGGGGCTGGGGAAGAGTGGGGACAGATTTTAAAGGTCAGATCTGGGGTGGAGGGAGACCAAGTGGGCAGAGTGGGAAATGGGTTTGCCAATGGTGAGGAGTGAGGGGCTGTGGGGGGGGCGGGGAGGACAGGGCTGTCTCCTCAGTAAGACTGGGTGGCCCCAGCTGAAGTGGCTGGTGGAAGTGACAGGAAGAACACCAGCTCTTGGAGTCTGAAACCCAGATTCAAATTCCAGTTCTGCCAGGCGTAAGCCCTGTGACTGTGCTCAGTGTGTCCCCTCTTATTTCCTGGTGTGAGAATGGGGAATGACAGCTTCCTCACAGGGTGACGGTGGGAGAGAACAGAGACAACACGTGCACATGAAGTGCCCGAGCCCTTGACGAGGCACTCGCTGGATGGGAGCAGCTGCTGTTACAGCTGCAAGAGCGTTTAATGCTACTTTAGAGTAACATTCTGTTTTAAAGAATCTCTCTACCTGTATTTAATTTCATAAGATAATAGGTTTAGGAGAAATGTCATCCATACTCTGTGGCGATAGAGGCCTCTTATAAAAGACATACATTGTTAGTAAGATGTACATCCCCCTCCAAATGTGATTCCCCCCTCACCCATCCCTGCTCCCATCCCTGCTGGCTCAGATAGAATGATGGGGCCCATGGAAATGCTGGAGTCTGGATTTCTATGCAACAAGCCCCTGGCCCTCTGCCAGTGCCATGGAAAGGTCAGTTGTCAGCTGGACATCATGCCTATAGGGTGAGAGGCACCAGAGGCCATACTGAAGAGTGGCTCATTTAACTGGATACTTTGTATCCTAGTGAACACAGCCCAAGTGTTCTTCAGTGAGTTTCTGCACCTTGTTTTACAACATTTGGTATTATTTTTAAAATAAACATATAGTACGATTGACTGTTTTTGGTGTACAGTCCTATGAACTTAACCCATGGAGAGTTCATGCAGCCATCTCTCCATCAGGCATAGAACATTCCATCACCCCACATTTCCTGGTGCTGCCCCTTTGTTGGCCCACTTTCTCCACCCTCAACCCCCCAGCGACCAGTGGCCTGTTCTCCATCAACGTACTTTGTCTTTTCAAGAATATCACATAAATGGAAGAAATATGCTAAGTGAAAAGCCAGTCTTGCCTGGTTTTATATTTTTAAATAAAGACAACCTTTTAAAAAAATTCAACCTAAAAACTGAAGATGAGGCAATAAAAAGACTAATTTGTAAACTAGTCTTTTCTTTTTATTGTCAAACTCTGTCCCCCCGCCCTCCCCTCTGCCCCCACAACGCCCACACTCTCCCTCAATTCTCTACAGTTGTACCTCTTCCAGGAAGTCTTCTCATGTCGATTCTTCCAAACTTCCTTATGCTGTCCCTCTGGTCCTTTTCCTCCCACACGCTACATTTCTGTCCTTGTCACTTTCTCAGGAAGTCAGTTCTGAGCACGAACTAAGCAGCATGACACAGAGAAAAGCACACACTCTTTGAAGACACACAGATCTCAGTATCAATCTGGATCTGTTAGGAGGTGGGCAAGTTACTTAGCTTCCTTGTTTCTCAACTTCCTCAGGGTACAATAATATCTGCCCTGAAGAGCTGGCATGAGGATGGAATGAGAGGATGAATACAAAGTCCCTGGCACAGACTGGGCAGTCAGCACACAGGCAGTTATTATTCTGGGCTATCAGTATTAATAGTGCTCATTATTAAGCATTTACATTTGTTTGTTGATCACAAGAGCCCACAGACCATTCCATTGGAGGCCTCATATGTGGACAGGCAGAAAACCAAAATTAGTCAGCATCAAAAAATGCCCCAAACCATTGACTGAAATATTCATTTTGCCATCCATTGTTCTGGCAGCACAGTGAAGTGTAGCTCCAATGGGGTAGGTACCAAAAGACCTTGCTCTGCCACAGACCCCTGTGTGACCTTGAACATGGCACTTTACCCTCCCTGGTCTTTGATATTTTTAACTGGAAATATAAGGCTGACCTCAAAGCTCTCAAAGGTTCCCTTCAGCTCTGAATGTCTAAACCCCAGGTGCACACAGACCATGGTTTTAAATTTAGTAAGTTCTTATAAGTGCTTTCCCCATTCTATCTGGGTTAAAATTCTGTTTTCTGACCCTGAAGATGTGGACCAACCCCTCTCCCTTAGTTTGTTTATAAAGAAAGGGGGAGAGATTATCAAGTGAATTTAGATTGTATAAGTATGATGCGATAACTGTCTTTAAGAAATACACAGGGGTATCTTGCTTAAACATCATGAGAAGAAAAAAGAGAAGGAAAGTCTGAATTAATAAAGTCGTCCCCTCCATTGGTTTCTGTCACATAGATGCAGTTTAATAATAATACATAACAATCATTAGGTTTCATGGGCATTTAGCCTGTGCCAGGTGCCAGGCTGGGCACCCTGCATGTTATCTCATTTAATCCTCCTAACACATCTGTGGCAAGGTGTTGGATTGCCATTTTAATCCCGCCTTTAACTGATGAGTAAATTGACCCTGAGAGAGGTATAGTAAATAGCCTATAGTAATACAGGTAGTAAGTGGCAGAAAACTGGGTGGAGCTCTGTAAAGTACAGGTAACTTCAGAACAGGAATTACACTCATTCCCATCACTAAAGGGAACACAGTAAACTCCAAGGGTTAGCCTCAGCCCCTCTGAATTGCTAGTGGCCAAAAGTGCCTGAATGCAACTAGCACTCCATGACTATGGGTTGAAGCAACAGAGGTATAGAGGGAAAGGAAGAGGAGAAAGTTGGGGTAAGAAGGTGAAGTAAAGAGAGAGAGAAAGGGAAACACAATGGAGAAAGAAGAGATAACCTAGGAGGGGTCAGGTTCCGGGGGGGGGGCAGCTAGGAGAGGCTGTCAATCTCCAAGTGGCCCTGGCTCTGGGAGAGGAGAGTTGGGAAGCACAGAAAGAAGGGTGGGGACCTTCAGGGTTGCAATTACCTAAGGGGACTGTGATGACGACAGGAGGCAGGGAGATGCTGGGTTTGGGCACAGGAGGAGATGGATAATGTTTTCTCTGGCCCCGTTGCTGAGGAACTCACTGAAATCTCCTTACCATTCCAGCTCCTGATTACCAAAGAGGCCAATGCTTCTGAAACAGGAGAGGTTTTTTTCTTTTCAATATAACTGGGAGAAAACAAACAAGATTCGTCAATGAAAATAATTCCTAAATTCTATCCCTCACCCAACCCCCAGTTGTGCTGCGAAGAAAAGAAATAATATGTAAAATGATGGGGAAACTGTAGCCACACGGAAAGGAGAAAAAGGCTGGGGATTATTGTGTACTATTTTAAAAAGGAAAAGTATGATGTCACTTTAAAGAGATGGACAGAAAAGATCCTAAGCCGATATTCTCATTCACCATAAAAATATATGCAAAAGGGATCCTGAATTCAGAAAGGTATTTTCAAAAGGGTGAAAGAAAAAAAATAATACACCCAAAATTATAGCTAACATCAATTACACAACATGGTACTAAGTGCGTTACAACCCTTATGCTCCTTAATATTCAAAACAGTCCTTCAGGGCTGTAGTTACCTGAAGGGATCATTTCCATCTGCATTGGCAGTTGAGGAAAGTGAGACAGAGGGGTTAAGCAACTTGCTGGAGCTGGTACAGCTAGCAAGCAGCAGATCTAGGACTCAAGCTTAGAGGGTCTGACTCTTAACACCCAAGTCGTTACCTGCTAATAACCAAAATGCTAATCTCAATTTTTTCTCAGTTTTTTGAGAAAGATAAAACAAATCCAAAGCAGAAGAGTCCCAGTGAATTAGTTATCGCTGCAAAGAAGGACCCTAGGGCTCTGGAGAAATCATGTGTTGGTTTGAGGAAAGAAAGAGATGCATGAGATACAGGTGTGGAGGTGTAATAGGGGGATGGCAAGAACCCCAAACTGGGAGGGGAAAGATCTGAGTTTCAGGTCCTCTTCATGTTGGCTTGTGACTGTAGGCAAGTCATTTAACTCCTCTACGCTCCAGCCTCTTCTGTAAAATTATACCTGCAGAATGGTCAGTTGTGAGAATTGCTACATGCCCGAGTCAACTGACCGGGAAAGCAGTGGAAGCTGGGATGTGTTACACACATTCCTCACAGCAGTGGAGACCCCAGGAGGTTTAGAGCTACAAAGTACTTCCCAGTGAGAAATTGTGTGGAAGGAGAAAGTGTAGATTGTGAGTCGAAAAGACCAGTTAGACCTTCAAACAAACAAACAAACAAAACCAATACCAGTCTGCAACAAAATACTTCCTTGATTAGTGAGATCATTTTTCCTTCTATGGGGCTGAACTGTTCCACTAAGCTTTTTTTACTTTTAGTGAAGACGACTTTGGAATCTGCTGGAAGTGACAAACCCGAGGCTACATGATGCTGGAAACAACCACAAACTTTGAAAGGCCACAAATCAAGAATTCAGCTCTCTACAACATGCTCCCAGTTAAAACAATCATCCAGGGAAGGCAGCAGCTGGGGCTGTGTGCAGCACTGGGACGCTACCTGACTGAAGAGGCTTGTCCCAAACTGGACTGATTACGGTTAGTGGACTTTCCCTCTCCTTTCTGCTATCTCCTGCCTAGCGGACCTTGGAGGATGGGCAGTCCCTGGCTCTCAAAACCCATTCAGGGCCCTCCTTCCCACAGAGCCCCTCCAGAGGAAATGAGTTAGGTTTTATACACTGTAATTAACAGATTGAAGATTTCATGAGTAAGCACGTTAAAGTTTAGCACTACCAAGAAAGCATTAAAACTTACGCATGAACCTGGTGAATCTGATGTCTTCTTCCCCCAAGAGATAGTGCTGATGGCCTAATGCTTTCTTTTAGCCTCTAAGAAGGATGATAGAAGGAAAGCGTGCTGGGCCGACCCCTAAAAGACTTAGGTGCTAGACCAGCTGGCTGTGTGACCTTGGACAAATCTCCTTACTACTCTGATCTTTTCTCATTTTCCTGAGTGGTAGAGAGCACTTTAGATCCATGTTTCCCAAAGTGACTTAAGATAAATATCTCTGTTACAGGGGAAAATTTTAAATTTTAATTAGTATTATTTTAAAAATATCTATCAAAAGAAACTCATGACACATGATACAGTACAGTATTGCTTAAGATGAGGCTTGGTGAAAAAAAAATGAATCAACTTAAAGAAAAGTTTAAAAGTAAATACTACCATAGGTGGATGTGACTAAAATTGTGGAATTAATATTTGAAAGAAGGAAATTCGGCCAGTGCTGACCTTCAGTCCCTTAACAAGGGCAGGGACCAGGACCAGCACTCTGCCATCTCTTCTGTTGCTGTCCTTGGTGCCCCTTTACTCTGCCTCACCACCCTCCATCAGGGCTTCCTGGAAAGGTCAGGGAGAAACCTGCCCAACACATGCATCCCTTGCTCTGCAGTCCTTAGGTATAAAACTTTAATTGGCACAAGTGGTCATGCCATCGATTGCAGTTCACAAATAAGAGTTTTAATAAGGCTAATAGCATTTTGAATTCCTTTTTAAAATTTTTATAAAATTATCAAATCTTGCTCATAAGTCTCTGGGCCTCAGTTCTCCCTGGACTCACTCCTCTGGCTTCACACATGTATTTTTCATGTGACTTGGTAGGAATCATTGTATTCTAACTGAGAGTATGATTCTACAACTAGAAGAAGGAGGAGTAAATGAGCATACTTTCAAGCAGTTCTGTAAAAGTTGTGCCCAAAGCAGCTGAGAGACTTTGGAATGTCCCGATATTGCCTTAAACATATACATTGTGAGCAGTAACTTTTTATTTATGGCACACTTTTTTCCTTCCAGAAAGATGCAACAAATACAAACTATTATTACCAAGGAAATACAAAAACCACTCAGTATACCATGGTTGATAGGCAAAAGCTCAGTGCAGGCTGAGCAAGCAAGAAACATTGCTCCCATCTTAAGGCAAAGATACAGAGGCTGGGCAGATTTAAAGAATATAGCTGAGAAATTCGAGGAAGTGATCAGGGTAACAGATTTACATATTTACCAAACCCAGCTAGAGGCAGGAGAATGAGGAGAAATAGGACTTCAAAAATATTTCTTCTTTCCCTTCCCAACGTATTATACCTTCAACTGCTAAGCTGCCTGGAAAAGGGGGCCCCTCTGTAGTGCACACCATGACATGGGTCTGGGAAGGGCTGGGTCCTCATCTGGTGGACTCTGCAGAAAATCTGTGTCTGTGGATGAGCCCCTTCAAATCTATGATGATTCAGGATCATGCTGGTGATGTCCTGGTCCTTGGCTGTGTCTACAAGTCTTAGAAGCTACCAGTGAGACTTGAGCCTGTAAAGTGAAGCAGTGTGGGCCCAACTAGTAAAAAGGCTCAGTGGCAGAAGATGCTGGTTGGTTTACATTCCACATATTCTACTCATCAACCTGGGAAAGGGAAGGTGTTTCAGCTCCTCGGCCTCATCCCCAAACTCTTCATTTTCTCCCCTTCCTTGGTCTCTTCCTCAGGTGTGCATCTCATGAGTTTTCTTCTCTCTTCTTTACCCACCTCCAGAGAGCCCTTGATTTTATACACAGTAGTGTGCAGACAGTGAGCTTGGGTATAGCTGCTCTACTGTGAGGGCTGTTAGCTCTTTGGTGAGTCACTTAATGTCTCTGAGCCTCAGTTTCCTCATATCTGAAATAGGTAATAGCAGTACCTACCTCATGGTGCTTTGGGGAGAATTTAAGGAGAGAGAGTACCTAAAGCACTTCATAAACTTCCTTGCACAGAATGCTCAGTTAACATCCATGTAATAAAGCAGGTGCTCCCTCTTATTGCGAACAGAGTACATCTCCCCAGGGAAGATGGAGACAAATCTTCAGAGTCCTGGAAAGAGATACAATCAATTAAAACATATCCTTAATGCACATTTTAATGAAGAAAAAAGTAATCTCATCTAATTCATTAGTTGAGATGGTACCTAAACACTGTCGACAATGTTGGATTTTCTCTCAGCCACTGATTTCAGAGAAATCAAAATCTTACCCATTTGCATCCAATGGACTACTTTACACCAATCCAGGCTCAGTCAATGTCCCTGGGAATACAATATGTTTCCTGATCTTTTTGCATCTGAGCCAGACACTTCATTAAATGAATGGTCTGAGGCTTGGTGCTCAGCTTTGGGCTTCTGTGCCAGGCAACATCTCCACTGGGCTCCAGGAGTCTTCCAGGCTGGTCTGATCATACTCCAGATTTTGCATCTTTAAGTATCATAGACTTCTCCTAGTAAGACAGATCTTTTGATGCTGCCCTCTCTTATCAAGGGAAAGAGCATATGAGCGAACTTGATACCATCAGTAGGGGACTAAAGGCCAATTGTTGGGATTTTCATGGTTAATTGACAGTAGTATGCCACTCCCTTCATCATCCCTTTTTCACACTGTTTCACTGATAAAGTGGTGCAGAACCTTAGCACAGGGTGTCTAGGTTCTCCTGGGTAGGAGGAAATTAGCTGCCATTCAGGAAAGTAAGGAATTTGAACCATAAAGGGTTAGCAAATGCATTCATGAATCAAGGCTTTTTCAACTAAAGGAATGCATTTTGACATTTAGTTGCAATTCAGAGAATGACCAGAAGATAGAAATTGATACATACCCCTTTTGGTCTCAATCCAAAGAACTTTTTTTTTCTTCCTGAACTTACCTTACTTTTGAGCCCTCCCCTACTAAGAAGAATGAAATAATAATGGTAATTTTCTTGTTGGCAATAACTTAACACAAATGAAACTTACCTGTTTTTCTCCAAGTTGTCTTATACAGGGATGAGGGCTCCTCTCAGTGGATTAGATGATTTCAGATGTCCATCATATTACACACTAGAGAATAGCAGAGACAATCTAATTTCTGTTTCCATTTTTAAAAAATGGAGAACAAGAAGAAAATGTCCCTATAGAGTATCCTCTAAGAGTTTACGTGAAAGGGCAAGAGAATGTCTCCCAAAAGGCAGATGCTCTGGGTCTGCCAAGAGAGCTCCAGAAGAGGCCACCTGCAGAAGGACAGGGCTGCTGCAGAGAGACCTACCTAGTCAAAAGGCTTGGATTCAGACTAACCATTGAAATTTCTCCTCATAAAATAAAAAAAATCCAAATCAACCCTCATTATCATTATTTTTACCTGTTTATTGTAAAATATGTTTTCAAAAAGTGTCGGATCATTTCCAACCATCTGCAAAGGAGCTAAGGTTGCTTAATTTTGACAGCAAATTAACCTCCCCTCTGATTCCAATCTTCTCTACCTGACAGACTGGCCATGAGTGCTGCTATAGTTGTGTGACACACTGAGTATCACCCAGCCTGTGATCATAAGACTGGTCTGAACCCCGGGTGTCAGCTGGACCTGCGAGAGTAGCAAGGAGTCATGTGTACTTACACCAAGTTTGTGCTCACATCAGCTCAGAGCATAATCTATTTATACAAATACACAAATGTCTCATTGTAAACCAAAAGTATATTCAGACAGGAAAAAGTTCAGCTCACCTCTTGTACAGATGAAACACCTGCAGGCCTTCAGCTCTTTTCTTGTCAATTCAATTCTCAGAGATAACTTAGAGCAAACAGGTTCTTCTTATTAGGTATAATTATCATAAATACTGAAGAGCCCAGGAAGTAAAAGACAATGGTAAGAAGCAATTCTAAAATGTCCTTTCATCCAGCTGATTTATATTGTAAGCACTTATTTCAAATTAGTCTAGAGAGTTTGCGGCAAGATATACATGAGACATTTCAATTTCTGACCAGATTGTTACTTCTTTTGACTCATACTCAGTTTGTTTGATTAAAAATTAGGTGAGCAAGAAAGTGCATTACCACAGCGGAAGTGAGACCGAGAAGAAACACACATGATGAAGAAAGATGTTGATAATTTATGAAAGCCCAGAAAGGAAATTTCTGATCCACCAGTAGTGTTTACATTTTAAAAAGGAAAACTAAACAAGAGGAGGAAGAAGAAGAGGAAAAGGAAAGGATAAAAAAGGATAAAAAGAATGAAAGAATTAGTCTTAGGTCTGGAGAAGCTTCATCCTGGGAGAATGCATTGCTATCTTAAACAATGTGTGTTTTTCTTACTTACGAAAACCATCATTAGATGTTGATGGTGGTTTGTCCTTGCTTCGGTCTGTAGATCTCCAGTCACTCACTTGGGCATCATTGAAACAGGGGGTGACACTACGTTACCCCTTTACTTGGGAGGATATGGAGAAAGTCTCTGTCATGCTGGTCATTTTTCATGTCCAGAAAAGTAAAACCTATTCTTACGTAATCTTCTCCACCACTTGGAAGCACCTTCCCTCCCCCAAATGACAGCACCTCTCATTTCTTTCTCAATGTATGGAAATTTTACTGCACACCTATTTGGACCTGGCAACTCTGAACACAAAGATTTGGTGCTGCTCATACCTTGACCGAACAGAAACTCCTCAGGGAAATGTGGCTTGGTTCATACTCATAATCACTGCTATTTTAGTGAAACAATGCATTATTGACCCAATATCTGACAATACATAAGGTTTCATCTTTTCCTACATTTTCTATGTTACAGAAAGATTTTCAACTGATAAATGTCTTTCTATTGCATACACATTTTATGGAAAAATAATTGCCTGTCCTCTGCATATCTTAACCACAGGCACCAACTGCATGTACTCAAACTGCAGCCATAACAAGATGTGAACATGGTTAAAATTTTGTCCTAAAATCATAATGTTAAAATATCAGGGATATTTGACAACAATAACAAAACCTTCTCTTTACCTACATCCTCTCAATCTCATATAATTTTAAAAAAAGAAAACTTCATTGCATATTCTAGCAAAATGTATTGGCAGGGGAAGGTTCAACAGAGGCAGAGAGAATGTGCAAGCAGTGAGAAAGTGAATTGATGGATGGATGGTTAAATGAATATAAATGAACTGACACCTTTACAGGAAAATAACATTTCTTTTCTTTTTTTTATTCTATAGATCAGTGGGTTTTGTATCTGTAATTCTTTCATATCAGCAAAGAGGAAATAAACTCTCATGTAAATCATTTTCCCCCCATCTGGAGCATATTAAAACCATGCCTTTTTTTTTTTCCTTTTAAGCAGTCTCTTTTTTCCCTATTTGCTTATCAGTTCATCCACCATTACATTTTAAATGAAATTGCAAGACCCTTGTCCCTCCCCCAAATTTCAGCCTGATGTAGGAAAGTGGGAAGCAGACTTTTCTTGCTTTAGAATAGTGACCTAGATTCAATTACAGATAGACCCAGAAAAGAGAAGTGACACCTCACAATTTTCTTAGAGGTCTGAAAAAAAAATTAGAAATCTCAAAACAATACTTATTGGAAAAGAACTTGTTTATTTCCCCATTTTCCATCTTCTTCTCTGCCTTAACTGCATTGCTTTGGTCCATTTAATTGTTCCTGGTGTAACATCACAATAGGTTTCCCACGGGATATTCTGAATCGTAAAAACGGACATGTCAAGGAAATTTCTGAGTTTGGATTTTGAGGGTTACTGTCTACACACGGAGTGTGTGTAATTCTGCAAACTAAACCCAAACGAGTGAAAAATAATCGCATGAAAGGCACATTTTCCCCTTAAATCCTTAAAAGAAATCAAACAAATTACACTGAAAAAGTACACCTATTATAATTGCATTAGACAAAAAATTAACAGGAAAGACGGGGGAATATATATTTTACTGTTTTCCCAATTACTGTAAAAAATGTGGTCAAAAGAAACAGAGAAAAGAATCCTGTGATTCTGCTTATTGACTTTTATCACTAAATTAAGCATATAAATGACCTGAACGGGTGGCTTGGTATATTAAATGTAAAAAAGAAGAAAATCCATGATTCTCTTTTCTTTTTCCCTCTCTCTCTCTCTGATCTCAGCCTGAAAGGAGTTTCCGAGAGATAAGAAAGACGGGATTCGGTCCGCGCTACTCGGGTGGGTCCTGCTTACCCAGGAGCGGGGAGGCAGGTGCCTTCCGTGCAGGATTTCCGTTCACGGTTCACAATCAGCGGTCTCGAGCGGGGACACATTCCCTGTCACTTCCACTGCCCCTCAAATAAACAAGCCAAAGTCGGCTGTCCCAAGACCACTGCTCGTGGGAAGCGCTGGGGTGCGAGAGGCTGAGGCGGGCTGCCGTGGGCAGGTGCGGGCCGCCCAGCGTAGGAAGAGGGCAGAAGTGGGCTAGCGTCTACGCGAGTCACCGAAACGGAAAGGAGCTGCAAACGGCGCGGAGGTCCGAGGGCGAGGTGCAGGCAAACAGAGCAGGGGTGCCGCCTGGGTTCTCCGGCGCCGTGGATGGATGGGTTTTCCCCGGGAGATGATTTTAGAACCTGGGAACCAGGGCTGCGCTGCGCGCCGGCCTCAGCCTGGGGACGTGGGTGCGCGCCCCGCTCTGCGGGAAGGGTGTCCCCAGCCGCGCGGGGGAGCGCAGGAGGCGCCCGGCCCCAGGGGAGCCGGCCGAGGATTGTTTCATTTCAAAGTGAAAATCTGCAGGCTTTGGGAAACGATATTCAAAAAAAGTGTATAATCTCCATATGCCGCTCAATGGAGAATCCTCATAATTTACAGCGGCAGATAAGGCTAGAGGGTGTAATAAAAAATCGGAAGCCCTCCCCTCCCCCTCGCCGCCTCCCCGGAATTGCACCTTGGGCAGCGGAGCAGAATCCGGAATGTGAACTTCTCCCGACATATGTTTCCCGCAGATAAGTAAACAATCTGGACGTGAAATGGAAATGGTAATTAATGCAGTAATGCTGTTACACCTCGAGTGTGCAAATCCCATTGACTCGCCGCGCCACGGGGGGCGCCGGGCGGACGGGGACCGGCGACGTGCGCCCCGGCCGCCTGCTCCCTCCCTCGTCTCTCCCTCCTCCCTGGGTCCCCGGGCGGGGCGTCCGGCGATCCCGCGAGGGCTTGGCCGGGCTGCGGAAAGTCGGGGGCTGCTCGGCGCCGCTCGGGAGTCCCGGCTCTCGGGGCCGCGCCTCCCGCCGTTTCTCCCACTTCCCACTGCCCCAACAGCGCCCGCGCGGCCCCGGTGCTCGGAGGGGCGGCGGCCCGGTCCCGAAGCGCTCGGGAGAGCTCAGCTCCCCAGCAGGCGGCGGCAGGCGCGCAGCGGCCTGGAGGCCCAGGGCACCCCCGCGCCCTAGGAGGGCGGGTCGTCGCCCGCAGAGCGGCCGTCGGGTCTGGCCTCTCGTCTCCTCCTTGCTCCCGGCCGAGTGCGGCCTGGCCGGCTGGCAGACTTGTTCCTGAAGTTCCTTCCCATCCTCGTCCGGAAGGCACGGATGGCGCGGGCATTGCTTCTCGGCTGAACCCGAGTGGAAAAGTTTGGAAATGCATCGGCGACCGGAGTAGCGCGACACCTCCACTTTGTCGCAAAGAGGAAACTTGAACCTCCCTCCAGCCTCTGTCCAGTCTGGGCACCCGCTCCCTTCCCCAATCCGGACCAAACGCCTGGGGTCTTTGGGGGGTCAGAGAGGCTGCCCAGCGCAGGGATCCGAACAAATAGGACGGAAAACCGAGAGGGGCAGCCAAGGGAAGGCCCAGGCCCGCCGCCCTTCCCGCTTCCGGAGAGCACGACTCCTGCTTGGCCAGGACCCTGAGGCTGGGCACGAACCCGCGGAAGAGCGCTCTGCCCGGCGCAGGGCTGGGCGCTGGGACGGGAGGCGGGTAGCGAGGCCCCCTGCTTTCGGCCTTCAGGCCCCCTTCCTAAGTAGGCGAGAGCTCGGAGAGCCGGGGTTAGGCTGGGGCAGGGCCAGGGGCGCGAGTCTCCGGGTCTGCGTCGACGCCGAGGATTTCTAGCGCCCCCCACCCGCCTCCAACTTCATTATTTCCTTAATTACTCTGCGGCGGGCCGGAGCCATCGCTTCTGGTTCCAAGCCAAGGCCCGTCCCAGCAGCGCCAGGAAAGAACCCAGCCCAAGCAGCCCTCCCAGGGCTGGGTCCCCGAGGGCCAGGAGAGCACGGCCCCTCGGCGGAAGCGAGACGCACCGGCCCCGGCGGCATCTCCTGCACCCAAATCCATCTCTTTTCCTCTCACACCCACGCACGCACAATCCACTCAGCAAATAAAGAGATGAGAGTTAACACGAATCTTCTGAGTTACTCGGTATGCAAATTTAAGTGATTTGAAATTCATTGTCCACTTGAACAATAGTGACAAGGCCTGAGCTGGGGAGGAGCCGAAAGAAATGCGAATCCTCGAGGGCAGCCCTGGCGCCGCTGCTCGCCGAGTGCTCAGGGTCCTGGCAGTCTCGGGTCTCTCCAGAGAGGCAGTCGGGACGGGAGGTGCGGCCCTAGGCAGTGGGATGCAATGAAGGTTTCTCGGTCCTACCTTGACTGAAAGGTCACCCTGACGTGGATCAATGGGGATTCCTGCAGGTTATGTGGCTCCGGTTTAAAAATGCAAACGTAAGGGGGTCTCGGATGTCAGTCACTCACACCTCAGTGTGATTTGCTCAAAGTCTGGCCTTCTCCATCTTTAAAGTTAGAGCGTTCTAAGTAAATTGATATTTAAATGAGAAACTAGGACACTGGAAGGGAACCAAAGGGGTTTTAGTCGGTCCGCAAGCTGGGAAGTGCATAGAGATTGCAGAGGCTCTCCGAGGGCGGCTAGGAGCGGAAGGGGCCGAAGTTCCGCATCTGTTACGAGACGTGGCCAGCGTGCCCCTGAGCCAGCTGCCTTCCGAAGTGTAAGACAGAAAACCCAGCTAAACCCCACGCCACTCCGCCCCTGTCGCGCCGGCGCCGACCCCTGCCACCCGGAGCAGAAGAGCGGCGGGGACCTGCGCGCCATGCATTTGGGCCCCAATTTTTTGTCCCCTGGAAGCAATGGAACCCGCCGGGGAGAGGCCCGGCCCTCCCTGGCCAGTCCACCCGTGGGAGGCGCAGGGTGCCCGCGGGAGTAGTCCCGGGCTCCGCGGCTGCGGGCCGTGCGCCGAGCGCGGGGCGGGCGGCAGAGTCTCCTCCTGCAGGGTCGCGGGCGGCGCCGGAGCTCGGGTTCCCCGGACGCCCGGAGCCCGGCGAGGGCCGCTCCTGGCTGCTCTGGGCGGCGCGTGGCGCGCTCGGGAGCAGCGGCTTTTCTCGACTCCGGGCGGGCGGGGCGCTCCTCTCCCTGCAGGTTTGCTTTAATGATTTTCTTGAAAGAAAGAGACAGTTGTGAGCAAACAGGTTTGACAGGGACAGCTTCCCCCGCACCCCGGGGGGATTTATTTTCTGTCTGCGTCTGACTTCAAAGTCAGTCGCCGGCCCCTGTCAGCGCCGTGACGAGGAGGCTTTCGGCTGTGTGAGGCCGAGTGGCGGCCGCGCCCCTCGGAGGGCGCTCTGCGGCCCGCGGCGCGAGGGAGGCGGAGCCCGGGCAGGGCCCTGCGGGGGCCGGGGCAGGCCCGGGGCGGAGGAGGGCGGGCGGCCAGGAGAAGCGGGCCCGCGAAGGCGGGGGACGAGGCGTGATCGTCGGGCACGGCCCGGTCTGCGGCTGCAGGTCCCGGGACCCACGCTCGGCCCCCAGCTCTCCGCGGGCTGGACAGGGGGCTCGGTGACGCGAGCGCCCGGGCGCCTCTCCGCTGCGGCACAGCCCGGTCTCCTGCGGCTCTCCTCCGAGTCCCTAGGGCCGGCGCGATCCCGAACGCCGGGTTCAGTTTTCCAGCTTCTGCCGCCTCCCGAGGCCTTCGCCACTCGGACCCGCCTTGCGCCCCTTTCCAGCCTAGCCCCGTTTCCCGAGTTGACGGGACACCCTATGGGGCCGTGTGCGCGGGGTGCCCCCTCCGGCGGGGGTGCCCCGTGCGCCAGTTGACGGGACACCCTATGGGGCCGTGTGCGCGGGGTGCCCCCTCCGGCGGGGGTGCCCCGTGCGCCCAGGGCGCTCCCGCGCGGGGCTTGGCGGGGAGACGCCCAGACCCCTGTAAACTTCATCGCGGGAGATGTTAGGGGACACTGAGCTATGAGGGAGATGAGAGCAGCTGACAGGACTGTCAGTTGGGGTTATATGAGACAGCGACACCGCGGCGC
Organism: Cynocephalus volans; assembly: GCF_027409185.1. Taxonomy (NCBI): domain Eukaryota; kingdom Metazoa; phylum Chordata; class Mammalia; order Dermoptera; family Cynocephalidae; genus Cynocephalus; species Cynocephalus volans. The sequence goes on from NC_084470.1 coordinate 21,482,821, forward strand.
CTCGGCCCCGGGCCTCCTGGGCTTCCTAGGGGGCGGGCGGAGGGACCTTCCCTGCGCGCCCAGAGCCCCCAGACCGGACGGCCACCAGAGGCAAGTCACTTCCTAATTGTCTCGATTTGTAAGAGGGTTTTGTGATGCTAAGTAAGCGTGGCGCAGCCCGCCCGGCCTCCCCACACGCCTCCCCAGCCCGCCTTTGTTTACCTTCGCCTGATCGCTCATTTATTTATCTATCTATTATTTATAGGCGTCCCCTCCTATTCAGCGACCGTGTCTGTTAATTGTGTTATACCATTTAATTCTAACATCGGTCTCAAAAGAGCTCTTAATGAGAAAAGCATATACAACACGGATCACTTTGCTATTCAGCTCAGCCAGATGGACAACTGCTAACTTTTTTTTTTTTTTTTTTAAAATAATGAAAATCCCCCTTTGACAAAGGGGCTCGGATGAATAGGCTCCAAATAGCACCTCAAACACTTTTAATTGTTTTGAGGACAATATGCTAATCCGCCGCGGGTTTCGGCTTTGGTGTCTGTTGACAACGTTTTGCTTGCACCTCGAACCTCCGACTCTGGAAAGGCAGAAGCAAAGGCGCAAATCCCTCAAGAGCACAGAGAGCCGACGAGCCCCAGGCGGCCCCACCCCGCCCCGCAGCACATCAAAGCCGGTGGGAAAAGCACGCGACCTACGGAAAAACTCGCGTGAGCGCGGCTCTGGGGGTGACACTCGGGGGATACCGGGCTGGGGGCTGAGGAACACCCTCCAATTTTGAGAACAAATTCCAAAGAGTTGTTTCGATGGCATCAGAGGGTCTTTTCTCCTTAGAAAAAAACAGAGTGATCTTCAAGCAAACATTCACCCAGAGGGGAAAGAATGGGGCTCTTTTTCTTGTTAAACAACACAGGCTGCGAGTTATTTGCTTTTTAAGATTTTTTTTTCTCACTCCTTGCCTGAGCCATGAAAATATTGCCTTTCTTTTTCCTTTGCTCCCGCAGGGTCTTGTAAAAAGTCTCCCGTAGTCTGGGGTGGGGACCTAGGGCACGTTTTTCTGCATTTCTTAGACTTTTATTTTTTAACTTAGGGACCAGTATAGAGCCCCCAAACCACAGAGGAGCCGGCAGCAGCATTTCCAAATACTTAAAAAAAAATTATTCCACCCGTCTCCGCTCATACTTTAAGTTGAACTTAAACACCCACCGCAGAACTCAGTGCTGGGCGCGCAACTGGTTCCCAGGAAACTCTGCTCTTCCCATTGCTTTGGAGTTTGGTTTACAAAGACTAACTACACCCAGGCCTCAGGGGTCTGGGTCGGCCTTTATCTTAGGACAGTCGCTCCTTGAAGTGATCTGACCCCTTTGTGAAGAACGCGCAGAAGGAGTGACGTCCAAGAGACAGAGGCCTTTGTCTAGCCTCTAAAGGCAAAAAGCGGATCCCGAGGGCGCGACCCGGACGGATCCCAGACTCTAGGCCCCTCTGCACCCGGCCCGCAGGCCACCAGGCTCCACCAGCGCGGGGCAGCCGCCAGCCGTCACCGCTACAGAGCGGCTGTAAGCACTCGCAGCCTCCCCACGCCCCGGCCCCGCGGACCTGGCCTCCTGACTTCAGATTTTATGCACATCAAAGGTTACTTTTTGCAATGACAGATTGTCTTTATTCAAAACATCTTTGTTCAACAAATGAACAGAGTAACGAGGTAAAATCCTTCTAGGTACATTTCCAAGACATCGTCAAAACATTTATGATCATTTAGGATGTTTTTATTCTTTTAATTTTTTGTTCACTTTCTACTTCCTGACTTCATAACCCGACGTTCTGTCTAAAAGTAAACTTAGGTCTCTAGGAGCACTGTTTTACACAAAGTAAATAACCATGTGGGTCCTTTTAGTTTTCCCTTTAAAGAAGCAAACACTATCATAGCATGGTTTTAAATAGAAATGTTTCCCTTTCTGTAGTTTTAAACTTTTAAGCCTTTCCCCCCACACATGAAGAACAAATGGCGCCTAGTTGTGTCTTGTGGCAAAACGCAGAGACACAGCTATAACGCTTTTCTTCAGGGAGCAAAAGAAAAATATATATATATGCATATTCTAGATATAATACCGGGATCTGGGAGTTCGGAGTCCAAAGCCTATTCGAGGAGAGTGAAGGGGACATAAATAAACAAAACTGTCTACATTTTTGTCCAAAGGGGGTACAGTCAGAGGAAATTTGTTTTGGGAGAGTCGGGATAGGGGCAGCTGTGTAGCTGTCATATCATTTGCAAGTTTCTGGCACCTGTCTGCGCCTTGGGCTCAGGAGGACGCCCCTCCCTTCCCCCTGGAAGAGAGAGGCAGTCTAGGGTAGGGTTAGGGGCTGCGGCAGGACTGACCCGGAGGCGTCTGCAGGCCGGGGCTAGGCGCAGAGGACAGGGTGCAGACCCCGCTTCCAAGCAACCCTTCAGGTCCAGACCGGGCTGGGGGTTACATGGCCGTGGCGTGGGCTGACGAATAAGGGTCTATGCCAGTCTTGGTCATGCCTGGGAAGAGGATGTAGGCGACGGGGGGCTGCAGGGTGGAGGCAGACCAGGCGGTACAGTTACAGGGCACCACGTAGCCCGGGTTGGTGGGGGACGGGTGCGTGTGCGTGTGCTGGCTGGGGCAGCTGAGGCTGCCGAAAGCGCCGTTCTGGTAGCCCAGGGTGGATGCGTAGGGCAGCGCGCCGGTGGCCAAGGTGTGGGGCACTTCACCCATCTTCTGGATGGCGCTCGAGCTAAACTGCGCGGGGTCCAGCAGGGAGTAAGGCGCCGAGGCCGGAGGCAAGAAGGCCCGGGCTTTCTCGGGCGCGCTCAGGAGGCCGTCGGAGGCCCCCACGGGCAGGCCAGCCGCCTTGAGCGGGTCCGTGTCGCCCAGGTAGGGCAGGGGGAAGACATACCTGTCCTTCTTGAGCAGGTTCTTGGGCTTGCGCCGCGGCCGGTACTTGTAGTCGGGATGCTCCTTCATGTGCTGGGCGCGTAACCGCTTGGCCTCGTCGATGTACGGCCTCTTCTCTGCCTCGGACAGAAGCTTCCATTCGGCGCCTAGGCGTTTGCTGATCTCCGAGTTGTGCATCTTGGGGTTTTCCTGGGCCATCTTGCGCCGCTGGCCCCGGGACCATACCATGAAGGCGTTCATGGGCCGCTTGATGTGGTCTGAAGGTTTGGACATGGTCCCGGGCGGCTAGGCGGGCGGGGGTGGGGAGTGCGGGAGCTCCGCAGGCGATCCTGGGCGCGGTTGGCTGTCTGTCTGTCCGTTCTAAGCCGGGACTCTGCGCTCCCCTCGCCTTGGTGCCGCTGAGGGGAAGCCTGAGAGAAGCGCTGACTCTGCGAAGTTCAGCTGATCATGCCAGTCCCAGCACCCAGGCAGCCCCCGGGGGATGAGCGGGGGCAGGGAGGGCGGGGGAGGAGAGGGCGATCAGCCGGGGGGCTGCGGGCACCAGAGGCTGGGGCCCCGGTCCCAGAGCCTCGAGATTAAGTGGGCAGGTAATTTTCAGGAGAGGGCAGGAAGCTCCCCCTACTCCCCCTCTCCACTTTCGCCCTCTCTCGTTCCCTCGTCTCCTCTTGCGTCTTCAGCTGGGGCTCCCCCCTCCCGTGGTCTTCCTGGAGCTGCCTCGCCTAGCGCTGCACCTGGCTGAGAATGCGGGGAGGCTGGTGAACGAGAGCCAAAAGCGGCGAAGTTCAAAGGCGAGGTGGGCCGGGACGGCACGCACTGTGACATAAGCGCGGGGCGGCGACTCCCCAACCTGGTCGCCAATCAGCAGCAGAGAAGGCGAGGGGCGCACCTGCCAATGCGCCGGTGGAAGAAAGAGGGACTGCGACGGGTGGGGGCGGGGAGAGGTGCGAGGGACAGAGACAGAAGGGGAGAGCAGAGCGGCTGGTTCAGGACTGGAGACTTAGGTTCCACGTTACCGATGGCACTGCCAACAAATAAAGGTCTTCACGCCTCCTGTTTCCTTTCCTGGTTGTGCAAGAGCGAATTAGGGCTTCGAATACAAAGGCCCGGGGAGGGAGCAGCAAAGGGAGCGAGACGAGAGCTCCTGTTGATAAATAGGACAGCCTCGCCACGAAATGCAAGGACAGCACTTTCCCTCCTTGTCAAAGATCCCTGGAAGAGAAAAAGAACATATCAAACTTAGGGTGATACGCGAAATAAACTTTTCGCGCCAGACCCTCGGCGGTCCTTTGCCGGCCTTCTCCCGGGACGCCCCTGCGGTTCAGTCTCCATCCCTGCCCCGGGATGGGGCGCCTGGGCATAGCTCTGGGTCCCCGGGTGGCTAAGCAGTGCGCTGCAAAGTCCTGGCTGCCTGCAGTGCAGAGGTGTGAACCCTGGCTGGTGAGCCCTTAAGAGCACCACGACCTGCTCTTCACTTTCGGGTCAGGGGTGGGGTGGGATATCCATCATGGTTTCTATGTAATTATTATTCAGTGTTTTTAAACCTCCAACTTCCCTTCCACAGTTGTCCAAACCAGAAGGGCAGCCTGCAGACTGGGCATGGGGGCCCTCCCAGTGTCCCTTCTGCAGCGGCCCTAGAGCGGATTCTCGGGCTGTATCCGTAACCAGGGTCGGTTTGTCCCCGGACGCCTCTTTCCATCCAGCAAAACTGCTTTTGAGACTAGTTTCTTACGTCAAATGAGCATTCTTCGGGTAAAGAGGACGAAATAACCGGAGGAACCAACCTGCGCGCCTGTTTCCTTTGAATAATTGCCTGCCTGATGTGAAATGCCCTTGGGGAAAATATTTATTAAATGGAAACCATTGTCCCTGCCCCGGCGGGATCTGCGTGTGTTTCGGGCTTATTGGCTTTTGCACCAGCCTCTCTCGGGAGGACCGGACAGAAACAGGCGGCGGTCATCGGCTGGGAGGGGCGGGGAGTGAGGGAGGCAGGCAACGAGGAGGCAGAGAGGAAGGGTCATTTCTAGCATGTAGTGTATCAAGTGTGAGGAGAAGACTTTGTTTCTCCTTCCTACAATCAGAAAGACGCGTGGAATTTCTCACCCTTAGCACGCTCTTCAGAGAGGTGGACACTATTCCCATTTTACAGATTAGTAAACTGAGGTTGAGAAAGGCTAGGTGATTTGTCAAAAGTGGCTCCGGGAAAACGTGGTGACGCCTTGCGTATATATAGGATTTTAAAACCCCCATTTTTTCCCCCACCCCACACGGCTTCACATCTGAGGATCTGATGGCGCTACAGCCAAACGTGGAACCCTAAAGGAGACTATTGGAGCCATCGCAACCTGCCATGCAGATAAACTGCACTGAAGGACTGATCCTGCTCTTGATTCGCTTAGGCTCCGGTCGAGATCCGACTTTCCTTAGCAGACGCCCGGAGCCAAGGGCGCCTCCTGCGTGCGGTTTGGCGAGCAGGGGCACAGCCCTTACATTCCTTCTCAGCCTCTCCCCAGCCTCCCTCCGGTAGCCTCCGTTTGTCCCTCTACTCTTGTTTCCTCTGCAGAAAGTTTCATTTAGCTTAGGGTCGCAGGAAGTAGACGCATTTTTTCAGCCCAATCGGGGAGGGTTCCCAAGCGTCTCAGGCAATCTCTACTCAGGTCTGACCAGCAGTGCACTCCATTCGGAGCCTGCCAGCGATCGGAGGTCCAGGGACCATGCGATTCTAGTTCTACCAGGCGATCCAGACTGCTTTGGGAAGGAATGAGAGAAATGCTCATATCTGCAGAGAGGTCCAGCGTCCGGCGGGGACCCGCCAATCTCTCACTCTGAAACTTCTGTGGGCACCAAACCTACACCCAGAGGTTCGGGTTAATGCAAACCAACCTCTTGGATACTGCTCAAACAGGGAGGAGATCTAGCAAAGGTTCCTCGACCCTGTCTCTCCTCTAACCCTCCAGGCCAACCCATTCCAGTTGCCCCGAGGCAGTTCCGGGCAGGCGCGCGCCCTCCATCAATTCCTCATATTTCCTCCTCCTACATTCCGCGCTCCTCTCCAAGCCTCTCGCGCTCAGCCCTAGGTCGCAACCCAAGAGCAATCCGCAATCCAGAGCAGATTAATAACAATGGCGCCGACAGCGGGGTGACTGTGTGCAGGGCACCACCTGACCTCCAGGGGTTTTGGAGTCCCAGGCTGCCTGGTCAGGCTGCATTGACCTAGGAGGGTGCCAGCTTCCAGGCTGCGCACCTGGGTCTTGAGAAGTGAACTCGCTGGAAGAGAAGGCGGAATTGAGGGCCGCACCTTCCTTCCAGGCCTTGCATCGGCTTGCCTCCTAGGCGAACCGCGCAGCCGCGCACACATCTTACGCAATATTGGGTGGTCACCGGTTTATTCAAGCCTCAGAGCTGAACCTGGCGCAGGAGTTCCTTTGACCCCGCGGGGTCTGGCGGTCTGGCCTGGTGATGTCTCCAGCCGGTGCTGCACTGTGACTCCCCGCCAGACCTAAACCACTGGGCAGGATAATCCGGAGAGGTGGCCCGTGGGGAGAACCATCAGCTTCGGTCACCGCCGGAACAGGCATTAGGACAGAGTTTGCCTAAACGCGTTTTCTGCTTTGTCCGCAGCCTGAAGTGCGGACCTTAGGCTGCCAGTCCATTCTCCAGGGCGGGAGACGTCTCTGGGATGAGGTCTTTCCGCTTCCACGTTTGCCTGGAGAATCCGCGCACACACTTCTTTACGCAGAGCAGTTGCTCAAGGCACGACGGGGGCCGGCCTTAGGCAGAGGTCTAAACCCTGCAGCAGTAGGGTTACCAGCAGTCAGGGAAACGCCGCTGTTCGGGGATAAGTGAAGCAAGAGGCCTCGGACGTCACGACCCTACCCGCTCCTCTCCCGGCCCGCGCCTCCCTCCACCGCGCGCGGGGTCCCGGGCTTGTCTTCCTCTTTTTCGGGACGGGGGCTTTGCAGGGAGGATTTCCCCTCTCCTTTCGCCCAACTCCTTTGCCTACTTCAGGTTCAAGGCTATCACCACCTCTGGGGAGCCTTCTTTGATTCCTGGGCTGGGCTAGGACCCCAGCTACGCGCTCTCCCACGTGTCACATACAACGTCGCGTGGAGCCTGTCGCAGCCCGTGCAGCCCATCAGACTTCGAGCTCCTCGAGGGCGACGGCTGCGTGTCATTCGTCTTCACGTGCCCGGGGTCCTCACAACTCCGAGCGTAGAGAAGACGCTCAGTAAAGTTTCCTTCAGCTCAGGCCCACGGAAACCTTTCCAATAGGCCTTTTCCCGCCATGCGGCTGCGGGAACAAGTCCCCAGATGTAGCCTGATAGAGCCGGACGCGGAAGTCTGGGGTCCCGAGGCCTGTACCCACCTGCCTGGCTTCAACGCTGTGCCTCGCCCTCCAGCCACCACCCCCTCCTCTCCGGTGGGCAGAGGTCACCGCTCCGAGGCCTCTGGGACTGAGAAGTGAGTGCTGAGAGGCCGTGTGCAGACCACGGCTTGGAGGACGCGGTTGGGCGTGGAGGGAAAGAGGGACTTGGTCATGCGTCTCGTGCCCCGCGGGCTTTCGGAAGAGGCCACAAGAGTCGCCTGCGTGCGGAGGGGCCGGGGTGCTGTGCACTCGCAGGACTAATCCTGCCCGCTCACTGTGGCCGCTCGGGGATTCTGGAGAGAAACTGAGTGAAGTCGCAGGTGCGGTTCCCTAGAGCCTCCGCGCAGCGCGGTCTCCGCTCGCTGCTGGGAATGTGAGCGCCAAGGCGCGCGCAGGTGTTTAGCAGCGACGGCGTTGATCAGGCCCACCCCTAAGCGTCGGCAACCCAGCAGCCAACATTAAGGGTGATAAATTGATCTCTGGAAATAACGCACTTTGGTTAAATCACAAACTTTTAATTTTTCTTCTTACCAAAAATATTTTTAATATTTGGCACCCCTGATTCCCACCCATCCGCCGTTTTCTATTTTAAAATTCGGAGATCTCACATATCCCATCTTGAGAGAGTGCCCAGAAGGATCCAGGGCTCTGGTCTTACTAAGACATTTCCTGGTAGTTGCTCTGGGGTCTTCACTCCAGAAAACAGCCCCGCCCACAGGAGTGTCTTGAAATTTTGTAAAATTCCACGTGTCCCTCGTAACCAAGATGGCATAGGAGGGCACAGCTTCCACCAAGAAACAAAGAGAAACCGAACAAAACCCGGTCCCAGGACAGACGCCTGGAGCGCCTGTGACAGAACGCGTTTGCTGTCGCGGAGACGGCAGATCAAGTTGGGCTGGGTGAAGGAAAGACACTTCTATCTCAACACCTCAAGCTCGCCCACGTAAGGAGAAATTTTGATGCTTCAGGTTGCCTTAACTTGAGTGGTTAACTGGAGTCTGTAGCAGGTATCATGTGACTCACTGACTTCAACAGAGCATTGCATATAACATCTACATACATCCCCCAGAAAATGGAGGGGTGGGAATGGGAGTAGGGCTTTGGAATCTTCTTCTTCATTAAGTCCATGGCTGTTTGTTGAGCACCTACTAAATGCCAGCCACTGTGCTGGGTGCTGGGATGCAGCAGTAAACAAACCTACAAAGGTCCTTGTCACATGGTGATTGTTATAGCCCAATGAGACGACCGACAAGAAATAGGAAACAAATTCCTGGAGTGATTTCTGTGTCTGCCACCAAGTAGCTGTGTCACTTTGCACAAGGTACTTAACCATCTGTGTCCTGGCTTCCTAGCCTGTCATACAGATATAATGGATTATTATCAGGACTAAATGATTTTATATGAGAAAAACTCTTAGAACAGGGCCGATCATGTAGAAACTACACAACAAGTGGTCAGATTATATTATGTTATCATTAAATATAAGGAGTTAACTTCTGATAGTGATAAATGCTAAGAAGTGAATCAGGGGGTGAGAGAAGCAAGGTGGTCGAATTTACATTGAGTGGTCAGGGTAGGGGGTCACTCAATGCCTGGAGAACAGCTGAGTGCACTGAAGGATTTAAGGAGCTGGTGTGGCTGAAGCCTGTCTACGACCCTGGGGAAAGTATAAGGGCCAGGGGGAGGTTGGCAGCGCCCGGATTATCTAGGGCCTAAACTCCCATAAGGAGGTTAGGTTTTATTCTCAATGTCCTGCGATGTCACTGGAATGAGACAAATCAGAATTATTTAACAATAATCCCAACATTCACACACAAAATATATTAGTTATCAGACATTCTACTTATAGAGCAATCTCATGTCTAACCACAGGCCAGAAACTTTATAAATTGACAGATTTTTTTATTGGCCTTGGGGTCAACTGTTTGACCATCCCTTAAAGATTAAGGGCTGCTCTGCTGAATCCTTTGGATTCCTCTTATGTCTCCTTTCCCCTCAAGAAGCCAAGGAATAAAACATGGAAGAGATGGTCACAGCTGTTTACAATTCTGAAAACATGTCCATTTATATCCAGTAGGTATTAGCAGCCTGATGCAGCCCTGACTTACTTTTTCTCACTTTCCCTAAATAGAATTCTCTAGCTTCTGGAGAAACTGAGTCCACATTGAGGAATCTTGAAAATCTTAGCCTGAGAAATATTGGATTTGTATATGAGCAAATGAGGTTTCTTAGGATTAAAAAAATCCCAGTCATTTTAAGAATGGAAAAGACACATTTTGTTTCTAAGAATAAAAGCCAAAAGAATGTTAACATTGCATGCCTCTGCCTTGGGTTTATTGTATTCTGGCGATTCACATGCATTAGGGCTCCCCCACTCCCATTCTTCTACTGTAAGAATCCTTAGTCAGCTTTTATCATATATAATACTCTTTAAGGCTCTGTGTTTGCCTGTGGCAATTGGCCAAGTTATTGGAGCACACATTCTCTTGCCAGTTTTATCACAAATTATTCACTGCAGAGGAGAAGACCAAACTCTGGCAACAAGCCCCAGTCAAGGATCAGAGCAACAGGTTTTTCTGTTGTTGTTTGCTTGTTTTTGTAGTACCTCTCTGCCCCAACATAAATAGCAGGAAATATTTTGAAACTAGCAGTTCCAAAAGGTGCTACATTAAGCATGCTTATTTTCATGTCTATGTTGTTTCTTTAAAGCACAATTTTTACATGTCCTGAAGACCAACAACACATAACATCTTATTTAATATAAAAGTCATGGAAATATTTGCAGAGTGAGTTGATGGTTAAGAAGATGGAACTATAAAAATGGACTTCAAGACCTAAGGCTGCCAATTACTGTGAGACTCTGGGTAAATTACTAACTTCTCTTGGCCTCGATTGTCTCACTTGCAAAATGTGGATAATAATGCCATACTGGTTGCCTGACAGGCCCTGTATTGGTTATCTATTGCTGTGTAGCCAATTACCCCAAAATTTAGTGGCTTAAAAGAACAAATATTTATTACCTCATATAGTTCTGAGAGTCAAGAATTCAGGAGCAGCTTACACGGGAGATTCTGACTTAGGGTCTCTTATGAAGGAACAATCACAATGTTGCCAGGGCTGCAGTCTCATCTGGAGGCCTGACTGAGCTGTAACATTTGCTTCCAAGCCCACTCATGGCTGTTGGCAAGAGGCCTTAGTTTCCGGCCTCACCACATTGGTTCTCTCCCTAAAGACTACTCACAACATGGTAGCTTGATTCCCCTTTGTGCAAATGGTCTGAGGGCAACCAAGACAGGAGCCTGGTATGAAGTTGGAGGGGACTGACTACACAAAGGTGTGAATACCATGAGAAGGAGTCACTGGGGCCATCTTGGGGCTGCCTACTACAGGCTCCAACTGGATAACAGACCAGGAAGAGCTTTGCAGGCAGCAAAACACCATAACTCTAATGTACACTCACTGATTTTGTTTTTTCCTGACATGATCATAGGTAGCCCTTGGCAGAATCATGTAAAGAACACCATTTAGTTCTCCGACCACTCCATCACCTCTGCTTCCCCTCCTTCAACCTCTCAATGCAGTTCTATTAGTTTTTTTTTTGTTGTTGTTAAAATCAACAATGCTCACACTATTATACCTATGCAAATATTCACAGTTGAGCATTGTAGTGTCTTATGACTATTTTCCTTTCCTACTTTCTAATAATTGTCCTATTTTCCACTTGCTTGATTTGCTTTGTAGCTATTACTGCTCCTCCTCACATCTTCACATAGCCTCTCTCACAATTTTCCACAAGGTTGGTCATATCAGGTAATCAGCCACTCCAGTCTCTTCCTTGTGGACATCCTTTCTGGAGGTGTTTTCCTTCTGGGTTGACCTTCCTGTTTTGCATTTCTCTCATCTTCCCCTTTCTTGTTTTACTCCCACATTTTGCTGAAGTGTGTCTTCCAGTACTTTCATCAGGTTGAAGAGATGGTATGACAATGGCAGTCCTCAACATGAGTCTCTTAAGTCCCACTGCTCCAATCTGGAACGGTTGCTTCTCTGCCTTGGTGTCTCCCCTCATCTTCACACAGAAGATGCCCTTCACTTTTCTTCCATGTTGGAGCTTCAGTTTTTCATGTCCTGTCTTTCCCTCTCAGGTTTCATCCCTTATGTTGCTGGGTGGCAGGAATGTCCTGTCTTCACTTTTGCTCATGCCCTTGGCTCTGATCCCCTCTGTCTAACTTTCTGAGTTCCTCTCTGTTTTCCCTCTTAGCATTCTTTCTCCCTTCCCTGCTGGGAGCCAGTGTGGTCATGCTGTCCTGTGGCATTCTTGCCCTCTGAGAACTAGTACAGGCTTCTCTACCCTGACCAGAACTCTCCCTAAAAACATACGGGGGAACAGCTGTGTCTGAAACAGTCCTGACCTAGGGGTCTGGAAAACCTGGTATCTCTGGCATCTTCTAGTATGAGTTAGTGGTGAGAACAGGAGCTATGCATGAGCAAAAGCTCAGTCATGATCCAAACCTGGCAAAGTCTCCCATCCTTGGTGATGAGGGCCCAACAGGACTTGATAGAGGACTTGGGCAGGGGAAGGGATCCATCTTTCCTTGTCATTGTCCACAGGAATTTCAGTTGGACCAGTGAGGCAAGACTGAAATTTGACAACAGACAATTTGTAGCAGGAAATAATTTGAGAACAGACGATTGTAGTAGGTAGCAGCCAACAATTGCTGAACTTTTTTCACTCATCCCATGTTCCTGGTACTATGCATAAACTCTACATACATTATTTGATTTAATATGCAGTAAGCCTAGGCAGAGAGATCTGTTATTACTCCTTTTGGGGGGGTTGAGAGGACTGGCTGTACAGGGATCTGAGCACTTGACCTTGGTGTTACAATGTGGAATATACTATAAAGCATATGTACTTCACAGGGCCTGGTTTTCCAAAGCCTTGCAGTTTCAAATATTGACCTTGCAAGGACAGGAAATTTTCCTCAGGCTATAAGTCTCTGGTGTGAGATAAAGATTTGTGGCACAGAAAGGTTGCTGGCTTAAGGACAGACTAGTTACTGATTATTATGTAAAGATACTGAGAAATTGCTGTAAGAAGGAATGTTTGCTAAGATCAAGCGTGTGTTGATAAGATCACTTAATTATTGACTGGAATATCATCTGGCTTGTTTCACTGAAAGTTACCAGCCTATACTGTTAAACTATAACCCCACCTATGTCTCTTCCTGTAACTTCCTGGTCTGGAAAATAAATGCAAATTTCCCAAGGAAGGGATCCCTCTTGCTGGAGGGTCCCAGGGAAGTTAACCACTTCAGGGTCTCTCACTGCTCAGAAGAGAAGGGCTTTGAGTAATCCTTTGTATCTCCGTCACCCAGGGGAAGTGGGGTGACAAATCCGTGGGGGGCGAAGCAACACAAAGCAACAAAATGGTGCCCCATGTGAGGACGTTCTCCATGGATTGGAGACTTACCTGCCAAGCATTGGAGAGGAAATGGATGTCCGATTCATCCCGGCAAGAGAGTCCCTAATAAGAGAAATGCACCCCAGTAAGGGATCACAGATGGCTTTCAATTAGCGATTGCACACCTGTGGCAGGTCAGAGTTAGGTCTTTTGAACCCCGGAGATATATTTTTGTTCTCTTTACTTTTAAAATATGGATAATTCATTAATGAAAGGGGAGACTGAACATACAACTCCAATGTCTCCTTAAAGCAGCAGGCTGTGAGTAACTGAATGGCAGTTTATAAAACTGTTAGTGGATATTAAACAACCATGTCCTTGATACCTCAAGGAAGGGAGCCTTAACATAAAAATTTGGGAACAAATTCATCACTGGTTAATTATGCCATGGGTCTCGTTAAGGCTTCCCACCTAACAACTAGGAATCTATGTCAAGTCGCTCTGAGACCTATCCAAGACCTTAACAAAAACTAAGACATGTTTTTGTCACCAAAAAAGGATAAAACTTAATCTTTGCCTAAGAGAACTTTAGTGACTTTAAGTGACTAAGAGAACTTTAAATTGGACAATCTAAAGTAAAAGAAGTTAATATTTCTTTACAGTGTTAGTATCGTTTGAGCATGTTTTTCTTTCTTATCTGCACGATGCTTCTCTCCTCTCTTAAAAGCAGTGGTTCTTTTCTTAACTGCATGTGCTACTCTTTTTCTCTAAAGACTGTGGAGTTTTATGAAGAAAAGCAGCCATGGTGCCAATTAGACCCCTTTTGGGTCTACTGCTCTTCTCCTAAAAACCTCAAGAGTCAAATGGTTTTCTCTCTGTTTGGTGGCTCAGCTCTTAACTCAGTAATTCATTTAAGAAATGAGTTAAAACTAACCTAAAATCTACCCGTTTAACTAGATGCTCTCAAATTTTCTGGCATCTTAAACAGACTTCTAAATTCTCTTCTAGTCTCATCAATGTATTTCTTCACAAAATTCTTTGGTAGAATTCTATGCTATCTTCTTAAAGGAAGAAAATCTTCTCTGCATCTTCTTGAAAAGGTTTGCATACTTTGCTTTACAATGTAAATTTCTTATCTTGCTTTCTTTAAGGCAAGGTAAAGCCTCACCAATAAATCTTTTGGAAATAACACAATCTAAACCTGTCCTTTTTACTAGTGAGCTTTTCTACTACATCTTGAACAAAACCTATAAGATCTTTGTTTGTTCTTGTTTATGTCTACATATATGCATGTGTAAGCTGTATGTTATGTCTATATATTCATGTCTGTTTGTGTAATTGTTTTATGTGCTAGGTACCAAATTGGCTTATAATTAATGCACACTCATTAAATAAATAAGTATACTTTTCAAGTTCACGTGACTTAAATCTTCTAAAGTTTTGATAAATATATTTTCAAAATTTGATTCAAACCTCTTACCTAAGTTTGTCTCTAGGTCAATATGTCTCCTTTTTATCTTAGTTCTGCCTCCTGGCCATGCTGGGAAAAGCAATATCTTTTAGACATAGTGAATACTGCCCTCTGCCTCGCTAGATTCCACTTGTCTCTAAATGCCACATGGAAACCTGGGACCTGAAATGGCTAGTGAAAAGAAACCTATGCCAAATATCACATAGGCCCTAGTTAGCATTAACTGGTAAGGGTATAGATCTAATATACCAAGTTTTTGGCTGGGAAACCATAAATATGTATTTGGTAAATATAGCTAAAACTCAAACTGGGCTTTGTATAATTTGCTCTGGTAAATGGATGCCTATTTACTAACCTGAATGTATAAAAATGTTCTTATAAGCACACATCATTGCCTGGGTTTACTAATCAAACAGCATTACTAAAGATCTTTTCACTTAACTGCTCTTAATGCAAAGTTGTTAAGGGATTTTCTTTGTGCCTTACATAACTGGTTTAAAAAACTTATTTCATGATAAGTTCTTGTGCTCTCTGCCTTTAAAACACTTTGTCACTTTGGTTTTATTTTTTGTAACAATTTGTGATCTTATTCAACTAAATGTTTTAAGCCTTTTGTTATTTAACAAAGCTTTCCAACACGAAATTCTGAAAGTTTAAAATAACTTTGAGGGATTCCAAGGGCCCTGGAGTTTCTCAAAGGATATATAAAAGATGTATCAAAACTAATTGGCTTATTTAATAAATTAGGCTATATGGGAAAGCAGTGTCAGTACTGAAGGTGTTATGAGTATGTGTTCCAAAATCTTGTAAGGTTCTTAAATATCTGTGTCTTGATATAAATGCTACTGGTCATAATCTTGGTTTATTTATAATTTTAAAATGTTATGTCTTCAAATATTTTATTACAAAAACTCTGATAGGTACAGTTTCTGACAAACTTTGAGTTCATAGCTTTAAACTAAGTTCCAAAATTTTAATGAAGAAACTGATGGGTTTGTGAAATTGTTCACAAAGGTCAAAACAACAAAAGTTAATTGGTAAACTAATTAAAAAGAATTATGGGTTTTTACAATTTCCTTATTTTAAAACACTGCTGGTTCTCCTAATGTTTTCCAAATGTAAGAAAACTCTCTCTCTCTCTCTCTTTCTCTCTTAAGCTATCTATAACTAACAACAGTTTGGTAAAATGTCATTTAAAACAGAGATAAAAGTATTTGTTTTCTCCCTATTTGATTCCCCCCAAATTTAATAATTTAAAGTATTCTTATGATTATTATGATAATGTGGCTATTTTTATAAGTTCAATGAAAATTAGCTCTCTCCCTCTTTATAACAGGATATAATTTAAAACTTTGGATATAAGATAGCATGTCTCATTTCCATGTTGCCGACCCTTTTTTTATGTTGCCTAAATTTGGCCTGGTGCTGCTTGATCCTGCTGTTCAACTTTCCCCCTGATGTGGGACACAACACAACCTGGGAAACAGCATTCCCAGCAACGTGGGACAGATCACTGAAGGAAAGTGAGCCGAGATGCTTCTTTCAATCGCCACCTGGGAAAGAGCCTTCCCAACACTAAGAGATTTATGCAACGAAAAGTAATACCTTTTCAATCTAGATATTGATCATCGATGCTTTTATGAGGAATGCCTTGATCATAAAGGGGGAAATAACTTCTCCACAAAAGCAGTTCTCTAAATTTTCCTGGCCTTAAAGAGGGTGTTTGTAACTTGGATGAGACATCCTGTTCCTAAACAAAAGACTTGTAATTGATCAAAAATTTTACATAAGACTAGACACTCTGAAAGCAGTAATGTCCGGGACAGTTTTAACATTAACAAACTCTCTGGACTCAGAATCAACTATTATATGGAGCAGAATCCCATTCCGGAGTTTCAACAACTGGTAATTACACCCAATTCACAGCACCTGGAGTGATGCGCTGCAGCCGCCCTGAGAGATGATGACATCATCAGTCCTCACCTGAAGTAAATTAAAAGGACTTGCCATGGTAAATGATACTAACTTTGCTTTAAATGCTTTTGTCTTAACTGTGCCAACCTGATCTATAGCTTTTGCTTTTTCTTTTAAACAAATAACATGGGGGAGATGTGGAATATACTATAAAGCATATGTACTTCACAGGGCCTGGTTTTCCAAAGCCTTGCAGTTTCAAATATTGACCTTGCAAGGACAGGAAATTTTCCTCAGGCTATAAGTCTCTGGTGTTAGATAAAGATTTGTGGCACAGCAAGGTTGCTGGCTCAAGGACAGGCTAGTTACTGATTGTTATGTAAAGATACTGAGAAATTGCTGTAAGAAGGAATGTTTGCTAAGATCAAGGTTGTGTTGATAAGATCACTAATTGTCTACTGGAATGTCATCTGGCTTGTTTCACTGAAAGTTACCAGCCTATACTGTTAACTATGTCTCTTCCTGTAACTTCCTGGTCTGGAAAATAAATGCAGGAAGAGAACCCCAATTTGGGGTTAATTTCCCAAGGAAGGGATCCCTCTCGCTGGATGGTCCCAGGGAAGTTAACCACTTTAGGGTCTCTCACTGCTCAGAAGAGAGGGGCTTTGAGTAATCCTTTGTATCTCCATCACCCAGGGGAAGTGGGGTGACAAATCCGTGGGGGGCAAAGCAACACAAAGAAACATTACAAGGCTGTGCTCTAGCCAACTGAGCTAACTGGCCAGTCCTTGCCCACATTTTGAAGATGAGGAAACTAAGACCCAAAAAGTTGAGACAGGACTTGCCCAAAGTCATAGAGCTAGTAAGTGGTGGACCTAGGATTCTTTTTTTTTTTTTAACTTTGTAACTTTTTATTCTTTATCACTCTCTCATGTTTGTGGACGCTTTAATTAATTTGGACCCAGGATTGGAGCTTAGGTGTTGTCTGACTCAAGAGCCCTTACTCTTGCTATCCCAGGTGGGGATATCCCTCATTATAACCCTGTGTGAATTTGGATGAAACCTCAGCCTGGTAGGAGGCAAGGGAAAACTCTGTGGATCCTTGAGGGGTGGATCTTCAGAGCAGGCTGCCTTGAGCAGGGGCTTTGTTCTTCTTCCTTCATGAAAATAGGGAAGGATTGCATAGGCTGAGGGGAGGGAAGGAGGCATTTCAGATGGGGAGGTGTAAGCACTGGGGCGGGTATAGAAATGGGATGAAGGACTCAGGTGAACTTGGAGAAGGTGAAAGGTAAGGTGGACCAGATCACAATAGCACTGGATGCCAAAATGAGGGAATGGTAATCTATCAGATAGGTAACCAAAATAGTATGTTTTGGAGATGAGAAATGAGGGCAAAAGTGGGACTTTATGAAGTACAAAGTGAGAGTGTTATATAGCTGGTTGGAGATGAGAAGAAATTGGAAGTTACCCTTTGCTTGTTTACTGTCCTTATTTATTCTGGGTAAGCAATTGCAATGTCTCTGCTAATGTGACAATTATTTCAATAAATTCCCCTAACTTCTTACTTTTATCAGAAAGAAGAATGTCTGGTCTGCTGCTGAGAACTTATTTTGGTCTGTTATTATGGTTTTAACTGGATATATCTTTTAGCAGTTCTTTACTAAAAATATCTTTAGGTTTGTACTTATGATGCTGGAGTAGATTGATTCCCTTATCAACCTATATTCAAGAGCTAAATTCAGTAGGATAATTTTAGCAATGATTAGCCTAGACTATAAATCAGGGCAGTGCATTTATAACTCTTGGATTATAATTTAGAAGATAACCACAATCCTTGTATTTCATAGTACTTATTATACACTGGGATTCTTTGCTTATTAATCTCCACAGTAGACACAAGATTATGAGAGAAGAAAACCACCTTGGAATGGCTTGGCAAGGGTCACCTATGTACGTGCATGTCATGGAGCCAGGATTTGTACCTAATTCTGTCTGATCCTACTCTACCAGGCTATGTTGCTGAAATACTTGTTTAGATGTCTAAATGGAGGGCATATTTATTGGATATCTGAAGATGGATTTGAGCTGAGTAACTAGGTCAGATACCTTGAAATTCTTTGGTGGTCCTGGTTGGTGTTACAGAAACCTCTCCTCATTTGTGATCCATCCTATCTTGACTCTCTGACTTGCTAACACAAAATCTGTGACAGACAATGCTGATTGCCCAGCCAACAGTCACTTCCCTTTCCTTCCTTGCTAAAAAGATCTTGATTTTTTTTTACTATCAAGTTTCCAGGGGTTGCTTGATTAAACAGACAATAGACTCTCCATCTGCTTGCCAGTGATTGATTTGAAGGTGGATACGTGACTCAGTCTGGCCAATGAGAAAAGTCTGCTTTGGGGTGGGACTCTGGGAAAAGTTTTCCTTGTTCTTCAAAAGAGTTGCACGAGAGGAAATGATCCCATTTGGGGTGTTGTGGTTTGCATGCCACCACTTCACCACTGCAACTAGGGTGGCCCCCTTGAGACCATGAGGGGAACTGGCCTAAGAAATCATGTCAATAAGATGAGGATTAGGAGTGGTAAAGGGGTAGAATCCAGTTTCTTGATGATTTTGTAGACATGGTGAATGAACCAACTTTGGGACTCAATTTCGAAATTTGATGTGTGAGAGAATTCATTTTCTTTACTGTTTAAGTCCTTTCTGGTTAGGTTTTCTGTTGGTACTGCCAAAAGCTCCCTATATGATAGCAAAGCCTTCCATCTTCACCACCTCAGGTTTTGTCTGGAATTGGACTTAGCTGAATTTATGCAACCACAGTTAAGCTTTTTATATGTAGAAGCTGAAGCTCTTTTGGTATGCACATCTGAATCTTTTTATGGATTTTCTGTTCAGCTATACTCTATTTTCACATACTTTAATATAGTAAAATTGTGATTATTTCTACTGACCAGTTTATTTGGCTTGGCATCTGCTTGTTGTATAAATAACCCCTCAGTTTTGCGATCCAGGAGGAATAGGAATGAGCTGTGCTGAATTTCTCCCTGTAATGATCTTGGGACCATAGCTACTGCTCTCCCTTTACAGCTTCTGGGGAAACATGATGGTGGCCCAGTGGGATTGGGGGTTGCACCTCCTCAGCTCCTATCCTGGAGCCACAGACTGAGTCCTGCAATTGTGATGACTTTGCCAGTTCTGTTACAGCTGCCTGTGGCTGCTTAGCAGTTCTTTTTTTAAAAAATGTCTATTTTTCTGACTGCACTGCCTTTAGTGGGGCTTGCACTGAAGATCCATCAAACTCTAGTCATTTCACCTGTGAGTTCTCTCTTAATACCTCTCCATACCCAAACTTGTCTGTTTTTCCCCCATTCTATTTTGTTCTCTCCTAGTCTCAGAGGAAGAGGTGCCTCCTTTCCTCCAAGTCTCCCTCTACCACTATATCATTCCTCTATCTTCTCCCTGCTTTAGGGCATGGTTCCTCTATATTAATGTGTCTTCTGCAAAGACTTCATCCTTCTGCCTAGGGATGGGCACTGGTTTCTCTTGTCTTGGGGCAATAACCAAGCTGACTGTACTGTCTTCTCAATGTACCATCCTGCGGTCCCTCTTCCCTTTACAAAATATTCCTCAGTTTTGCATTTCAGGAGGGACAGGAGTGAGCTGTACTGAGTTCCACCCTGTAACAATTTTTGAATAGTAGGTATGGCTCCAGATGTCTAGAATGGAAAGCCCATGCCTTTGGCTCCATGTCTTCCCTGCACCTCCAGCCCTGCATTCTGTTTCCTGCTTCTGCAAATTGCCAAAAGTGGACTAGCAAAGGCAGCCAGGCTCTCCTAATTGCAAATGTATGACCTTTACTTGGCTCTGCTTTTCTTCACCTTCTTTGCAGCACTTGGAGCTGCTGTCTGTCCTCTAAACTTTTCCCTTCAAAAAGCCCTGACCTCCGCCTTCTGGATTCCTTCCTTTTCACTTTCTGCCTGGGAGAGCCCAGTTGTGTACTGAAAATCTATCAGCTGAGTTCAGATGGGGTTGTAGCTAAGAACAGTCTTGTTAACCTTGTATTCAGGACACTTCACAGTGCTACCTAATAGCTCAACAGGTACCTGCTGAATGAACTTAGACCTGTCTTCTGCTCTAGCCTCTTTCTCAAGTTCCAGTCCTGTTTCTGCGCTTAGTGGGCATTTCCAAAGGAGTGTCTGGACTTTGCTTCTAATTCCTTCTGTCCAAAGCATAAGTGCTCTTTCCTTCCATGCTGACTTTTCACTCGTTTCCCTTCTTTCTTTCAGCCTGTACAAGTGCATTCACCAGAGCTGGAGATATTGGCATCCAGAGCTCCAAAACCACAATACTCCTAGCTCTTCTTCCTTCTTCTCCTGTATGCTGCAGACCACCAAGCCTCATGTAGTCTTTCTTTTCAATGCTTACCCATTCATCCCTCCTTTTCCTGTACCATTCTTGGGGTTTTTTTGGTGGGGGGTGGGGGGGTGGCTGGCTGGTATGGGAATCCGAACCTGTGACTTTGATGTTATAAGGCTGTGTTCTAACCAGCGGAGCTAACTGGCCAGCCCCATCTTTAGCTTTTGTCACTTCATGCCTGAACTGACAAGAGTGTCTCTTTGCTTCCAATTACTGCACATCTATTTTAATTTAACACTGCACATGTCATTCCTGTGCTAAGATACTATTCAGAACATGGATGAGGTGTCTGCAGCTCTCCTGGCTCCTAGAGGAATATCCAATTGTTTTTCCCAGTCCCCCTTTCATTAGGGGAGAGCCTTTTCTTTGTGGTCATCTGCCAACCCAAAGTGTTGAGACTGTTAGGTGGCAGGTTTTATGTAGACGGTGGGCCAGGTGGGGTGTGGAGGACCTGGCAGTGTCCTCAGGTTGGTGGCACTGAGCAAGATTCATCTTGCTCTCAGCTCCCTTGTCTTTAAGATGCTGACTCCACCAACCCCTTCCAGTGGAACCAAATTTTCACTTCCTTCCCAAGTGTCTCAGTGGCTCCCCTCTTCCCTCTTTTCCCTTTTCTCCCACAAGGTCCAATCTTGTTTCTGGTAGTAGGGAAACCTCCTTGGGTAAACTCGTATCCCAATTCTCTGCCTTGTGCTTTGCGGCACTTGGTCTTTGTAGTTATCCTCCAAGTGAGTGACTCTCACAACTATGGGAGTGGCTGAGAGAGGGGGGAAGACCCTCTGGACACCTGTGAGAGAGGAGGGAAGAGGGAAATTTGCTGAAACACAGAGACAGTTACTAAGGGTGATAGTCTTGCCACTCTTACGTGACTCCCTCTGTCTTTAAAGTCAATTTCAAATGTACATTTGAGCTTCAGTCTCATAAGCTATAAGACAGAGGTAATAATGCCTTCTCCACAGATTGACGTGAGGATCAAAAATGAAACACCATCTAAGCAACAGACTGGCTTGGAACAAAGTAGGAGCAGAATACGGTGTTATTATTTTCTCACTATTCCTCTCACTGTGGCTCCACATAGCTTTCTCATTCTTACCCCAAGTCATGCATATTACATCTGCTCAATTTTGTTTTCCAGAGTTGAGTCCTGTGACCCATCTGTCTGTAAAGGAGGCTGTCCCAAATATTCTGTAACTGCAGAAGAAAAGAAGTAGGATGCTGGGGGACAACTAGCAGTGTCTGCCAAACCATCTTGCTGACTTTTCCCTGTCTTTTCCTCGGGCATAGAATTTTAACAAGGAGTTTATAAGACTATCTTACTGATATTCCTGATCAAGACATACATACCTACCCTCTTGAGTCTTGCTGTCAAAGCCCAACTTTTACTCCAGAGGCTGTAAATGGCAAATCCATATATCTATAGTCTCCTTTGCATTTATGGGTGAGCATGACACCCAGTCACAGACAATGAGACCATGAGACATCATATAAGGGATTTCTGTTGAGCTCTTTGGGAATAATTTTCTTCCCTCATGAAAACAGAAACTGTACTGGAAACCTCTGATGCACCCCTTCAAAATCCCCTTGGCCTCTCTGTTGGGGCAGCCAGCTTTGTGCAAGCCAGTTGGATGGGGCCTCACCTGGGCCCAGGCAATGTATTTCACACTTCTTATCCTGGACTTTTTTGACACTGTAACCCTGGAGGTCTACGGGAATCATGCTCTGCCCTTATGCAAGCATTATCTGGTGGTGTGGGGGAACTTAATGCCTCTGGGACAAACTTGATTTCTGGGAGCTCTGACGTGATAAATCTTCCCCTTTTGTTTCTTGAGTGGACAATTATGAGATACACTTTATAAGGCTCCACAGAAAGTTCCAGTAGTTTTGAGTACCAGTATCCCACAGAGATAGTCACATTAATAATGCATTCTGCTATTGGTTTTCCATCCATCCCTGTTTCATTGACTGTATCCTAAACTCCTATTCTTTATTAGAGAATCACATTCTTTAATCAACTACCTTCATACAAGTCTTTGTTGCAGGCTCTGCATTTAGAAAAAAACGAACTAAAAGAATCTTTGAAGAGAAATACCTTCCCTCTCTATCTTCCTCTACTCCTTCCTTCCCTTCCCTTTTCTTCTCTTTTCTTCCTGTTGTCCTGTGGGGATGAGATGTGTGGAGCAACGGCAGCCAATCTGTGACCATGAGGAGAAAGCCAAGAAAATCTCTGAGGAGCTGATCCAGAGTTCTCACATCCGTGAGCCACTGATCCAATCCAGTAAGCATCTACCTCAGGTATTTCTGTTGCATGAGAAAAATAAACTATAATTGTTTAAATCACTTTTAATTGAATATTACAGAACTTGCAGCTGAAAATATTTTAACAACACAAGGCCCGTAAATCACATCTAATTATAGGTGAATATATAATATTACCACATATATTTATTTACTCAGTTTTTTCAAATTCATGTTAGTCAACTACAAACTCATTTAAAAGGATGTGGTGGGCATTATTGCTTGTTTATCCGATGTGTATTCTTGCCCTCTTCTGTATAACAGAACCCTAGTTTTTCCCCTTTCCCTTGCAGCCAAGTGCCTGAGAGAAGCCATCCCACTCCCAATTCCAGGAATAAATCTGATCTGTCTCAGCCTGGTCATAATCTCTGCTCATGGTTAGTCCAGGAATAAGCAGGTGTACAAATTTAGGCCAATGAAACTTGAGGGAAATGTTTTCAGGAGGCTTCTAGGGACACTTCTTTTTCTCTAAGAGAGAACTATGGGAAGACTTGGACTTTCTTACCTTTCCGATGTGTGTCTCAACATGACTGCTGGAGCGCCGTAGCTGTTGTTCTTCTTGTCTGAGGATGAATTGCACAGTGTGGATGCAGAGTGGCATGGGGAAAAGACCCTGGGCTCATGATGACAATGCTGATCTGGTGAATCAGCCCTCTATGAAGCCCTTCCTTTGGACTTTCTGTTGTATGAGATAAGTAAATATACTCATTGTTAAAGGCAGGTATATCTGGATTTTCGTGTCTTGCCACTGAAAGCATCCTAACTGTTTCAAATCATTACTGAATTCAGTGTAATTTTCTGTTTCACATTTTCTCAGCTAACAGGTACCCTAAATATATCCCCAATCATGCTGAAGTCCATGAAATATTTAAATGTTATAAAGGGGTCTGCATCCTCCAAAGGGTTCGGAATGGCTGTTCTAGAATGTCGTTCAAGCTATTGCAGCCTTTCTCTTTTGGTTATTTGCCTCCTTACCCGCTTCTGCTCCTCCCAGGACTTGGAGAGTATTCAGGATGAGGAAACAAGAAGGAATTAGCAAGAGTACTGCCAAGATACCTTCACCAATGGGATGGAGAAGGCTTACCCAGAGGAGGGTAGGATGGATACTGCCTGGAGCAGAGCTTGGCTCTTGATGGCCACTCAGTAAATGTCTGTTGAATTTAATGAGCTCTCATGGGAAGGCTGAGAGGGAGCCGTTGTAATTGACTAATGGAGAATTAGCCCCAAGGTAATTGTGAACTGTTCATGGTGTAAAATTCAAGTCAATTAGACCCAATTCAAAGAATTTGTTCTAAGTACCTAATATGTACAAAGCATCATGGTCAGTGCTGCATGGGCTGCCACAGTGTGCAGTTTGTACCTCTGCAGGTAAAGTCCAAGAGAAGTTATGTCATGTAAAAGTAACCATAAAAGGTGACACATGATGCTACATGCTGCATTCTACCAGTCTGACTGATGAGTGAAACTGCAGCATCTGAAAAGCAAAAAGCTAGTGGCCCTTCAGACTAGGTAGAGATCTGACAACTCCACCTGGAGGAAGTTTTGCTCTGTTGTCACCACGTAGGTTAACTGATACAAATAAGAAAATCTCCAGAGGGGATGAAAATGGAATGAATGGCAGATGTGGTCCTTAGCCCAAGTTCACCAAAGTCTGCACATATTGGCTCCACCAAGGTTATAAGGGTCCATAAGTCTGATTCTTTTAAGAAATTCTAGGTTAAAAGTAGATATAAGGTTTCTTTACTGCAGGTTTTCTATGGCCTTTAATGTGTCAATGGGCATTGTGAGTCTTTAAGAAAAGAATGCTTATAAATCTTTCCCAAACTTACTTTGGCCAAGGAATTCTTTCCTCAGTAGTCTGGTCTAGTAAAATATGCTTTAGGAAACACTGTCCAACTCAATAGAATCTAAGGATGGGATCTGGCAAAAATGAAGCCCCCACAACTGGAAATGGTGGGTTCTCTATTGAGAATGTAAAATTCTCACATAAATGGAATTTTGACCAACCTCTTCTGTCCTCCCACATTTCTGACACTGTGCCCCATTTAGAACTGACTTCTCTTTTTTAGGAATAATAGCTAACAATGGGATCAGTTTACCCTGGGAGTAACACTTGAGTCAGCGCTCTATCATCTGAGTATGGCCAGTGTGCTTTCTCCAAGCATCCTACGATTGGAAACCTATTTATAGTTTCCCCAGTACAGTATCTGGCACTCAGCAGGAATGAATACTTCTGCAGAGAAGGCCCAGACTCTTCTCGTTGGACTCTTATCTTCTGCCAATTGGGGTTAAAGAAAACTCCTTCTATATATTCCCAGAGTATAGGAAGACTGGGTATTCTGTGAATAGTGGTGAAACATTTTTCTTTGTGGATGAGCAACACAAGTGAAGAATGCAGATACTCAAACCTCACCAACAGGCCTTTGTGTTAAATGAATTGGATTACATCATATCCTGGCCTCAGTCACAAAAGCACAGAATTATTGAATTCTAGGCAGGTGGAAATCCTTGCAGTTACTTATGGCCAACATGACCAGCTTCCTCACTCATGGGTGATTGGAGGAAGAAGTTCATGGCTGGGGGAGTGAGGCAATGCTGTCCTGTGGTCAGTCACTACAGGTAGACTCAGCAGAGCCACTCCCCAGGGAGACAACCTCTGGGAGGAAGACCTGAGAAGAGAAAAAGAGACAGTCATATGCCACATGATGGGCAATATTTACACTGATGTAACACTGGAACAAGAAAAGAGGAGAAACAAGTATTTATGGTACTGAGAGCAATAGTTCACAGACACAAGACACATTTCTTTTGTGGGAAAATGAGAGCATTAAGAAGAAAAGGATTATGTGGTGAGTTTTTTATGTTTAAAATTTAAGTATGAATTATCAGAGAAATGCACGTTAAAACCACTACGAGATACCACCTTACACCCATTAGGAGGGCTGTTATCAAACAGATGAAAGGCAACAAGTGTTGGAGAGGACGTGGAGAAAGGGAGCCCTGGTACAATTCTGGTGGGAATGTAAATTAGTACAGCCATTACAGAAAACAGTATGGAGGTTACTCAAAAAATCAAAAATAGAACTACTATGTGATCCAGCAATCCCACTTCTTGGTATATATCCAAAGGAAAAGAAATAAGTCTGTTGAAAGATACCTGTACTCCCATGTTTATTGCATCATTACTTACAATAGCCAATATATAGAAGCACCCTAAGTGTCTATCAGTGGGTGAATGGATAAAGAAAATGTGGTATATACACACACAATGGAATACTATTCAACCTTAAAGAGAAGGAAATCCTGTCATTTGCAACAACATGGATTAACCAGGAGGACATTATGTTGAGTGAAATAAGCTAGGCATAGAAAGGCAAATACCACTGATCTCACTTAAAAATCTAAAACAATCGAATTCGTCAAAGTAGAGAGTAGAATGGTGGTTACCAGGGACTGAGATGGGGGGTGGGAAAGAGGGCACTGGGGAGGTTTTAGTCAAAGGATACAAAATTTCAGTTAGGAGAAATAAATTCAAGAGATTTATTGTAAAACATGTTGACAATAGTTAATAACAATGTATTGTATTCTAGAAAATCACTAAGAGAGTAGATTTTACATGTTCTCACCAGAAAACAATTGATAAGTATATGAGGTAATGCATACGTTAATTAGTTTGATTCCATCATTTCCAATATACACATATTTCAGAACAACATGTTGAACATAATACATATATAAAAATTTATTTTTTAGTTAAAAATAAAATACAATTTAAAGTATAAGATTAAGTTTTTCCAATCTTTAAAAGTGTGCATATTCCTTGGTTAGTAAATGATAGTAGACAGTAGCTGGGTTTTTTTTCTGTTGTTGTTATTTGTTTTGTTTTAATATACTTTGCAAAATAAAAAGTTACTAGTTTAGTCTCCTGATTTAAAATTCATTTTAGTCTCCTGATTTAAAAATTTTTGTGTGTGATTTGTTTTCTTGTGCTTTATTTGCAATTTTACTGCCCCACATGTAGCAACCACTGTTCTGTAGCACACTGAGAGCTTGACCAAGAGTTTCGTGTTAGGCTGCAAGATACCAAGAATGGGAGAGAAAGAGGGAGAGAAATGACTTGGAAGATGTGACAGTGAGGAGGGGTCCAGTGAGGATTCTCAATGCAAGTTTGAAACAACACGTTTTAGGTAAGTTAGTTATGCATAAATAATAGTGAAAAAGCTATGATGCCTATTTCAGGATAGCTATGACAGCCCAACTCCCTGTAGGCAGTTCTGCTCTGTCCATGCTCACCAGCTTAGGGAGAAGCAGACAGCTCCTGTGAGTGACATATTTTTTTTAAAAATTCAGAAATCTTATTGAGAGTGAGGGTTACAAACTTAATGGCTCCTGTTTTAAGCACACAATTTTAGGTTTATTATAAAATATTATTCTGAGGGTTATCTATGATTCTGTTACCTAATAAGTACCAGTTACAAGTTATAAAATCATATTTTCTCCTGGTAAAGAATTTGTTATCTAAAATGGCGACATATATCTTTTGGAGTCTTAAGATAAGAAGCTGCTAGATTCAAACTATCAAAGTTTCATAAACCATATCTATTGATGATACTAAAATACGTCATGTATGAGGTTTGATTACAAGGGAATTGGGTTGATTTATATGGATGGTTGATGAAATCTGTCTCATTTATCTCTAGTAATATGTTGGACATGAACAAGAACTTTTAAGAGAGAGGGAGTAGAGCACAGTAACTTTGGAGTCAAACTGGTTTCAATTTCTCAAGCATAGACAAGTCACTTAAACTTTCTAAGTCTCAGATTCTTTAGCTATAAAATATGGACAATAAAAGTTCCAACCTGAGAAAATTATGTTCAGTATGATGGTTTGAGGAAATGCTAAAATCTTCTACTCATACACCAAATCACCAAAATGTTAATAAAAAGAACTACATAGCCAAATTTTAAAACAACAAAGAGGGTTGTTTATGGGCAGGAAATGGAGCATCCTTCTTAACAAGGAAATAAAAAAAAAAAACACAGAGCAGGAACCAAATCAGGAAGTAGTGGCTATCATGCTGCTACAAAGGGCTCTCAGCTTTTGTAGAATCTTCTCTGTGAGTCTGAGCTGCTGTCATGAGACTGCCCCACCCAGAGGGGACAGAATATGAGTGACCCACACAAAAATGGCCAGGTATCCCAGGAAGGTCACCATCAAAAAAGAGAGACAATGTGACAGATTGTATTTTCTTAAGTGGCCATAAGAACATCTCCTATCCCACCTTCTCATCCTATAATTTTACTTTTAACTCTTCTCACTGACAGGTAGAATCTATAGTCCCAACCCTTAAATTTGGTTAGGTTTATGGCTGTGGCAGAAGTGGTGCTATGGAACTTCCAAGGCTAAGTCATAAAATCTAATACAACTTCCACTTGGGTCTCTTAGAGTGCTTGCTTTTGGAACTAAGCCACCCCATGATGAGGCCCAAACACTCTGCTGTTGAAGCCCCACATGGAAAGAAACAAAGGTCCATGATTTTTAGCCTAGGCTGAGCTCCCAGCTGATAGCAAACACCAACTTGTCATTTACATGAGTCTATATAATCTATCTACTTATAGATATTGAAAAAAAAGAAACTTCAATTTATGGTTTGAATAACACATTGAGCAAGCTGTACAGTGAATCAATGAGCTGAACAGTTGAGCTGAGGAATTCTTCCAGAATGTTATACAAAGAGAATAAGAGATAAAAAATGAGAAATAATAACAGGGGAAATAGTACAGGTCTAGCTTAACTGAGGTGGAGAAGCCAACAGAAGGATGGCAGTAGCCACTACCCACAGGTGAGCATCCTATGAGCATTCCATGGGTAAAATTATAAGATTTTGTGGAAATTCGTAAGTAACTTAAGCTGTCTTCCTACTACTATATCAGTCTGCTTCAGAGCACACAGTTTTAGCCAAACATCAACCTAGGATATAAAAATAAGTCTAACTTTTTCACAAAATGTGTTTATATGTCTCACTTTGTTCTTTGGCAATCTATATATTTTTTATCTTAATCAAATAAATCTTAGCTGTGCTTTTAACTAAAGTGGATGTCTCTGTTTATTCTTTGACAGAAATACGCAAAAAAAGTGAAAAAATGGAAATAAAGAACTTTAAACCTTTTAAAAGGAGTTCCAGAAAGAGAAAATGAAGAGAATGGAAAAAAGGCAATATTTGAATAAGAAAATAAAAACTTTCCAGTGCCTGAGATGGTCAGAAGTTTTCAAATTTATAGAGTCTACAAAGTGCAGAGCAGAGTAA
The DNA here is from genome assembly GCF_027409185.1 of Cynocephalus volans. Taxonomy (NCBI): domain Eukaryota; kingdom Metazoa; phylum Chordata; class Mammalia; order Dermoptera; family Cynocephalidae; genus Cynocephalus; species Cynocephalus volans. The sequence continues at coordinate 21,511,896 of NC_084470.1, forward strand.
ATAAAGATAAATCTATACTTAGAAACATTGTAATAAGACTTCAAAAGATTCAAGAAAAACAAGAGATTTAAAAGATAAGTAAAAGAGGCATACTAACTACAGTGGAGTAATAATTTGCATGACACCAGACTTCTATTTAATGACATTGAATCCAAGAAAACAATCGATAAATATCTTCAAAACCCTGGTGGAAAGTACTGTTGAACTTATTTTTATACCCAGCCCAACTACAATTTAGTTGTGCATGTTAAATAAGTGAATATTTACACATTTAGGATCAAAAATTTTACTACCACAAGTCCTCACCAGAAGAACTACTAAAAGATATATTCCAAAAAAGACAAATGATATAATGCATATAAAGCATTTAATATGACATTAAATCTGTTTTTTCTCTACTAATAAAAAGGACAGAAATGCCTAGCACTGTTCTTCTCCTTTCCACCTTTTTTCTGTCTTGATCATGGATGTGATACAGGGCACTATAGCAGGCATCTTATGGCCATGAGGCTACAAGAAGAAGTGAAAGACCAAAAAGACCACAGAAATGCAGACCTTGGTATTGTTAGTCTATTGTTTCACCTCCAGCAATTCACTTACCTTCTTGTTATGTGAGAAAAATAATTTCCTATTTATTTAGGCCATTGTTGATTGGATTTACTGTTACTTCACCCAATGCATTCCTAAGGGATTTACTTCTCCACTTTTCTTATCCTTAAAGTATGAGCTACTAGGGTTAAATGAGAAACTAAGTTAAACTTCTCCGGTATCTAATGCATTCTCCAATAAATATTAAGCCTCTTCTTATCCTCCACTCGAGATCATAAGCTCAATGAAGACCATGCTGTCTTTATCATATTTTAATCCCCATTTCTTAAACAATTTAATCCAGTTTATTGGATATTTTTTGAATGCCAATTTATTGGCTAGGTTTTTTGCTAATTGCTAACTTATTATGGGATATCAATAACTATATGTTAAATAGCTAGATGAATACAAACTAAAGATAGGTCAGTAAAAATTAATACTGACAGTTGTTTTAAAATATCAAATCAAACATCTAACTTCTCTATTTTTCCCTACAGTGTTAATGCACCTTTTGCAATGTTTAAAATAGTACCTCTTACAATCTTTTGCCATATTCCTGGCTTCTTTGACTCTTAAGATTCAATTCATAATTTTTAATTCATTTTGAAGAGAGCTATAAGTGGAGGGGAAAAGTGACTTTATTATCTTCTCTCTAGTGACCTTGCTTTTGTCAATTTAAACATTTCTTTTTTTAAAAAAAAACTTTTTTATATTTTAATTAAATTTTTGTTAATTTTAACATTCACTTGTACATATTTGTGGAGTACAGTGTGTTGTTTCAGTACACTCATACACTGTGCAAGGAATGATTCACTTAGGATACACAACAAAGTTTTGTATCCATTAGTCCACCACTTCTACTAAACTTATTTCAAGAGTTGTTAATCCCTTGAATTCTCAAGCAAATAACTGAAAAACAGCATAAACAGAGTGGAGGGTTTTTTTTGGGGGGGGGGCTTGTTCTTGAAGTAGTTTATACACAGGGACAAATGTTCTGAGTGTTAATCTTTGAAAAGGAAGTATCAGCAAAAAGGAAAAGGACAAAGGCAGAAGACCTAAAAAAATACCCAAGAACTTTATACATAAAGAAGTATCAAAGGTGAGCCATGCCCATAAAACAGAAATTGATGGGTAAATAAATGAGGCTACTTAAAAAGGTTTGTAGAGACTGCAGAAATTAGAATAATTTGGTCAAGTATAGAAGTTGTACAGAATACTTCACATTAAAATCATCTGGAAATAAAAAACAGAACTAGCATCAGGTTTTGTATAAGAAAATGATTTTGTGTTTAAACCAATGGGGAAGAGGAAATACATCGATATGCAGTCTCTGATTGACAGATAAGCAGAAGATTTGGAAAGCTGGCTGCCCAGTAATATGCGGGGAAAATTACTTTATTGGAAGGGAAATGGGAAGAGCATAAGTTTATGATCCTGCTGACAGATGAACTACCTGGACAGCAGAAAGTCCAAAATACATGCAAAATAAAGATTCAGGTGAGAAATGACCTGTTGTGTGGGCAGTATCCTGGGCCTAAGGTCAGACCTAGGTGTGAACCTCAGTTCTACTCCTCACTAGCTATGTGACCTTGGGCAGGTCACTTTCTTTCTCATATGATCTATAAATTGGAAATAAAACTGGGTTGTTGTGAGAATCTAGAAAGAATGGATGTAAGAGAGGTTATCAAAATTATGAAGGAGACTATGAAAAATAGGAGATAAAGAGGAGGAAATGAAAATGAAAATTTATTTTGTTCATAAGATACTGACAATGCTCAGGGTTTGTCGGGGATAATTTTCTTGATGCCAGGAGAAAGCTGTATATGCCAAAAACAATTAAAGGAACTTTTCTGAGTGCTTACCATGTGCCAGGAATTACACTGCATAATCCCAGTGTAAAAGACAGTCTCTTGGAGTTTCATGTTTGTCACAAATATAACTACATAGGTGGAGGTAAAGGATAATTTAATAAAGTATGTGTGAAGTCCTATCATATATTATATATATTGTATAGTGGAGGGAGAGGTAACCATAAGTAATTTAGATTGTGCACTAGGAGGACAGTTAGATGTACTAGTCAGCTATTGCTGCAATCATTTTGCATAAAAAAAATTTCCAAAAGTCAGTGCCTTACAACAATTAACATACAATTTTCTTACTCATAGGTCTGCAATTGGTAAGACCAATGCTGAGCTCAGCTGAGATTGGAGGGGTTTAGCTCCAGAGGCTGTGGATTGGGTTCAGGTTTTTTCTGCATGTCTCCATATAGAAACTGGAGGCTACCTGGAAATAGTCTTCTCACGGCAGATGGCAGAAGCTCAAGAGGGATGAGTAGAAACTTGTCATGCCACTTAAGACCTCATCTTGGAACTGTTCTGTCATCATTTCTGCTGATAATACATTGGCCAAAACAACTCACATGGCCACGCCCAACCTTAATGAGAAAGTGGGAGGCACTGTGAGGTAATATGCAAAGAGTGTATAAGTACTATCTTACTATAGAAGAACATAGAATGGGAAGCAATGATTCAATCTATCATATGTCCACATGAAGATGTGTATGCAGCATTATTCACAATATCCCCAAACTGGAAATAACCCAATGTCCTTCAACCAGAGAATAGATAAGCCAAATGTGGTATTTCCAAGGAATGAAATCCTGTTTAGCAATAATAAGAAATGGAGTCCTGATTCCAATGTGGGTGAACTTCAAAGACATTATGCTAATGAAAGAAGGCAAGCACAAGGGATCACATAAGGTATGAATCCATTTGTACGAAATGTTCAGAAAAAGAAAATCTATAGAGATAGAAAATAGACTAGTGGTTGCCTGTGTCTGGGGTTGAGGACAGGGAGTGGCAGCAAATGGACAGAGGTCTCTTTTACCGGGAAATCCAAAATTGTTCCAAATTCGGATTGTAGTAATGGTTGTTCAATTCTGTAAATTTGCTAAAAGTCATTGATTGTAGAGTTAAAATAAGTGAAGGTTATTGTATGTAAATTATACCTCAATAAAACTATAAAAGAAGAAAAACACAATGGAGTCATTCTTGGGTGACAAAAAATGCCCTTTATTCTATCTATCTCAAGAGTTTTTCTGAGGATCAAGTGAGATGATGTTTATAAAGTGGCTGACATAGGGATTGGCACGTAGTAGTTGTACAGTAAATGGTAGCCATTATTGTTATTATTTCAGATAGATGGACAAGCAATGTATAAAGGAGGTGAGAGGAAGCATGGTATGTTCAGGAAACCAGTGGTTTGGAGTAGCTGGAAGGTAGATTGTACGTTGGAGAGTGACCAGAGAGGACTATCCCCAGGGTCACTGAGCTGGGAGGTGGTGGAGCACTGCAAAATAAATGCTTGCTTTCTAGACTATGTGTCATATGAAGCTCAGTCTGGGGAAGTCCTAGGTTATAACCTCTAATTATTGATTACTTAGGGAAAACAAAAGGAGCTTATTTCAAATTAGCTGACAAACCACAAGGGAATATTGTTTAATTCACTAGGGAAATTGAATTGCCCTTATGAAGTATCCAGGGAGAGGGAATCAGAAGGACTGGAGCCTAGACTAGACATTTCATGTTCCCAGGCTGGAAATATGAGTGTAGAGTTGCTCTGATGTGGCTAGAAGATAATCTAAGCTGTTATGTTCCTCCAAATAGTGGCTGATTGCTATGGGTTAGGGATCAAGGACAGAGGGTGCATTGTCTGCTGCCAAGTGCACCCCATAGAGACAAACAAAGACTTGGACAGGAGAGAAACAGATATGTGCTCAGAAGTGGCTCAAGATGTTATGTGGGTTCAAAGCAGAGCCAAGCAACGATGTGTAGTGTGAAAGCCAGGGCCTGAGCCTTCTGCCAGAAAGGGGCACCGTGGAGGGAGGATAAGGCTGCCTCCTCCTGCTGCTCAAGGTCCCCTTGGAAGTCAAAAAGGATCACATAGATCAATATGTATAGACAAGGGAAGATACCCTAAATATATGGTAAGGTGAAAAAATCAAGTTATAGAACAATATGTATGGTATGACCTTATGTAAAAACGTGTGTAGACGTGGAAATATACTTCACCCCCGGCAGACACATTTCTTTCTTTCTTTATCGTGTGCTCCCAACTAGAACACCTACTCCAAGAGAGGTGGGACTGTGTTTTGTGCCTGGAACAGTGCCTAGGACATGGTGAGCATTCAATAGTTGTTGATAGGAATTAGCAATACCTACAACATAGAGCACATTGTTGTGTTCTTTCTGGGGACTGTGATTATGTACATGCTCAAATATTTACGTGTATATTTGTGGGGGATGACTTTTGGGGTCCATTGGCAAAGATTATGGAGAAGAAAGTGTCAAAAGTCTGTCGACATTGAGAACTCAGGGGTAAAAAGAATGAAGGCAGCAGAGACAATACAGAGATCATGATTTGGCTAGTCAGAGACAGTGGGGAGAGAGAAACTCCATTGCATGTGGAAGGAATCGGGATGGGAGGATTAAATGCAGTGGGACATGAAAGAGAAGAATGAGGTGAAGGAAAGAAATTGAATCAGAGTATGTGAGAGAATCTGATTTTGTAGTACAAGTTCTGCAAACGTGCCCCGCTTGCTCTGCCTCTGGGCTCTGGCATCCTCGTCTTCACCTAGCCAACCTCTGCTCTTCCTGCTGCTCTCAGCTTAGCTGTTGTTTCCTCCAGTGAGCTGCTTCTGATTCTCCCTCCCTCCCCTGCCTAAGACCGTGCTAGGTGCTCCTCCCGTGTGTTTTTCATGCGTGTTCCTAGAGCCTCTCCCACTTCCTCTACTATTGTTCATGCCCGTTTGGTTTGTCTGTCTTGTCCACTAGACTGTGAACTTGAGAGCAGGAGGAGCATGTCTTATTAATCTTGGTATTCTAGGGCCTATATAGTGGCTGGCTTATGGTTGGTACTTAATAAATGTTGGTGAATAAATGAATGAATGAATGATATGAATTTGTGACTGATTTAACTGATATTTGGATTTGGTATCAGAATACCTGTGCTTGAATCTTGACTCCTCCAACTTCTGGCTCTATGACTACAGACAAGTCACTTAACCTCTCAGAGGCTTAGTTTTCTCAGCTGTGAAATGGGATAATACTATCTAGCCTACAGGATACATCACTCTGACCATACCTAATCTTGTTTATTTAGACAATCCTGTCTGGTTCTGGTGGGGATAAAATAATATTATGGGTGGGAAAGCTCTTTGTGAAATAAAAAATGATTTTCAAACATGTTATCATCAGAGTTTAGAATGTGAGTGTGCATATGTGTCTGCATGTGTGTATATATAAATAGTCATGCATTGATTAATGACTGGGATATGTTCTGAGAAAGGCATCGTGAGGCGATTTTGTCATTCTGCAAACATCACAGAGGGTACTTACACAGACCTAGATGGTATAGCTTGCTACACACCTAGGCTATATGGTATAGCCTATTGCTCCTAGGCTACAAACTTGTACAACATGTTACTTTACTGACTACGGTAACATGTATTGTATTTCTGCACCGAAACATATCTAAATATAGAAAAGGTATAGTAAAAATAGATATCAAAGATAAAAAATGGTACATGTGTATAGGGCACCTATGAGGAATGGAGCTTGCAGGACTGGAAGTTGCTCTGGGTGAGTCAGTGAGTGGGTGGTGAGTGAATGTGAAGACCTAGGACATCACTGTACAGTGCTGTAGAGTTAACAAACACTGTACACATAGGCTACACTAAATTTATCAAAAAATAAAGTAATTTCTCTATGACATTACAATGGCTGTGACATAACTAGGTGATAGGAATTTTTCAGCTCCATTATAATCTTATGGGACCACCACACCATTGTATATGTGGTCCATTGTTGACCAAAACATCATTGTGCAATGTATGACTATAGATAAAGAAATTTTAATACGTAAAAACATTTATAATAAACATTTAAATTCAAAATTATAATGAACAAGCTTCTGAAGATTTTTTTATAGTGCATTTGATGGTTTAGAACAATGCTCTCCAATAGAACTTTCTATGATGATGAAAATATTCTATGTCTTCATATGTAGCTAGTGAAGTGCTCACTGGAAATGTGGTTAGTGCGACTGAGGAATTTAATTTTAAATTTTATTTAATTTTAATTAATTTAAATTTAAATAGCCGCATGTGGCTAGTGACTATCTATTTGGACAACATAGACATAGAACATTTCCATCATGGCAAAATGTTCTGTTAGAGCTGGTTTGGAGTTTAAATTGATAGTGAAAACTTTAAATGATTTCATGGGACAGGTAGGTATTGTAAATGTCAGAAGCGGTTGGATATAAGACTGAATGGAATTGTATGGACCTCACCTAAAAGGCACTCCTATCTATTCATAAAAACTTTGGTTTTGGATAGCAGTTGCCAGTTTAAATCTCTGGGAATATTTGCCAATATGGAATGAGCTGACATGCCTCAAAGCCTCAAATTCATTTTGAAAGTAGAGATAACTATTATGTATCTACCTACTTTTCTACCTAAGCAACTTACCCATCTACCTCAATAATAAAAGAGAGGAGCTGGGCTATCTCTCAGATACATGATTCAATCACTGTATTCCTAAAGAAACAGGTGAGAGTTATATCCAAGACAACTGATTCAATGATCTGTATACACAATAATGCAATAAATAAGGAAATCTGTTAATAATAACATTTAAAGATTGATACGAAGACCTTCTGTACTCACTTCAAATTTAGCGGGTATGAAAACCTCAGAATAATTTTTTCTATGCAAAGTCTAATTTTTCTGTAAAATCCATATTATATAACAAATGTCACTTTGAAAACATTGCTTATCACATGGCCTCAATAGCAAGGAAAGATGGGTTCCTTCTTCAGTGTTTCCTGCACTTACACCTCCCGCTTCTGATAATTCTGCCGATGTGTTCCACTGAGGAGAAATAATAAGGTCAAAATAAAGAGAGAATCTTGGAGGGAGATATTTTCACAGCATTATCTGGTGCATTTATATTTATCCTTTGCTGTGTTGAATAGCAGACATACTGAGGGCAAGCTTATTCAGAGAAAAGTGGAAAATTCAGAAAGGTTACCATGTATAGATGAACGAAACCAACACACATGACCAACTTGAATTAGAAACATGAAATTCTACTCTAGAATTTTTATTTTGAGAAGTTGATGGGCTGTGTTTCTCAATATTATGCCAAGATGATCTATAGTGACACATTTTGATTTAGCTTTAAAAGATATTTTTTGCGGATTTGCAGATTTTTTTGCTTTCTGATTTTTTATAGTTCACGTATATTTAGTCATGTCTAAACAAATAGGTTTACAGAATTAACCACCACCATAAACCTAACCCCCAGTTCTGCTTCAATGTTGAAGAATTAATTATGGTTAATTAGTCTTTGTGTTCTAAAGACTTAAATGAGTAGCTTTCGGGACTAATCTTGCTGTCTGTGCTGCTCCCTTTTGTCAAGTTAGGCTGCACAATCACCTGCGTGGACTGGCCACAATTAATTGACTTTAGGCTTGCAGAAAAGTTACCAGCTTTCCAGCCTGTCTACAGTTTTCGCCTGGTTTTTGCTCCACCAGGATACAGTAGAGAGCAGAAGCTGTTTCTGTGCAGTGACTTAGCAAAACACCTCTGCTCCAATGCAGAACCTCTTGAGGTGCTTTCCATCAGTTCCCTGGATCTCAGTGCTCCTGTGTGTGAGGCGCATGTGCTATTGGGCTGGGATGATGAGCAGGCCTGGAAACACGGAATTTATAGGCCAGCATTGGGAACCCAAACTCAGCTTCATTTCACTCAGCATCTACAGTAGAGCCTCCTTGGATAAAGAGCAGTTGCAAAACTCTAAACAATGGTTAAACAGTTAGTTATTGCTCAAAAGCCCTTTCATAAACCTTTGAAACCTACAGCAAAAGTGAGTAGTTTATCTTAAACTCTGATCAACAATTCATTTTCCTACAATTTGTTTTCCCCTTGTTTTCTTGTTGTATGAGTGCTTGTGTGTTTGAGCCTCTAGTTATAATACTAGTCCTGTAACCCCTTTGTAATTAGAAATGTGCCCTTAAGAAGATATTGTTGACTCTTTGCTTTCTACCCTATTGTGGAAACTTTTAAGATTTATGGAAGGTGTTGTAGCAATGGAAAAATCATTTCTGTTTTGGGAATCAGGAAAGGTTTTCTGAGGAGGCAGCAGTGAAGATGTGCCTTGAAAAACAGGGCAGGCGGGTTTAGGGAGCATAAAGAACCAAGGCAGAAGCTAGTGGCATTGGGCAACAGTGGGAGATAGGCCTGGAAAAGCAAGTTGGAGGTATTTTGGACAAGAGGCTTTTGGGAGACCAGGGTGGGAAGACTGTACATAATTCAAAAGGCAGAGGGTATTCTGGTTACACTGAATCCCCAGAGTCCACTGAAGTGACAACAAAGGGATAAGACGGGTGCATAAAGAAAAGGTCAATGGAGAGAATTGTGAGCCAAGTATCAGAAGCTAGAAATCAGATGCACAACTGGTTACTGACTCAGTGGTGTAGAGAATGCTGAAAAGTAAAAGCCTACAAAGGGTGACTGTGAGGAGGATGGTAAATGGAGAAATGGCCCTATTCCTTCTGCAGAACCCTGGAAATCTTAGCAGTTAGAGGTACTGGAGGTGGGTGCAGCTGGGGTTAAAAACAGGTTCAACTCCTTCAGCAGCAATTAGAAGCCCAAACCCTCTCTTGACCCCACATGGTAGAAAATTGAAGGTTTCACGGCTCTGGATATTGAGATTTCCAGTATATGATAGAAGTAGAAAGAAGAAGTGTATTAGTCATTATGGCTCCAAGCCTCTGACATCAATTCCAAGAACACTGATACTCAGGATTTTCTGACCCCAGCCAGAGATTCAAGGGGAACAACCTGCCTAAAAGAAAAGATCCACAGACATTGACAACTGGGTGATCTCTTGCCCCTGGACAAGCACAGCCCATGCACACAGGGCTTTCTATCAGCTTTCTAGTGCCTCACTCTTGAATATGAGAAGATAGCCAAGTATCATCAGATATTTGCAGACATTTGAGGAAAACCTCTCACACGAAATATAAGGAGCAAAATAAAGAATTAGAAAAATGGAAGAGTAGAACACAGAGATGATGCAGAATGATCCAAAGGAAACTGAATCACAACAATGAAACCACATGGTTAATATCCTCAGAGACATAAGGAAGGTACTGTATTCATCAGACAAGTGCAAAAAGCTAATACAAAAGAAATATTCAGAGAGAGAAAAAAGATTTCATGGAAATTGAAAGTACAAAAGCAGAAATGAAAAATTCAATAGAGGGCTTAGAAGATACAATTGTAGCACAAATTGGCAAAAGGATGGAAAATAGGGAAGAAAATATAAGAAAAAAAGGAAAGATAAGAAAATTAGAGGATTGGGTCAAGAAATCTAATATCCTTAAAAAAAAAAAAGCACCTTTAGAAAGACAGCAGAAAAATCAGAGATAAGAAAATGACCAGATAAATAATAATTCAAAACAATTTCCTATGACCACAGAACATAAGTTCCCAGGCCCTTTGGGAGCCCACCACAGCATCAGGAAAAAAGTGCATTTCTTATACCAAATCGTATTATCATAAAATTTCAAAACTCTGGGGACAAAGAGAGGATCTTTAAAACTTCTGAGAGGAGAAATGGGTCATACGGAAAGGATCACAAATCACAATGGATTCAGACTTCTCAACAGCAGCAATATAAGCTGAAAGACAGTGGAGCAAAATGTTTTCCAACCTAAATTCCTATATCAGCCAAATTTTCAAAAATGTGTGAGGATAAAGTGAAGACATTTTTAGTATTCTGGTCTCAATTTACCATTCATGCACCATTTCAAAGAAGCCACTGGAGGATGGGCTCTTCCAAAATAGCAGACATGATCGAAAATACTGAAGACATGAGATTCAGGAAAGTGAGAATCTAACCTTGGAGAGAAGGGAAAGGAATTTTCAGGATGACAATCCCATGACAATGGCTGTGTAGCAGGCACAAAAAGCAAACACCTGAGATTAGACTTAAAAAAAAAAAGGAAGAAGTTAAAAGAAAAACAAAACCAGATAGCTTCAGGAGAGATGGAAGGGAGAGGTAATACTGAAGTTATGGGTTTGAGTCCACTGAGATGAATTAGTGAGAGGCACCTAGAAAACTAAGCAAAAGCAAAAGCAAAGAAGACAGTTGTATAAAAAGGAAAAGAAACAACATATTTCTTAACTATGTATAATATTAACATAAACATAATAAGTAAATTCAACCAGAATTTGTGATATTACTATATAGAAAGGTTATGAAGGGGTGAATGAATTGCATTTTGGGTAGGGCATTTTGTATGTGGGTTAAAACTTAAGTTTCCATAGTAGTAAATCAATAGATCCTATCTTACACTAAAATTCAAGCAATGATGATATAAGTATATAGTATATGTATCATATCCTTTAAGTAATATAGAGAAAAATACCAGAATAAGAAGTCAAAAAAGATGAAAGTGGTTGCACTTGGGTGGTAGGGCCTTGGAGTGCGGAGAGGCAGGTCAGGGGCCTCTGGCTTTCCACTATAAGACTAGAATAAAATTTTAATTTTTTAATTAAACACATAGCCAACATCATCCCTAATGGGGAAAATCTGAAGCTTTTCCTTTAAGAATAGAAATGAGACAAGGATGCCCATGCTTGCTACTACTATTTAACACAGTATTAGAAGTAGTAGCCAGACCAATCAGGCAAGAGAAAGAAATAAGGAGCATCAAGATGGTAGAAGACAAAGTCAAATTGTTCCTGTTTGCAGATGACATGAACCCATATATAGAGAAGCCTAAAGGCTCCACCAAAAATCTCCTAGAGCTGATAAATAAATTCAGTAAAGTTTCAGAATACAAAATCAATATATAAAAATCAGTAGTGTTCATATACACCAACAACAAATTAACAGAAAAAGAAATAAAGAAAGGAAGCCCATTTACAATAGCTACCAAAAAAAACTCCTAAGAATTAATTTAACCAAGGAGGTGAAAGTGAAAGATCTCTATAATGCAAACTACAAAATAATGATTAATGAAATTAAAGAAGACACAAAAAGATGGAAAGATATTCCATGCTCTTGGATTGGAAGCATTAACATTGTGAAAATGTCTATACTACCCAAAGTGATCTACAGAGTCAATGCAATCCCCATCAAAATACCAATGACATACTTCACAAAAATAGAAAAAACAATCCTAAGATTCATATGAAACAACAAAAGACCCTGAATACCCAAAGCAATCCTGAGCAAAAAAAATAAAGCCAGAGGCATTACACTACCTGACTTCAAATTATACTACAATACTATAGTAACCAAAATGGCATGGTACTGACATAAAAATAGGCACTTGGACCAATGGAACAGAATAGAGAACCCAGAAATCAATTCACATACTTATAGCCAGCTGATCTTCGACAAAGGCCCTAAGAACATGCATTAGGGAAAGAACTGCCTCTTCAATAAATGGTGTGGGAAAACTGAATATCCATGTGTAGAAGAATGAAACTGATCCTTATCTCTCACCATATACCAAAATCAACTCAAAATGGATTAAAGACTTAAATATAAAACCTGAAACTATAAAACTCATAGAAGAAAACACAGGGGAAACACTTTAGGACAAAGGACTGGGCAAAGACTTTATGAATATGAACTCAAAAGCATAGGAAACAAAAGAGAGAATAAACAAATGGGATTATATCAAACTAAAAAGCTTCTACACGACAAAAGAAACAATTAGAGTGAAATGACAACCTACAGAGTAGGAAAAATATTTGCAAACTATGCTTCTGACGAGGGATTAATATCTAGAATATACAAGGAACTCAAACAACTTAATGGTAAAAAATAAGTAACCTGATTAACAAATGGACAAAGGAACTGAATAGATGTTTCTCAAAAGAAGACATACAAATGGCCAACAGGTACATGAAAAATGCTCAGCATCACCAATCATTAGGGAAATGCAAATCAAAACTACATTGAGGGGCCAGCCCAAGGCTCACTTGGGAGAGTGCGGTGCTGATAACACCAAGGCCGCAGGTTCGGATCCTATATAGGGATGGCCGGTTCACTCACTGGCTGAGTGGTGCAGACAACACCAAGACAAGGGTTAAGATCCTCTTACCAGTCATCTTAAAAAAAAAACAAAAATCTACGTTGAGATATCATTTCATCCCAGTTATAATGACTATTATTAAAAAGACAGAGAAAAACAAATGCTGGTCAGGAATTCGGAGAAAGGGGAACCCTTATACACTGCTGGTGGGACTGTATATTGGTATGGCCATTATGGAAAACAGTGTGGAGGTTTCTCAAACAACTACAGATATAAGTGCCATACCATCCAGCAATCCCACTACTGAGTATATACCAAAAGGGATGGAAATCATCATGTCGAAGGGATACCTGCACTCCCATATTTATTGCAGCTCTATTTACAATAGCCAAGATATGGAACCAATCTAAATGTACATCAATGGATGGCTGGAAAAGGAAAATATGGTATATATACATATACAATGGAATGCTACTCAGCCATAAAAAAGAATGAAATTCTGTCATTCACAGCAGCATGGATGAGCTTAGAGGAAATTATGTATGTGAAATAAGCCATGCACAGAGAAAGAAATACTGCATGTCCTCACTCGTAAGTGGGAACAAAAAAAAAAAAAAAAAGAGAGAGAAAAACAACAATCAAAAGGAGAGAATAAAACTGTGGTTTCTAAATCCAGGAAAGGGGGAGGAAAAGAGGGCACACCAAGAAATGGGTTAATGGACAGAAAACAGCTTGCTAAGAAAATAAGTTTTATGGATGTGCAGTCAAGCTAGGCAACTATAATTAACAGTAATTTACTGCATGCTATCAAATGACTAGAAGAGAGGACATCTAATGTCCTCAACACAAAGAAATGATTACGTTTTCTAATGATGAATCACCCTGACCGGATCATCACACATTGTACACAGGTATGGATACCCTACTCTGTACCCCACAAATATGTATAATCAATTATGTTAATTAAAAAAAAGCAAAAGAGAAAAAGGTGGTGGGAAACTAGTGCTGGTTTTTGACTAGAACAGTGACAAGATCAGTAACACTTTGGCAGGGTTGTCACATGTGAAGAGCAGACAGTGAGCTCAGGTAGGAGGTCTTTGAGGTGGCCCAGGCAGCAGACACTGAGGCCCTAAATTAGGATGGGTCATTAGAAAGGATAAAAAGACTGAATCTGAGACCCTCTGCCGAGGTAGAATGTGCAGGACTTTGCCCTCCTCACCTGAGGTTAAGAAGTTAATTTTTGAAGCAAAATGGAGGATCCTACACTTTATCCCAATCAAGTTTAAATTTCATGGTTTCAGTCCAACATTCCAGATGGTCGTAAACTTAATACATTTACAAGATTTATTTAAGATATATACACACAATGAAAATCAGAAATGTATGACAACATATAGAACAAAAAGTAAGTTTTTCTTCCAACTCAGACCCCAGATGCCCTAGTTCTTTTCCCCAGAGACAATCACTCACCAATTCCTTGATCTTCCTTCTGGTCATGATCTAGGCACACAATATCAAGGACTCAATAAATACTTTCTTTGTTTTAACACATAAACACACCATGCACACTGTTCAGCACCTTGCTTGTTTTTTCTCTAAAGTCCATTTATCTGTTCAAATGTTCTTGAGCGTCATCTACGTGCCAGGCACAGATCCAGGCATCTGGAGATCTGAGCTAGTCTTTCTACAATTACCTGGCATCTAACAGAGTTGCACCATCATTTTACTTACATACCAAGTTCCCTGTAGAAGAACATCTGAGGAATCTACAGAAGTTGAGAGTGTTTTGATTTTGAGGTGATCCTTGCCACGTTAGTATTCCTCACAGCTCTGCGCCACCTGAAAATCTGATTCATATGTCTCCTAGGTCTTCATGACACTGTGTGAAATGCTGAACTTTATAGAGCTACTCGGCACTGTACTAGAGAATCCCCATGATTTTGCTATGGGTTCTAAATTCTTATTGTGAGGATTTTACTAGCTTGCGTGTAACTGACTTCCTGATAACCAGTGCTCTCTGCTCCTTTTCTAAACTCATTGAGGAGTAGCCCTATTCTGCAGAGTTAGGCTGGCAGTCTGCTCAGGTAGGTCTGTAGGTTCCTGCTGCTTTCAGCAGTTGAGTTTTATGCTTTCCAAGAATCAGTAGTGTTTGCCCCCAGCCTATTTGTGCCAATTGTACTTGCCACTGTAATTATGTAAATGAATTAAATACCATGTGAACCAATGAAATATTAGTGTGAAAAGGAAAAGTTGTTTACATAAAAACTGAGCTTTAAAAGATTGATTAGGCTGAGTAGCTTTATAAAAAAAAAATCTACACATTTAGATGTAGGTGAGAGAACTGTAGAAAATTGTTTAAAATTGTTTTTTAAAAAAACAACGTAGAAAGAGTTTGTACTCAAAGTGCAAATGCCTTTAAATTCTTGATTTGCTTTAAAAAACAAAACCCTTTAGATCACAGAGGATTTATGAAAGGTGTGCTTTTTTGCAAAAAAGAACAAAACATAGACTTTGTCCTCAGTCAAAAGGTTGCCAAATGATTGTACATTTATATGCTTTCATATCAGATAAAAATTTTAAAGTGTACATGTATCTTTTTTTATATAATGCTTCACTCTAACCAATTTGTTTTTCAGTTAATGGGTGAACTATCAGGCCCAACAGCATCAGGCTTCTACTGTAGAGATAAGTGATTTGGATTCACCTGACAGTAATATCATTGAGTCCACAGTCATCATTTTATTCAAAATGGTATCAAGGGCAGCTGTGTCAGATGCTTACTGATACTGAGAGAGAGACATGGAGTCTCTAGCATTTTCTTGATCTTAAAACTCCAGGAATGGAGATAGTAAAGCATGCTCTGTTCGTTGTAAATTTTTGATTCCAATTTGATTTTTTCTAAAAGGTCACCTTTGTGGTGTATTGAGGTTTTCAAACCCTTCCAATCTAGAAGGGCTGTTGATTTCCATTCATTACTGTGTCATCTATTTATGCACAGCAACTGGTGGAAACTCCCTGACATCCATATGAAGATGTTACACAAACATGTTTGGACTTGTGCAATACCAAGGCTACAATTGCAGAGGAAAGGATATGCACTAAAACGTAAGCTCTACAGGGCTAGTGACATTTCCTTATAATTTGGCTGAACATAAAGAAAAGCTTACTGGGTCTGTAGATACTTACTGGTCTGTGTCTTTTTACTTTTTTAAAAAGAATTAAAATATCATTTTCTTGTCTTCATTTTTCTGGCCCCCATTTCCAATATTGAAAATGGTCCTGAGATGCTGCCTAGCTGCCTGTAATTCAGGATTTGGATACCTGAGTTAAGATACACTAAATAACTGAGGGCTTTGTTGATATTTTCTAACTCATACTAGGTGCAGTTACATTGTGATGTTTCTTCTTTTCATTTGAAGAGCATTCTACATTCTGGTTATTTTGGAAATGAATTAGATGCTGTGTTCCAGTGGAAAGACCCTGGAATGGAAACTTAGAAAAAATGAGTCTCAGCTGCCCTTGACCATGACGATTTCCCACGGGGCCCAGCAGTTAAGGGGTCAGGTGACTCTTATGACTGTGGGAACACACTTCATGGATGAAGCAGCCATGGCCCTCCTTCAAATTTTCTTCTTTAGTTCTCTTTAAGAAGACTCCTTAACCTGTCATAAGCTCCCAGTGTCTAAATGCCCACTGGCCAGTTGGTTTTCTCCCCACCATGATTCCCAGGTTATATTCTGCCACTTCTCCTTCATGTTTTTGTTTGTTTGTTCCATTCTAGTTATTACTATAATTACTATCATTTTCAATCTTAGTGTAGTGGGGGTGGCTGTTGGAGCAAAACTTGACTTTTTCTTTCAAGGAAGAGAAAATTCTATTTAAAAGTTGCCCCTGTCCACGCCTCTTTAACTAGAGCACAGTGTCACCCTTCCCCCCTTTAAAAAAAAAAAGTCTTTAAATGATTTGAGTGGCCCTTCTAACTTATTCATTCATTCGACAACTATTCTTGGGGTTCCTCTATGTGTCAAGCCCTGTGCCAGGCACTGGGTGACAGAGTGGATGGGGCAGGGCTAAGCTTCATGGGTAGAGGTGAAAACTAAGGAAGGTAAATAAATAAACAAACAAATGATTTAAAGAAAATGAACACAGAGCTGTGATAGGTGCATGGGGTAAGGCCGCTTTAGATGAGTCGGTCCGTATAGCTTGACTGAGGGGGATATGAGATTTAAGCTGAGAAAGAGCCAGCCGTGTGAAGAGCATCCCAGGCAAAGGGAATTCATCGTGATAGTCTGGGAGGGAAAAGAAATGAGTATTCTAGAAACTGACCCAAGACGGATGAGGCTGGAATCCAATGAGTGGAATGAGGAACAAGTCACAGTGATGTGAGATGTGAAAGAGAGGTAGGTCAGATAAACCAGGGCAAGACCATATTTGTATCCCCACAGTGTTACATGGGTCGTAACTGTTACATTATTAGTATATCACACAAGAGCAGCTGACATTTAATAATAGCTAGCTGCAGTGGAGCATCTCACAATGCGCCTGGGGCTATCCTAAAAGTGTTCCATCTGTTAGATCATTTATCTTCACAACATCCTTACTATAGCCATCACCCCCATTTTGCAGATAGGGAAACTGAGTCACATAGAGGCTGAATAAATTGCCCAAGGTCCTCTAGTAACTAGTAAGATGCAGACCTACTCAGTCTAGTTGAGGGCCTGTCCTCTTAATCGCTATGGTTTATGCTACACCTTCTGAAGGGGTTAAGGTGACCTTGACTGAGCTAGTTGCAGGCAGCAGCTTGGGTACAGAGGACTTCTGCAGGGGGGCTGCTGACAAGCTGCTGGCAGGAGACAGCCACCCTGCTCGCCGGTCTGGGGGGAGGGCAAGTTGTTGCAGCCAAGCCACAGAATCCCATGAATGGGGGCTCAGTGCCACACTGGGACAGGAATCAAGAGAGTAAGTAAACTGGATGAGACTGAGGATCTAGAAACATTCAGAAATGAAAGCTTACCTTGTAAGCCAGAACTCTACATCAGCCACAATACGGAGGAAAAAATTGAGCTTGTGAATGAGACCAGAGCCGGGGAAGGAGGCTGGACGTGCTGGATATGGAAGGCAGACTCTGACTCACTGTCATTATTTCATTAATTATAATTAAACAAAAATCAGCATGCATTAAATGTTTTTTAGTACATAGCCAAAAGAACACTATTTTACTTAACAAATAAGTAATAATTCTAAATATCATCTAATCCATATTTAGATTTCCCTAATTGCCTCAAAAAATGTCCTTTAGAGTAGCTTTGTCGAATCTAGGATCTAACATAAAACCATACATTACATCTGGATGTTACATTCCTCAATGTACATTCTTAATCTCTAGAGCAGTTCCTTTTCCCATAATATTGTTTTTTTGAAGAGACCCAGACCAATGTCCTGCAAATTGTCGTACCTAGATTTGTTTGAGTGTTTCTTCCTGGTGATTGTTAGCTTGGTCCCATATCTTGCATTTTCTATAAACTGGAAGTTAGATTTAAAAACTTGATTATTCAAATAAAACCTTTTTGGCCAGAATAGAAGAGCCGTGGATTTTTCGGTTGTTTGTTTGTTTGTTTCTTTTTCTTTTTCATAATGATTATATGTGGATATGCACGCTGCTCCTTCTCTGGCTTTTCCTGCTAGAGCCCAAGGAACAAATTGCCATCTAATGACAGCTCACAAATGCAGCTTCAGGTCTTTGGAGGGACTTGTTGTTGAATCTATAAATTAAATCATAAGGTAATGGATGGCAAATGATAGCCATCCCTTCATCTCTCTCATCAACTCTTGATCCAAAATCTTCTCTGTCCTCAGACACCCTGAGTTTTCATAAAAGCTGCAAGTCCCATTAAAATTCTGTCTGATTCCCACTTACTTCCCCTGAAACACCATCTCTAGCCTCTCCTTCTCTGTTCTCTTTCCAGCACCTCTGTTGTTCCTACTTCAAAATTTATTCTCCGTCTCCAATTCAGTATTTTCAAATAATTACCTGAACCGTCCTCCTTGGTTGGAAGTTATGAATGTGTCTTCTGGAATTTAAGCAAGATAATATGCCTCAACATTTAATCTTTCATTGTTAATTAGTAATTAATTTTTCTCTTAGAAGACATATCTCTTTTCATTTTGGTGATCCATGCAATTTAGAATTACTGGAATAAATGAATTCTGGATTCTTAAGAAATATTTGTCTAAATCCACACCCAGTCTGTTCCCTCTTTAAATGTACTTCTCATGTTGTTTTATGTGTGTACATGTATGGGTTTGTTAGAGCAGAGACATCCATCCATTTTGGGGTTCCTGAGAAGTGCAGGTATTTCCAATTGATTAATCCTTCCCAGGATGAACTATTTCCCTTACCTGGACCCAGGCTGGAGTGATCCTGCAGAGAAGGCTATTAAGATAAGTCCACAGAGAATGAAACTGAAGAATGCTCTGGCTAATGAGATTGACCCTGAGACTTTGTGGGTCTTCATCACCAGAACCTCCTCATGACATTTGATGGATGGGGTGAAGTCGTCAGGGACTGTTTTGCTATGTTTAAAAAAGTATAATTGATTTACAACTGGACAGAAGTTGCTAGTAGGACAATAACACTTCCGGACATAATATATCTATTAGGAATGTTCTAATTAATTAATAAGTACAGGAGTCTGACATATAGTCTGAATTAAGAGCAATAGTTAGAGAGGCCAATGACAGGTATGGAAAAAGTTGTAGCTGAGGCCAGCCCTTCTCAAGATAGCAGCAGGATAAGAAGTCTGTAGCAGAAGATGACACTACCTCTAGCACTATGACTGCCTTTACTGTATCTAATACCACCTCCTCTTTCCTTCTTGTCAATCGCTTTTGTGGCTCATTCCTTAAATATCAGGGTCCCCTGGATGTTGTTCTCAAATCACTTTTCTCGATGTGCACACTCTCTCCAGGGGCTCTTACTCACACACTGTGTTTCCAGAGCATGCTGGTGACTGTGTATATATTCAGCCACCTGCCAGACTTCTCTTCTGATTTTCCCCAGCACCTTGACTTCAGCACACCAAAAAGCTAAACACACTATCTGCTATCTGTCCCCCCTGTATTTTCTACCTCGGATAAATGGCACAATCCCCTACCTGGCTGCCTGCGCCAACGTCTTTAGTGTCATCCTTGTCTCCTCCCACTCCCGTACCCCAAGCTCTGTCTATTTTGCCTCTCTCTATTTTCAGGTCTGTTCACTTATTTTTCACTCCACCCCCACCACTCTAGACTATGCCACAATTGTCTCCTACCTGGGCTACCCTAATCCATCCTTAACACAGTTTACAATTACTCAGTGATTCATCATCATTGTCAGGATCAAGAATTTATCCCTTAACCTGGTGCCCAGGTTGCTTATGATGAACATCCTGTTTCCATACCCAGCTTTATTTTCCCCAATGTCTTATGCTCTAGCTACATCAAATGGCCTGCTGTTCTTAGAATACGTCATGGTGTGTCATACTCATCTGCCCCTGGACATCCCTCTACATGAAATGTCCTCTTTCTGCACTCACCTGTAAATTACTATTTATCTTTCAAAACCCAGACTAGATGTCACCTCTTCTATGAAGTCTTCCTGGACCACTGGTTTCTTTCAGAGTTAACTGCTTTCTGCTCTGTAATACTTGTATGCCTTATGTGTATTTTTATTACACAATTAATCACACTATATAGATATTGCCTACTTATCTTTTTGTTTCGCTCAGTAAACTTTAAGCTTGGGGGAAGGGACCTTGCCTGATTTTGTCTCTAATATTCCAAATAACATAGTTTCAGAGGTGGTCCTGAGGAGACCAGGATAAAAAATATTAGGGGGAGAAAAGCATTAGAGGAAGCCATAAAAACAGAACAGATAACAACTGTAGCACACAGTGGGGGATAAAAGGTTTGCAATTTGAGTCCAGGAACATAAAGTGCCTAATAGAAAAAAATCCAACAATTTCTGAACTCAACCAAATCCAGAATTGCTATAATGTATAATTTACAAAGTCCAGTTTTCAGCCAAATTGTGGAAATGCAAAGAAAAAGGGAAGTGTGACCCATACTCAGGAAGAAACTAAGTAAATAGAAACTGTCTTTAAGAGGGACCCAATGTTGGATTTAGCAGACAAACATGAAAGCAGCTACTATAAGTTTGTTCATAGAATCAAAGAAAAATGTTTTAAAAATCAAAGAAAAATAGCTTCAATAAATAAAAATATAGAAATCTTATCAGATAAATGGAATCTATCAGCTGAAAGTACAACTATTGAAATGAAAAGGTCACCAGACGGGCTCAACAGAAAGTTGGAGATGGCAAAACAAAGAATCAGTGAACTTGCAGAGAAATTGAAATTATCCATTCTGAAGATGAGAGAAAAAAAGATTAAAGAAAAGTGAACAGAGTTTCAGATATCTGTGGCATAATGTAAAGTGGTGTGATATTTGTCATTGCAGTCCCAGAAGAAACGTTGAGAAAGACACAAGAATTGTTTTAGAAATAACGGTTAAGAACTTCCCAAAGTTTATAAAAAGTAATAATTTCAGATGCAAGAATCTTAACAAACTACAAACAAGATAAACACAAAGAAAACAGCTCCTAGTAAGCTGCCTAGAAAACTACCCCTAGGCACATCATAGTTAAACTGCAAAAATAAAACATAAAATTTTCATGTCAGCCAAAGAAAATGACATTACATAAAGGAGATCTATGATGTAATAAAGGGCAAGTTCTTATCAGAAACAATGGCGGCCAGAAGATATTAAAATGACATAAAACTCTCAACCAAGAATTCCTTTAAAAATAGGTAAATAAGGATATTTTTATCTAAACAAAAACTGAGAAAGTTTATTGGCAGGAGACCTGTCCAATAAGTGATGGTAAAGAAAGTTCTTCAGGCTGGAGGGGAATAACAGTGAATCTATAAGAAGTAACAAAGAAATAAAAAATATACTGTATATGTATGATATATGTGTATATATATGATATATGTGTATATATAACTGTATGTTATATGATGCTTGTATGGTATATACAATATATATTAAAAGATGTGTAAGTATTTAAAACAGAAGTATTACACTATATTATTGTTTTTATAGTGTATATAATTATATTGACAACAATAGCACTAAGACTGGGGAAGATAAATGGAAAAATACTGTTGCAAAGTTTCCTTATTACAGGAAGTAATTCAATATTAGCTGTAGACATATTGGGATAAGGTATAGATACAACCACCAAGAAATAATGCAAATCAGTGACTAGAAAACCAATAAAAAAATGGAACACTAACAAATACTTGGTTAACACCAAAGAAAGAAAACACAGGAAAAGAGGAACAGAGAAACAAAAAATAAATGAGGCAAATAAAAAATAGCAAAATGGCAAACCTAAGTACAACATATCAATAATTATATTATGCATAAATGGACTAAATATTCAAATCAAAAGGCAGAGATTGTCAGGCTAGATTAAAATGAGTAAAAACAAAGTATATTCTATCTATAAAAGACACACTTTTATTATGAATATTCATGAGATACAAATTACCAGAAATTGCTTTTATACCCTGTTTCCCCACCCAATCGTCCCCCAACCACCCTCCCTCTCTACCCCCCACTCTGCTTTGCAGCCCTAGGAATGTTCCCTCCCTCTGTAAGACCACCGCAATACTGTGGTCTTTCTTTCCTTCCTTCCTTTCTCTCTTAGCTCCCACATATGAGTGAGCACATGTGGTATTTATCCCTCTGTGTTTTGCTTATTTCACTCAACATAAGTTTCTCAAGGTTCATCCATGTTGTTGCAAATGGGAGTATTACATTCTTTTTTTATGGCAGAGTAGTATCCATGGTATACATATTACCACACTTTCCTTATCCAATCATCCATCAATGGACATTTAGGTTGGTTCCATATCTTGGCTATTGTAAATAGAGCTGCAATGAACATGGTAGTACAGGTATCCCTTTGACATGATGATTTCCATTCCTCTGGGTATATACCCAGAAGAGGGATTGCTGGATTGTATAGAAGATCTATCCATAGTTGTTTGAGGAACCTTCCTTACTGTTTTCCATAGTGGTTGTACTAATTTACAGTACCACCAACAGTGTAGGAGTGTTCCCTTCTCTCCACACCCTCGCCAGCATTTGTTATTCACTGTCTTTTTTGATTATAGCCAGTCTAACTGGGGTGAGGTGGTATCTCATTTCCCTGGTGACTAGTGATATTGAGCATTTTTTCATGTATCTGTTGGCCATTTGTATGTCTCCCTTTGAAAAATGTCTATTTAACTCCTTTGCCCATTTTTTAATTGGGTCATTTGTTTTTTTTACTGTATAATTGCTTAGGTTCTATGTATATTCTGGATATTAATCCCTTGACAGATGCATAGTTAGCAAAAATTTTCTCCCACTCTGTAGGTTGTCATTTTGCTCTGTTGATTGTTTCCTCTGCTGTGCAGAACTTTTTAGTTTGATATAGCCCTATTTCTTTATTTTTTCTTTTGCTCCTTGTGCTTTTGGGTTCATGTTCGTAAAGCCTATGCCCAGATCTAATTGCTGAAGTGTTTCACCTCTATTTTCCCTTAGTAATTTTACAGTTTCAGGTCTTATACTTAAGTCTTTAATCCATTTTGAGTTGATTTTAGTGTATGGTGAGAGATGCATATCTAGTTTCATTCTTCTGAATATGGATATCCAGTTTTCCCAGCACCACTTGCTCAAGAGGCAGTCTTTTCCCCAATGTAGATTATTGTTGCCTTTGTCCAATGTCAGATGGCTATAAGCCTGAGGGGTGATATCTGGGTTCTCAATTCCACTCCACTGGTCTGAATGTCTATCTTTACACCAGTACCATGGTGTTTGGTTACAATAGCTTTGTAGTATAATTTGAAGTCAGGTAGTGTTATGCCTCCAGCTTTATTTTTTTTCGCTCAGGATTGCTTTGTTTATTTGGGGTCTTTTGTATTTCCATCTGAAATATAAAATTGTTTTTTCCATTTCTGTGAAGAATGTCATTGGTATTTTGATGGCAATTGCATTGAATCTGTAGATCACTTTGGGTAGTATAGATATTTTCACAATGTTAATTCTTCCAATCCAAGAGCATGGAATATCTTTCCATCTTTTTGTGTCTTCTTTAATTTCTTTCAGAAGTGGTTTGTAGTTCTCATTGTAGAGGTCTTTCACCTCCTTGGTTAAACTGATCCCTAGACATCTTATTTTTTTTCGTGGCAATTATAAATGGGCTTACTTTCTTTCTCTTTCTGTTAATTCATTATTTGAGTATATAAATGCTACTGATTTGGGGGCATTTATTTTGTATCCTGCAACATTACTGAAGATTTTAGCTAGCTGTAGGAGTTTTTTGATAGAGTAAAAAACACACTTTAAATACAAAGACATAAAAAGATTAAAAGAAAAAAAGTGGAAGAAGATACACTATGTAAACAATAAATGCTAGAAAGCTGGAGTGGCACTTATATCAGACAAAATAGACCTCAAGACAAGGAGTATTGCTGGAGACAAGAGGGTTACTTCATAATGATGACAGGGTTAACACTTCAGGAAGATTTTATAACTGCAATTGTATATGTACTTAACAGAAAACTCCAATAAGTGGTAATGATAATTAGAAACTAAACTTTTTTCAAAATGAAGAAACTTTTTTCAAAAGTGATTCAACAATCTGTCAAAAGTATAAATAGTTAACAAATATTGTGGTGATAATAGGGGTCTATGTTATCTGGGCACAGACTTGTGGGCATTTCAATACAAGGAAAGCTCAAATCATCCTTCTAATGATTTACAGTAAAAAAAAAGAAAATACCTCGGCCTTTCTTTCTTATGTATAAATACATCACATTTAACATCTTTACACATTTCATTTCTTCCTTAAAGGTCATCATTTGTAGATATTTTAAACCCAGGCAAATAAGGTTCATTTCTTTCATCTTTATTATCTTCTTTCATGCTCTGGTACAACCAGCCAGTTCTTATTCAAGACACAATTCTCTCCTTTTTCTTGATAAACAAAAGCATACCCAGTATTTTGCATATCTATCTCTTTACCAGACACTGTTCTTTTATATTTCTTCAAAGATGAACATGAATACTAATAAAATTCAAAGATATTTGTGCATTTTGGACATATTAATTGATGGCTACTTTATAAATGTAGAAAACAGAGTACAGGAAAATAAAAATTATATTGTCCTGATATTCAAATGTTATAAAGTAACAAAAATTAATATAAATTCAAGATCTTAAAGTTAACCAAGGATATGGAAATTACAGGTGTAAGTTGACACATCAAGTTCCTATGATATGTAACATTAGAAAAATTTTACTAGCACAACACTTTTAAAAGACATTATTTCAATGTCATTTCATGAAACTTTTTTTGTAATCTTAAACAAGTTTTAAAACCATAATAACTTTTTGACTTATAAAACCAGTATAGGAAATGTAGAAAATTTTAATCAAGAGAAAATTCACTCTACCCTTGTATAAAGTAGAATATTGTACTTACACTATTTTTACAAGGTGGTAAAAACATGTGGAAGACATAGAGTTGGTTTTAAATTAAAATCATTAAATTATCTAATTTGTCCAAAGTTGCTTGATAGGACTATTACACTAATTTTTAATACAATTTGAACATATGTGAATTAATAAACCAAATTTTAAAGATTATTCAAATCATGTTTAAAAACTTTCAATATCTCACTTTCTATCTTGTTACCTAGTAAACAAGGCCATTAACTTAATTCACAGATAAAACTTTTTATTTATTCGCACAGCTGTAGTTACAACAGAATTTTTTTCCTTAGAAGAGCCAAAATAACAAAACAGTAGGAGATAATTTTTCTCCTTTGAAAAACTTGTGAGACTTTTTTTTCTTTCAAATTTATATGTGTATTTAGTGTATCAATTTTTTTGCCTAGAAGTCAATAGAAACAGAACTTGCCTCATTAGGTTTTAAAAGACCTTGTAATCTGACTTATTAGATATGTTTATCTGGATTAGATGTTCTTAGAGTTGACACAGAACAATTTACACACACACACACACACACACACACACACATATGTGGGGTGGGGAGGGGAGAGAAAAGCTACAGATGGTTTAAACAACTCACGACCTTGATAATTTCATGAGGATCCTATGAATAAAAGCCCCAAAGAAGGGTGATCTTTCATATTAAAGTGATATATCTTTTAATCAGACAAAGCAGAGAATTTTCTCATAAGGATTTTTCCACTTTTTGTTCTAAGGTACCCATTTTATTTCTGATCTTCTGAGAAATGGATGGCATAACTGAGTTAGATGTAAAAAATATTTATTGGGGAGAAATTCCTCAAAGGGTAAAGGGAGAATAGAAATAGACAGGAAGAGCTTGTAGGCTGCCATGCAGGTGTGACACCTGTGAAAGGAGAGAGGAAAGGTAGGAAGATCAGGTGTAAAGAGCCTCTGAGAAAGTGTCAACCAGGCCAATGGGAAAGTCCCAGAGCAAAGATTGCTGTTAGAAAAGTACTATGTTGGACAGGAATTACCTAGATCTAGTACCCCTGTAGTGCTGTTATTGGCTAGGAGCTATCTATGAAGATTTGGTCTTGACATAAATGTGATAGATTCTGAATGTGGGGCAAATCAGTTGACTGCATTTCTTTCAGCAGTGTTCTCTTAAAGGGAGGTCTGAGCAGCTCACTCTTATGGCTGCTGTAGAACCTCACCAGTGGTTTTGGTAGCCACAGAAAATCCAAATTGACCTTAGAGAAGTTATGACATTTAGAAAGATAAATGTAAAACTGAGAATACATAAGTCAGAGTTATTGTAGGAGGTAGTACAACTTACTAACTGGCCTGGCTGACAGCTGGTTTGACCCTAAGGTCGAGCCGATCCTGACTTCTGATTCAAGAAATCATCAGCCCTTTGCAGGCAGAATATATGGAGAGAGAAGCTCTTTCACAGCTCAGTTCTCAAACACAGACCAGACTGAGGGATGTTCTTATTAGGTTTTGGTAAAGACCCAAGGCAAATTCTGTCTTAGAAAGAATGGCAGACTATAAAGACCTTCTATTCAATGGTCTCCAACGCCAGATTAGAAGACAGAATTATGAAACCTATATCCATCTTCAAATCTATGTACTTCTTACAGACATACAATAGTATAGATAATAGACAGACAGACAGATGATTAGTGGCAAATCATAGCTTTGGCAGACCTTCACCAACAAAAAAGGAAGTCAAAACTTTCCCTTCTATTTTTCTAAAAGTTTAAAAGTTTTGAGTTTTATCTTTAATTCACCTAGAGATATGTGAGAGTGTGTGTGTGTGTAGACAGGGATTGGATTTACTAATAGTCCTTTCCCTAGTGATTGTTGTGGCCATCTTAGTAATATACCAAGTTTCCAGGTATGCACTGGTCTGTTTTGAGCTCTCTTTTGTTCCATTTGCATGTTTGGCTATATCTGCACCGATGCCGTGCTCTTCCAATAATTCTAGTTTTAGAATCTTGAAATCTAGTAGAGCAAGTTGCCCTACACTGTTGTTTTTTTAAAATATACTGGCTGTTTGTCATAGTCATTTCCTCTTTTGTATAAATTTTAGAATAAGACTACCAAGTTCCAAAATGAACTCTATTGGGATTTTGTTTGGAATTAAATTTAATTTATAGATCATTTTGGGGAGAGCTGGCATATTTACAATATTTAGTCTTCCTATCCATGAACATAGTATAACTTTTCATTTATTTCATTCTCCTTTAGTGCCTTTTAATATCATTTTATAATTATCTGTAGACAAATTTCACACATTTTTTATTCAGCTTATCCCTAGTTTCTCTCTGTTTCTTCCTCTCATTTTCTTTTTTCTTTTTTTTTTTTTCTTGTATTTTCTAGCTTGGTTTTAATATCAAGGTTATAATAATCTCATAAAATGAGGTAGGAGTTACTTCTTTTTCTAGTCTCTGGAAGAATTTTTTAATTGAACTCTTCCTTGGGAGTTTGGTAGAAGTGAACTATAAAACCATCAGGTCTGGAGTTTTATTTGTGGGAATACTTTAGACTATTGATTCAATTTCTTTAATAGATTATTAAAAAGTCTAATTAGGCATTCTGGTTCTTCTGAAAACTGTTTTTGAAAGTTATAGTTTTTAAAAGTGTGTAAACTTTAGCTCAGCTTACAAATTTACTGGCATAAAGATATCAATGGTGAATTTTCTTTGTTTTTAATCTCTGCTGATTCTGTTGTCTTCTTTTTTATTCCTAATATTGAATATTTGTGCTTTCCTTCTCTTTTCTCCCTAGATTAATCTTACCCTAAGTTTGTTTTGTATTAGTCTTTCCAAAGAACAAACTTTTGACTTCGTCCATCCTCTCTATTTTATTTTTGTTTTCTATTTCATTATTTCTGCTCTTTTCTTTGTCATATCATTCCTCTTGGGGTTTATGTGGATATTATTTTTCAAGCCTTTTAAGTAGGATGTCTATCTCATTCTTCTGATGTCAGCATTTCAGGCTACAAAATTTCCTTTCATTAGTGATTTAGCTTCATCCCACAAGTTTTGATGTGTAGTTTTTTAAATTGTTAATCAATTATAAATATTTTCACATTTTCATTATAATTTTTTGTAACCAAGGAGTTATTTATAAGGATCTTTTTTCATTTCCAAGTATTTTTTTTGTAAACCATCTTTTGTTGTTGATTTCTAACTTAATTGATTTGTGGCAAATAATGTGGTTAAATGATATTGATTTTTAAGAAATTGGTTGAGAATTATTTTATTGCATAGAATATGGTCAATATTTAAATATTTCATGTGTTACTGAGAAGAATGGGTATCCTAATTTGGGGGTGAGGGTTTTACATATGTCTAATGTCAATTTTATTGTGTAGTTTGTATCTTTTATATATTTACAGGGGCTTTAATCTGCTTGTCTTTATTCGAGAGAGGTATAACAAAATCTTCCACTATGATAGTGTATTTGATGATTTCTTTTTATAGCTCTCAGTTTTTGATTTATAAAATTTGAGCATATTCTGCTAGATACATACATACATACATACATACATACATACATACATACATACATACATATATATGGTTAGAATTGTTATAGTACATCTTCTTGGTGAGGTGGACCTTTCCTTATTATGTAGTGATATATGAGCCTGGTAAATTTTTTTGGCTTAAGGTCTATTTCACTTGATATTACTGTAACTACTCCAGCTTACTTTACTTTGAATTTTCTTGTAATGCCCTTTCCTTTTCCTTTTATTTTAAGCCTTTTAAAACCCTATGTACTGTATTTCTTCTCTTGTAAGTAATACTAGAAGATTTTTTTCTATTTAGTGTAATAATTTTTGTATTTAATTGATGAATATATTTATGTGATCAGTAATATATTTGAATTTACTCCTGCTGGGAGATAACTCCAAGAATCTCTTCTGTTTCTGTACATCTTGCAGGAGAGGTACTGAGTACTCTTTGTTCCAGACTATCTTCTCAAGAGTGTTTGTGTCATGAGCAACCTTGGAAGAGAAAGATTGTGTCTCTGTCCAGAGCAAAGAGAAAGAATGCTCACTATCCATCAGAAAAGATTCAGCTTCCTTAAGCTCAGGGTTCCTCTCCAGTAACACAACCCACTCCATATGCAAGTCATCTGGCTGTCTTGTCATAATCTGGGAATTGTGGTTTAGAGACTAGGCACAAAAATGCTGATACTCTGGCCACTGCTACTGCTGTAAGTAATAAATCATCTTTTGCCTTTGACTGAGGAGTTGGATGTCTTCTACCAGAATGCGAGAAATTGTGGCAGGCTAACTTATTAGCTTGCAAATAGGGTAAAATCTCACACTCTTCACAATCCTTGACAATTTCTGCTTATTTACTTATTTTTCCATTTGTACTTCCCATCCTATCTCCTTCCTTCCTTCCTTCCTTCCTTCCTTCCTTCCTTCCTTCCTTCCTTCCTTCCTTCCTTCCTTCCTTCCTTCCTTCCTTCCCTCCCTCCCTCCCTCCCTCCCTCCCTCCCTCCCTCCCTCCCTCCCTCTCTCCCTCCCTCCCTCCCTCCCTCCCTCCCTTCTTCTGGATCAATCAAAGTATTTCTTCTCCCTCCCCACTTCTTTTCCTCTCCACTGGTTTGAAAATTAAATACTACGTTTCTATTCTATACAGTCTTCCTGGTGCTTAGAATAATAACTCTGATCACCCACTCCTGACTTGTATGCTATTAATGCTCCATATTTAAATATGCTTTGTTTTTTTCTCAACACCACCAATTAAACATTGTAATCATCATTTCTTAGAGTCAATATTAGTTTAGGTTTATTTGCATATTAACTAATTTATTTACTCAACATTTCTTTCTACGTGTCAGATCTTTCTTCCTTCCTCCACTTTCTAGTGAAATTATAAAACATCAAAGAAAAAGAGAAGACTTTAAAAGAAGCAATAGAAAAACAAGAGATCACCTTCAAATAAATGAAAATTAAACATGAAACCACAAACACAGGAAGTCCAGCATATACCAAGCCATATAAGTAAAAAGAAATCCATGCTTAGACATATATTTCAAAGTGTCTTTATTTGAAAGTATCTTTATTTGGCCCTCTTTTAAAAAATAGTTTTTCTGGATACTCACTTCTATATTGATAAATATTCTCTCTGAGCACATTGAAAGCACTGTTTTACTGTTTCCTGGGTAAATTGCTGATATTTAGTAATTTGCTATTTGTCTAATTGTCATACTTTTAAGGGTGATTTCTCTTGTTTTCTGTTGTTGTTTTTAAGCACTCTCTATTTTTGGAGTTTTGTTATTTTACTCTGATATATCTAGGTATGGATTTCTTTTTATTTATATGGCTTGGTATATAATTGGCTTCCTATATCTGTATATTCATATTTTACAACAGGTCTGAAAAATTCCTGTCTTTGATTTTTGTCTCTTTTTCATTATTTTCTCCTTCTGAAACTGGTTAAACATATTCGCTCCTCTATATCTCTTAACCTTTCTTTCATAAGTTCTGCTTCTTTTGCTTTCTGTACTGCAGTCTGGGTAATTTCTTTAGATCCATTTTCCAATTAATTTTCTTTTCAGGTGAATCTAATCTGCTTTATAACTCATCCAGTGAATTTTAAAATTTTGTTATGTTCAAATTTTAATATTTTATTTGATTCCTTTATCAAATCATTTTGGTAGTTCCTTGTTCTTTGGTCATTTAAAAGTTCTCTTTTAAAACATTTCATGTAGAGATATTTATAAACTAGTTACAAAATTTGAAATACTTGGGGTGTCTAACCCTGTGGCTTGCTGTTTCTGCTGAATTTCCCTCATAGTGGCTCATTTCTTTTCATTTCTTTTATAAAAAATCATTACACAATGCAAACATTTTTTGTGGCCCTTCACCAATTACTCCCTAACCCTCCCCTCCCCCCGCACCTTTCCCACCTCTGGTGGCCTCAGTTCCATTCTCTTCTTTTGAGAGTTCAAGGAATTATTGTGATTATTATATCTTTCTTTCTTTTCTGTTTCTTTCTTTCTTTTCTGTTTCTTTCTTTCTTTTCTGTTTCTTTCTTTCTTTTCTGTTTCTTTCTTTCTTTTTTTTTTTCCAGCTCCCACTAATGAGTGAGAACATGAGGTATTTTTCTTTCTCTGCCTGGCTTATCTCACTTAACATAATTTTCTCTAAGTTCATTCATGTTGCTGCACATGGCAGAATTTTATTCCTTTTTATGGCAGAGTAGTATTCCATTGTGTATATATACCACATTTTCCTTATCCAGTCATCCAACGATGGACATTTAGGTTGCTCCCAACTCTTAGCTATTGTAAATAGAGCTGTAATAAACACGGGAGTGCAGCATCTCTTTGACTTGATGATTTCCATTCCTTTGGGTATACACCCAGCAGTGGGATTGCTGGATCATATGGCAGTTCTACCTACAGTTGTTTGAGTAACCTCCATACTGTTTTCCATAATGGCTGGACTAATTTAGTAATTTACTAATTTCTCCATATGCTCACCAGCATTCGTTATTCTCAGTCTTTTTGATAATGGCCTGTCTAACTTGCATGAGACGATATCTCAGTGTGGTTTTGATTTGCATTTCCCTGATGCGGGTTAATGTTGAGCATTTTTTCATGTGTCTTTTGGCCATTTGTATATCTTCCTTTGTGGAA
Source organism: Cynocephalus volans (assembly GCF_027409185.1). Lineage (NCBI taxonomy): Eukaryota > Metazoa > Chordata > Mammalia > Dermoptera > Cynocephalidae > Cynocephalus > Cynocephalus volans. The sequence goes on from NC_084470.1 coordinate 21,543,831, forward strand.
TGCCTGTTCAGCTCCTTTGCTCATTTTTTAATTGGGATACTTGGTTTTTTACTGTTAAGTTGTTTGAGTTCCTTGTATATTCTGGACATTAACCCCTTTTCAATGCATGGTTTACAAATATTTGCTCCCATTCTGTAGGTTGTCTTTTCACTTGTTGACTTTCTTTTGCTGTGCAGAAGCTTTTTAGTTTGATACAATCCCATTTGTGTATTTCTCCTCTTGGTACCTGTGCTTTTGGGGTCATGTTCATAAAGTCTTTGCCCAGTCCTACTTCCTGAAGTGTTTCCCCTATGTTTTCTTTTAGTAGTTACATAGTTTCAGGTCTTATATATAAGTCTTTAATCCATTTTGAGTTGATTTTGGTATACAGCAAGAGGTACAGGTCTAGTTTCATTCTTCTATATACGAATGTCCAGTTTTCCCAGCACCACTTATTGAAGAGGCTGTCCTTTCCCCAGCAGCACATCAAAAAAATTATACACCATGATCAAGTGGGATTCAACCCAGGGATGCAAGGATGGTTCAACATACACAAGTCAATAAATGTGATACATCACTTAACAAAATTAAGGACAAAAACTATATGATTATCTCAATAGATGCAGAAAGAGCATTTGACAAAATTCAACAACCCTTTATGATAAAGGCTCTCAGCAAATTAGGTATAGAAGGAAAGTATCTCAACACAATAAAAGGTGTATATGACAAACCCACTGACAATATCATCCTGAATGGGGAAAAGCTCAAAGCTTTTCCCTTAAGAACAGGAACAAGACAAGGATGGCCACTTTCACCACTCCTATTTAGCATAGTATTGGAAGTAGTAGCCAGAGCAATCAGGCAAGAGAAAGAAATAAAGGGCATCCAGACTGGAAAAGATGAAGTCAAACTGTCCCTATTTGCAGATGACATGATCCTATATAGAGAAAAACCTAAATACTCTACCAAAAAACTCTTAGAGCTGATAAATGATTTCAATAAAGTTGCAGGATACAAAATCAACATACAAAAACCAGTCACTTTTTTAATCCTCTAATAACAAACAAACAGAAAAAGAAATCAAGACAGCAACCCCATTTACAATGTCACAAAAAATAAAATAAAATACTTAGGAATCAATTTAACCAAGGAGGTGAAAGATCTCTACAACGAGAATTACAAATTGCTGCTGAAATAAAGAGGACTCAAAAAGATGGAAAGACATTCCATGCTCTTGAATTGGAAAGATTAACATTGTGAAAATGTCCATACTACCCAAATGATCTACAGATTCAGTGTAATCTCCATCAAAAAAACCAATGACATTATTCACAGAAATAGTCAAAAACAATCCTAACATTCACATGAGACAGCATAAGACCTCAAATAACCAAAGCAATCCTGAACAAAGAAATAAAATAAAGCTGGAGGCATAACACTACCTGACCTCAAATTATTCTACTAAGCTATAGTAACCAAAACAGCATGGTGCTGGCATAAAAACAGACACCTGGACCAGTGGAACAGAATAGAGAACTCAGAAGTCAACCTACATACTTACAGCCAACTGGTATTTGACAAGGGTAACCCATTTCTTTATGTAATTTTTTCATTTTTTATTGTGAGTTCATGTTTGATCCAACTTAATCTGTGTAAATCCTGAGCAGTTAGAGTGTTTTCTTTTATTTTTACCAGATGTCACAGGGTTTCATTAATCTTAAACTACTTTAATTGCTAGATTGAGTGCATTTCTGACCTATGAGTGTTATAAATTTGAACTCCAGACTTGAGTGTAAGATGGCCTAGGGTATCAAATTCTCTGGAGAGACTAGTATTACCATTGTAATTATTGGTATTGTTGCTGCTGTTATTTTCTATCCAGAACCATGGCAGAGAAACAGAGTTCTTATGGCTCCTTTTGCTGGTGGGTGGATAATTTTACTCCTTATTTCACCCATGGTGCCACCCCTTTCAAAGGTTTTGGCATGATCTGAGACTCTTGGGCAAATTTCTCACATTTTTTTTTTTTTTTTGAGCCTAAGGTTTATTCTTTTATTTCCCTATGCAGTAGTTAATTCCCAAGCCTTTAGGTTCCTGAATTGGCACCTACCCTTAGGGCTTTACAAGATTTTGCTTAAAGTTATCACTTACAGATTTTTAAAAAAAATTTCAGTGAGTGTTATTTTGTTTTGCCTTTGGCAGGAATTTCTCCTACTTATTTTGAGCTCAGTTATACCTGTAAACATATATTGTTGTAACATATTCAGGACCTAGTCATATTAGGTCATTCGGGAAGGCATTTTGGAACATCTAGTCCACCAGTCTGCGAGGAGAGTCTCTTGCCTGACACCTTCTTATTTATTTGTTTGTTTGTTTGTTTGTTTATTGGCAGTTGGCCAATACAGGGATTTGAAAACTTCTCATTTAATAAACTATGTCTTCTTCATTCGTTTCTTTGTTGTGGCTAAACAACAATCTAGAATTTTTGTGTGTGGGTGAAAGGCCGGGGAAAAGTCATTTCCAAATCACTGATATATAGCCTCTACAATATATCTTTTTAGTCAAAATTTCCTGTTGTCCATGATTCCATAAACATTATCAGTTATGGTTTGGCATTTACCTCTCTGTTCTCTTAAGTCTCTTCTTCGTAATTCATTTGGATCTGAATGTGCTCTCATATAATCTTCTCTCTCTCTTGGAATTCATTTTTTATTACTCCTTGCTTGAAGATTATTCCTGTTAATAAGGAAGGTGGAGGTCTTGTTAATACACAGATTCTAGAAGAATTGTCAGGTGAAGCATTACCTTATGACTCTTACCTTATGAATGGCTTATCTGGTCAGTAAGAGAGCCATAGGCTATGAGTCTTATGTTCATATGGCTCTAAGTCATTTAACTTGGTACATGTCTTTCTTAACTTTACCTTCTGTATGATGCTGAATTCTAGCTGGTTTTCAGAGGTATCTGCAGCTTCCTAGTCTTCCTTTCTGTGCAGTTCCTGCTATTTCTGGGTGAGTTTCTCCTAAAGGACAGTGTGCTTTATTTCCATCATGCCTGGGCCCCCACTGCCACCAAGATCATTGTTTTGCTAATAGAGTCTTTGATCTGAATTCTACAAATTATGACATCTGTTAAGTGTTAACAACATCGTGAGTCTGGGACACAACAGTTGAAGCTTTAGTAGTAAAAATTAGTGTCTGTGGGCTGCCTTGGGCAGGCCCCATAAAGCCGAACAGCAGAGAAAGGACAGAGAATTTCAAGCCCATGGTCTTGGACTCAAGTTGAGTCCCACCAGATTTCGGGTAGAGCCAGCAACAGATGTGGTGATACCATAGGATACCCTGAGGCCTGAGGTAATAGTAATAAATAGCACAATGTCCAAGACAGAAGTTTCTTGATTGCTCAAGACCTGTTGCAGCTTTTTAAACTATAGCTTTTTAGCTTCATTACTTACTCTAGTGCCTCTAGTTTAAAGCAGTGGCCACAATGGTTTTGTCCTGGTGATGACTCCTCAGCAGAGGCAGCCCATGTGGATTGATAGGAGAGACAAGAGGATCGAGGGACCCTGGCCCTCTCTTGCCATCTTGTCATTAATGTCACAAAGAGTTGGGCAGAGATCCTGCTCACAGGCCCCCAAAGAGCAGAGGTAGATCCAATTACAGTAATGGAGGCAGCACTGGCTTGAATTCTGTTGGGAAGATATGACATTGGTAAAGGACAGGAAAAGAAGAGGAAGTGTTTTATCCCATTGCATTTTCTGCTGCTGCAACCACAGGTGTGTGCTGGTGTCTGGATGCTGCTCACACATCCAGCAGTAAATGACAGGTATCAGACTTTTCTGTATGCTTGTCTGTCTCTTTGCACTAGAATGTGAGTATTTTGAGGGCAGGGACACTGTTTCTTTTGTCTTATAATGCTGGCTTAGTGGGTGTGGGGCATTGGGCAATTTCTTAACCATCCCAAGTCTTTCCTAATCTGTAAAATGGGAATAATAATAACAGAACCTACCTCATAGTATTGTTTTGAAGATTAGTGCATGTTGAATGAATTACCTGATGAATGAAATGATTTTTCTTCTGTTTATGTTCTCTCTCAAGAAGTTCAAGCAGGATGGCCTTAATGGCATTAAACGGTGTGGGATTGGGCGTCATGGTCTGAGTTTTCCCCTCAGAGCAGTTGGACAGAGAAGCCAGTGACCCGCCATTCCCTGACCTCCCACCCTCCCCTAGCCCACCTGAATCCTCACACTGTGCTGGGGGGTGGGTAGATGTGGGGAAACCCATGATACTGAGCCAACTGCCTTTAAAGTCATTGGAACCAAAGGCAAGGAGCCAGAATCAAAGATTACCTTGTTTTTTGGAGTGTATCACTGGCTATTGTCCCCATCAAACAAAGCCCTTTCATCAGAGGTTCTTTAAAACACTTTTTTTTTGCCTCCTTTATTTTGCTTTGAAATAAGCTGGGCAACAATTAATTTCAGAGAGAGAGAGAGAAAGATAATTCAACAAGGATCTATTACTACTCTCAGCTTCTATTGCTGTAATGAAAATCTATTTCCTTTCCCTTTTGTGTCCCATATAATTTAATGCCCATTTTATTAATGGTCTGAAATAATTACGGAACCCTTTGTGATTCTCAAGTATGTTTCATTTAATTGTGCAATAAATGCCTAATCTCTTCCTCCATCTGAAGCTATTATGGCGTTAAAATTAACAATTATGCAGCAATGCGCCGGGGTCCATAGAAATCACTCCAGATAACTAGACATATATAAATCATTCATGAGAACAATTTCTGAAAAGAGACGGAGGGGAAAAAAATTGTGTTGAAAATGACATTGGGAAGCCAAGGGCCCAGCCTGTAAGAAGATAGTAACACCTTTAAAAAAATCTTTTTTCTTTCCTTTTTTTGTTATTATTATTTTATTAATTGTGCATGTGGCATAGCCCTCCCCCCATTTCTACTAGCCTGACAGATATTTTCAGAATTAATTAACTGTTAGCTCTGAGGATAAATTGTTCATTATCAATCCTCCCCCCTCTTTCTTTCTTTCCTTTTATAGTTTTTCTTTTTCTTTCAGGCCAGCAATTACACTCCCTGCCTTTCTCCAGCAGCTCCTGTTCTGCACAGCTATCCAAATGGGGAAAGTGCTTTTTCTTTCAGCCCTATTCACTTCTCCCCTTTTCCCTTTTGTGGGATTTAATAACCATGGCTGATAGGCTCACACTGGACAGAGAGGTTAAGTTTGTTGTCTCAGCACTTTGCTGACAGGGGACAGTGCAGGAATTCTGTAACTTCTAACCAGCCCTATGGGGCTGCCTACAGCCTAGCCCACACAGGCGTAGCCTGCAAATGGTGTTCAAAACTCTGTAGCCCCCAAATCCTGATTGCCTAACAGCATTTCCATTGGTGCTGCTAAAGCCCGCCTCCATGTTTTAAAACATTCTTAAGTCCTAAGAGATTCCCAGCAAATAGCCTCTATCCCACATCCACTCCTTAGCACAGGTGCGCACACACACACACTCACATGCACACATGCGCATACACACACATGTGCACCCATACACACAAATGCAAGGTATGGAGCAGGGTCAGAAAACCAAGTGCCTTCAGTGCTGGGCAAACATTGCTGGGTGAAGCAGGTGGGGTGGGGACTGTAGCAAATTGGAGATCCCATGCCCTGCCTGAAGGGGGCAGCTGCTACCCAGCTTCCAGGGATCACTGCCTTGGGGAATGTGGGCCCAGCACGGTCAACTCTTGTGATATTTCAGAAGCCTGAAATTTTAATGTTGACTCTACCAACTAATTGCTGATAACCAGTTTAGAAAACTTTAACACACAGAGTGGGCCAGATGGACGGCATGGATTCTGGCTAGGACTACTACTTCATGTCCCTGATCTAAAGGATTGATGTTTACTTCCAGAATTTGGTCCAGCAGAAGATTCCTAGAATGGACAGCCCAGCACACTGACTCTTGGCTATCTGTCTATGCTTTGCAGACCCTGAGCTTGAGTCTTTGGGTCCAAGGAATGCTTGAGGTTGTTCTGAATGTTGAGATCTATAATAATGAGGGTACTGGGGGGAGGAGGTGTTATATTTGATTTCCTGTCAAGTGGCACCAATTCTAAATCATCATGTAACCACTGAAGAGTCATCATGGTTACTGCTAAAGGTGACAAGTCCATCCATGCTCATGTTCCTAATGATTTCATGGGTGGTTTGGCTAAGTGTTATGTGAGGGCTTAAGGGATTTAGAGTTCAAATGTGCTTGATGCAATGATGCCAGAAATATGGGCTCTATTGATGATAAGTTAACATTTATTTATAGCATACTAAATATTAGGCCCTAATCCATATAACTGATGTTAGATTAAGTTATTTAGCCTTCTTCATAACCTTATTGGTTAAGCATTATTATCATATTCATTTCACAGATGAAGAAATTGAGAATTTAAAGAACATGTATCAGATCACTTAGCATAAATAGCAAAGGCAGGATTCAAACCCATGGCCTTCTGGCCCCAGAGCTCAAACTCTTGACTGTGTTAAAATGCCACCTTGCCTATACCTGATAGAACTGAGCAAGATCAAGCACAAAGATAGGACATGATTAGAGAAAATTTCAGTAAATAATAGCATAAACACACCTATATAGAGCTAAACAGCCCATTAAATGTTTTAATGTTCATTATCTAACTTGTAGACAACTTTTAACTACTATGAACCACACACTGATAAACTTCCTTAACATCACTGGACTTCTTTTATATACTAGCAAGATTATTTTCTTAAAATTAAGTAATGAAGATGGAATTCTTTTATCAAGGATGTGCAAATTCATAAAGATTTTAAATATGTATACTGTTGAATTGTTTTCCCTGTAAATTGTACGTACATCCCCACCAAGAGTTCTGCCTTCATTTTTACTGGCTGCATATTATCCCATCACAAAGTGGAGATATACTCATGTAAAGCTTCAAGGTTTTCATCTAGCTTTTATTTAAATCTTGCTTTTAAAATTAGATGATTCTTTTTATCAAGGTTAAGTGAAAAGCAACCTGATTCATGATGAAACATCCCCATAAAATAAAAATATTCATAGGGCTGGCACTTTGGAACATAGGGGAGGTTTGACATTCAGATCCCTGAGAAAAGCTTTTGTACCATTTCAGTATTCTTTAATTATCTGCTTATATGAATAAGAGAGCAGAAGTTATGTTGCTTTCTGAGTACTCCTAGCTAGATATTTGACTATATTTGACTTTGTTTATTTTTATAAGTATTATCCCTGGTTTTCTCCTCCAGTAAAAAAAAAAAGCATCCTGCCTGCATATTTGCATGTCTGTGGCCTGGAACCACCTGCAGTGATGTTTCCATTCAGAATTTTGTGGTTTTCCTGGTCACTGGGATCTAAGCTAGCCCAATTTTGTCACCAAGTTCTTGATTCAGATTTCTGTCAGTTTTGTCAAAAGATGTAATGCCTTTTAAAGAAACAGATTAAACGTTTAAACAGAATATACAATTCTAAATAATAAATTGCATGGGACCTGCTTTACATTGTGGAATACCTATCTCACCCCTGGAGACCTTTAAAAAATAGGATAATAATAAAATCTGACATTTCTTGAGCACTTATGACCTGTGAGGCACTGCGCTTTGCAAGCATTAATTTATTTGCTTTCACAGTAATCCTAGAGTTAGGTTATTTTCTTTTTTTATCCTATTTAACAGATAAGGAACCAAAGCTTAGAGAGTTTAAGTAATTTGCCCAAGGTCACACAGGTAGTAAATGAAAGAGCCTGTATCCACTACAAGCTTGTCTCTTAATCACTCTGTTGTAGTTCCTGAAGTCTTGATTGGTGTTGGCAACAGTCCTAGGGACAAAGGGATTGTGACTCTGGGCCACAGGGAATTCAGAAGTGAGTGCAGAGGCCTTTACCTACGTGTAGTCCATGCGTTTTGAAGAGTATCTCTGTGGTTTTGAGACCCATTCAACAGCTTGATAGGGCACCACCATATGGACACCAGAGCCACAGGGCCTGCCCATCCCAAGCACTGCAAAGCCCTGGTGCCCCGGGGGGAACTCTGAGCCTGTTCGATCTTGGGAATGGTAATATATTTCTCTCAGAGGCAAAATTCAGGGGCGACACATCATTACCTTTGCTAGCAATTGTTTTGTTTAATTTCCATTTTAAAATTTATTTCCTGTGAGAATGAACTGACTGGAATTCATTTGTGCCAGGGAGGGACGGTGAATTTCTTATTAAGTCTCCCAGGTAATGGGCAGCTGCAGCCTGGGCTGTGCAGAGAACGTGAATCACTCAAGACTGGGGAGGGCTGGGGAGGGCTGGGGAGGCCTGGAGAGGGCTGAGGAGGGCTGGGGAGTACCCAGGCAGGGCGTGATTGATGCGGTGTGCAGCCTCAGCGGGGAGCAGGTGTGCTGTGGGCCTGGTTGATGTGGTCTGGAGAGGAACGCACCGGTTGAAGTTTTATACAACAGTCTAGACCAGGCAACTCCTTGCAGTGGAAAGAGCATCCTGTCTTTGCCGCTGGCTGGAACAGAGACCGTATTAAGGGGGAAAAAAAGATTTTAATTAGTTGTAAGAATCCCTTCCTTAAGACAAAGTTTACCTCCCTTTCTGTGGCTGGCGGATGTGAAGTGGGTATCAACTGAACATTGAGAGTTTTATGGAGCAGTCAGGGCAGTGAGGTGTGTGGGGGCAAAGTCATGGCAGATGTGCAGGACATCTTGGTCGTCCCTCTGCCTGTGCACACATCTGAGTGGGGCCCTGAGCACTGGACCTTATTCTACTGTGGCTTTGGCACTCCTTTCCCTGGTGTCCTTGTTCTTGGGCAGACTGGATGGCTCAGACCCTGTAGATTCAAAGACTCACATCCTACTCCCTCCACAGTCACTTCCAATGAGTAGCCAAGTGTTGTCTGCTCTCCCTCACAGTAGACCTGGTGTCCATCCCTTCCTTTCTGCATTGATTGCCTGTGCCTTGTTTCAAACTCTCCCCTCCTTCAGGGGACCCCCATGTGGACTATCTGCCTCCTGTCCATGGCCTCTGAGGCTGTCCTACATGCTGGCACCAGGTTCATCTTCTTAAAGCATGGCTTTGGTGGTGTTATGATTCTTTAAAACCTTTGATGGCTTCTTACTGGCTAAGACAAATGTCTTAGCTTGGCATCTAATGACATTCGGCAATGTTTCCCCATGATCTAGACTCACCTGACTCAAAGCAGCTGCTCCTTTTACAGTGTCCCTTCAAATGTCCCTGGCCTTCATCACCCTAAGCCCAGAGGAAAGACTGAAATATTTTCAGGGGCCAGGCAGACCATATAAATGAAAGGAAAATGATCAATGGGACCCAACACTTGGTCTCAATTTAGAGGAGAAAAAGAAAGGCTATTGCAGGCTCTGGAGAATTAGACAACATGCATTTCACATCAAGGCGGCAGCTGCTACTCAGACCTAGCTAGTGTTTCCATGCAGGAATTCTTTTCCAGCATTTATTAGAAAAATGTCTGTTTCTCTGATCCTGAATCTTGAGAAAAATCAGTTGAAAAATCAAGAAAATAAGAAAAAGTATTACAATTCTTTGGCAATAATTAAGGTTTAACAATCAACATAAACACATAACTGGTTCAAAGAAATCCCTGATGTCAAGTTAAAAACAAGAGCAGGACACACTGACATATGGAATTGAAAGTTAAGTTTGACTTTGCAGGGAATCAGGACAGAAGCGTGTAGGAAAAAAGTGATCAAGATTTAATTAATCTTTACAGTCTCATTGGTTGATCTTTCTTTTAGCTTGTCCCCATGTTTTAGGTGTGTGTTTGTGGTTCTGTCTGCTGCTTACAGTGAGTCAATCTTGCCAATAAAATAAATATTAATAAGTTTGTATGCATGGTATACTTAATACAAATCCCATGAATGGTGTTCTAAGAAAGAACAAGTTTGGAAGCAAAGTCAGTCCTTAAATCGGTAATTTTGATATATGGTTCTGGGTAGTGTTATTGACCTTTCTAAGAGATCTATTCAGTACTACCCAGTGATTTTTCTTGGCCTTTCCAGTGTTTACTATGACCCACACTTATTTGTAAGTACTGCTAAACAATATTTATTATTTATTGAATAAAACTATTTAAAACTATACACAATAATGAGTAATGAGTATAAAGAATTTTGAAAATATCTTAATAATAACATGATGTAGGGGAATTTCTGAGAATTACCAGCCATTCCATTTTCCTGTTCCTGAATCCTAAAGATTAATATCTGTGGGGAATTTTGAAACACTAAACACAGCTGATCATTGCTGGAAGGAATGGAAAGTGGCATCACTGATATCAGATCCCCTTATTTTACAAGAAAAGTTAGAAATGTTGGTGTTGACATAAAAATCTCCCAATTTTAAAAATTGCAATATTTCAGTGCTCAATTTTATGCCCTAAGCTGTTGACCTCAACTTTTCTTCTACTTAGAATGTCTTTCCTTTCCCCTGCTGCTAGTCCACTGGTCATTGCTAACATCTGAGTCTGCATCCACCAGCAGAATTTCAATTCTTACCTGCCTGGCCCTGTGCTGCCTCCGTACTTGTGCGGTCCATAGCACCCAAACGCTACAGGACTCCATCAGTATTTCTTAAGTGAGACCGGTGAAAGAAGGTTGCAGACTTCTAGATTATAAATCCACAAATCTTGGATCCTGATCTGCCAGGACTCGTCTCCAGACGACATGTAACATTTCTATCAATGGCCACTTCCAGAGAAGAAGGTTGGCCAAAGGCCAAACAGGGAATTACAATTAGCAAATTCATGAATAGCTTGTTTACATTTCAAACAAGCTCATAGCTTGGTACCTAAAGGATTGTGTATTATTTATAGACCACTAATGACTATGAATAAGTGAAATTGTGGTTGAATTTCACAAATGTTGCAATTGGAGAACAAACTCACACTTGTATGGAAATTACTCTGATTAGAGCATAATGACTAACTAAAGAGGTATTTGTCTGTTCAATTGCAGGGCAGAGAAGGCTAATGGGTTTACTGCTCATGCGCAATTATTCTAGAAGCCACAGTAGGTAATTTTTGGTCTTCAGTCACAGCAGTGCAGTTCTTAAGAGGTCTTTGCTCACTTCCCAAGAATCCACTGCCCTGGGCCCTCTCCCAATAATAACAGGAAGTTAATCATCTTGGTGTTTCCATCACATCCATCACAGAGCCTTGAACTTGGTGAGTGTTTAATAAATGTTGAAAAGAATTCCTCCATCTTAACTTCTCATCTCCATTTATTTGAATCAAACATTTACTATTTCCATACTGTGTATTAAGTGCTAGGGATACAGAGAGAAATAGGATATGGTCCCTTCCCTTAAAAAGTTCACATTCTCATAAAGAAACAGATAGATGAACACATGGTGACATATAATTCAGTGTAGCAAATGGTAAAACAGCCCAAGACCCCACCACATTCCCCTACTGCATCTTATACTTAACTTTTATAATATTTCAGCTGCTCTGTATTGGACTTTATTGTTTTTCATCAGTTACCCCCATTACACTGTAAGCAACTGGAGGGCAGAGAATGTGCCTTAATCAATTTTGTGTCCTGGTCTTAACTCAAGCCAGTACTCAGTAGTTTACTATGAGGGTTGAATGAATGAATAAAAGAACTGGAGTGTCATGGGTCTTCTGGAGCTCTGGCACTGCAAGCTCGCTCTGCCTTCAGAGAACGGAAGGAGCAGAGCCTTCTACCTGGAAGTCTGCCAGGGATTGGGGTCTATTATAAGGACACATCGAAGCCTCCTCAGCCCTTCAGGGAAGCTTCAGGGACCACTTGCTCAGTCAGAGAAGTGGACATGGCTTACAGCTTGCTGCAAGGCATGTGTCTCCAGACCATGAGTCCTGATGTGAAATGCTTCACTGCAAATTAATACACCAACATCCTAGTGACTCTGTGAGGGTCCTGTCTTTGACATAAATTGGCTTCCCTGAGTCCCATAAACTCCTGACCCTGGTCAGATCAAATATCCAAGTCTACAAAGCTGAGGGCCAGGCCTTGGAGATGAAAGAATCATGTGAGCCAGAGCTGCTTGGGTTTCGTCTTCCATTGCTGCCTGAAGAAAGCCATTTGCAGAACGAAGTAATGAAGCCAACAAAGAAAAGCAGAGTCAAGAGTTGCCTCCCTGATGACACTGCTAAAATGCCTGGATCTAGCTGTGCTCAAAAATAGTTATCCTCTGGACTTCTCAGTGATGGGAACTGAGACATTCCTCCTACTCCCTTTTTTACATTTAAGTTGGATTTCTATCACTTGCATCCAAAAAAGCCCTGATTCATATACTCCTATATTCCTACTTTTAGGAAATTCTTCAGCTTTTTAGAAAACCCTGATATAGATTAAGGGAGTGAGACAAATCTCACTTAAAATTCTGATCACTCATTGCTGAGTTCAGCCTCTTACCCTAATTAATATATCTTCTAAAAAAATGTTTCAGGCCTGAAGTGAGGTGGTAGCAGGGAGGACAGGCAGAAGGAGCTAGATTTGAGTGTTTTTAAGGTGTTAGGATTGACAGAATATGATAGTTTATTACATGCGTGAGAGTAATGAGGCAGGGGTGTGGGGAGATGGGAAGTCCTGGTTTCTGGATTGAGCGACTGGTGGATGGCCAGCTTCCTGCACCCCTGGCCCCACATCCTGGCAAACTTCCAGGTGGTCAGCTCTGCTCCTTCCACTCTAGGAAGACATAGTGAGCTTGAAGTGTCAGAGTCCTGGAAGACCAACGACATTCTCTCTTATTCATTCATTTGACCCTTATAGAAAACTTACTGTGTGCTGGCAGGACACAAAATTGATTAAGGAACATTCTCTGCCCTCCAGTGGCTCACAGTGTAATGGAGATAACTTCTGAGAATCTATGAACTCTGATACAGAGCAATTGAAGGGCTTAATTAAAGTGGTACAGGCCTCCACACTGATTTTATTGCTCTGTCTTGAAATTCCCAAACATTTTTGAACAAGGAGCTCTACATTTTCATTTTGCACCAGGCTCACAAATTATGTGGCCAGTTCTGGTGTGCCATTTACCTAGAAAGAGCATGATGGCAGAAGAATAGTTTGGGGATAAAATATATTGGATTTGGTTTGGCTTGAAAGTGTCCCCCAAAGTTCATGTGGGAATGAAGCCTAATGGGAGGTGTTTAAGTCATGAGGCTTCACCTTCATGATGGATTAATTCCATTTATGAAAGGTCCTGAGGCTGCAAGTTTGATCTCCTGCTCTTGCACTCTCTTGTGCTTCTCTTTTCCACCACGGGATGACGCAGCAAGAAGGCCCTTGCCAGATGCAGGCACCTCAACCTTGGATTTCCCAGTCTCCAGTCTCTTTTATTTAAGTGAGAAATAAATCTTTGTTCTTTGTAAATTACCCAGTCTCAGATATTCTATTATAGCAGCACAAAGTAGACTATGACAGAAGTCTAAAGGTGGGAGACTGACAATAGAGGTCTGGGGTGGACAGGTGAGGAGAGAAGGCAGCAGTGATTACACTTCTGGAGTTTGAGGGGTAAAATTCGTGAATTTCTTATGGGCCAGGAGGATGTGTCCCCTGCCAACCATTCCAATGGAAACATGGGAATCACAGCCTCTTTGTCTTGTGGGGAGTGCTTCCTGTAGTTTCTGAAGACCCCCACTGACATGCAACCAGACAGGTTTATAGGAACCAGATCAAGATCACCAGGACAAAAATGAAGCAACTCTCAGATTGAGGTTTATAGCACGAAGGTTAATATATTCAATATCTTGCACATACAGACACTGTGCAAAGAACAGAAATGATTGCCCTTAATCTGCTACTGTATTCCTTGGCAGATAATATTTTGTTTGTTTTTGTTCTAGAAATTTGACAGTTTGACTGTGGATACTATATCTCTCTGGCAACCGGACTCAAAGCAGTCCTGTGCGGCTCATTGGGGGAGTGCTTGATATCTTCAGAATGAAAAAAATGCCTTTTGATTGATTTAATCTGTGTGATGGAGCATTTTGAGACATAGTGCAAAGGGTGTGAGCTTTTAGATCAGGCATCTCAGGTTCAAATCCAAGTTCCCCCAGTTGCAAGCTGAGTGATCCTGGGGAAGTTATCAACTCTTGTCACCAGGCAATACATTAGATCTCCAAAATTTATGCGTCTTGCATAACTGAAATTTTGTACCCTTTGACCAACATCATCCTGTTTCTCCCTCCTCCCAGCCCCTGACATCCACTATTCTACTCTCTTCTTGTATAAATTTGACTATTTTAGATTCCACATGTAAGTGAGATTATGCGGTATTTCTCTTTCTGTGTCTTGGGTTTTTTCACTTAGCATAATGTCTTCTAGCTTCGTGTTGTTGCAAATGGCAAGATTTCTTCCTTTTTTAAGGCTGAATACTCTGTGTGTGTTTGCGTGCGCGTGTGTGTATATATATATGCACATACATACATATATACACACAGAGTAACTATGTAGAGGTAATGGGTATGTTAATTAGCTTCATCAAAGTGCTCATTTCACAATATATATGTATATCAAAACAACAAGTTGTATACTTAAATATATACAATTTTTATATGTTGAAGATAACTTAATAAAGCTGTTTTAAAAACTCCTCATTACCCGACCACCTATCTCAAAATGAATGTGTCATATCTTATTTATTTATTTTAATGTTTTGTTTTGTTTTTATTGGTTATGAATATTCATGGGGTACAAAGCAAACTGCCACCACTCATGCCTAAGAAGTGATGGCCAGATCCATACTGGCAGCATATCCATTACCACAAATGGTGATTATACCCAGTGTACCCCACCCAATTATCCCCTCAGATATCCCCAACCTCCCTCCCTATCCCCCTTTTCTCACTCCACTTTGTATCCCTAGGTGTGTTCTCTCCCTCTGCAAGTCCAATGCACCACTGTGGTCTTTCTTTCCTTTCTTCTTTCTCTCTTAGCTTCCACTTATGAGAGTATATATGGTATTTATCCCTCTGTGCTTTGCTTATTTCACTCAACATAAGTTTCTCCACGCTCATCCATGTTGTTGCAAATGGGTGAATTCATTCCTTTTATGGCAGAGTAGTATTCCATTGTGTATATATACCACATTTTCCTTATCCAGTCATCCATTGATGGACATTTAGGTTGGCTCCATGTCTTGGCTATTGTGAACAGAGCTGTGATGAACATTGGAGTGCAGGTATCCCTTCGACGTGATTATTTCCTTTCCTTTGAGTATTTACTCAGAAGTGGAATTACTGGGTCATATGGAGGATCTATGTGTAGTTGTTTGAGAAACATCCATACTGTTTTACATAATAGTTGTACCTTATTTAGAAAAAATAAATAAATATCCATGCAAAAGGTAATTGCATTTTCTAAGCATCAAAATTCAGCTGGGCTGGTAATAATCAAAGTGTGGTCTTGAGGACTGTAGAAACCCAAGACACTTCCAAATAGACACCGAAAAGGTCTTCTGTAGTCACATGACAAATATTTGTGTTTCTGGCATATAATAACATTCACAGCATGATTTTTTTAAAATAGTCATCTTGAAAAGACCAACCAATAGAAGAGAGCTATTTTCTTAAAAGGAAGTTTGTTGAACATTTAGGGCTGTATCACTGAAGTAAGATCTTAAGTGTTTGCAAGAAGTCAGCTAGAGAGAACATCTTCATTAGGAAATGAGACAGTACACAAATCCTCACTTGTGTGTTGGGTACTTTCCAAAAGAGAGGAGCAGGATTTGGGCTCCTACACTGACAAGGACATTTAACAACCAAAGGAGATTTACCAGCAGTTCCACCTAAGTTAGAAAAGCATTTGCCCAATTTTCTTCTAACTCCTCCTCCCTGATCTGCCCCAGGGAGGTTAGAAGGTGGAAGGCATTGGATCAAAGAAAAAAAAAAGACATATCATACTGTATACCCCAATTTCTCCACCAAGAGCTTAAACCTGAACTTAGAAGTGGGATGAAGGGAGGTAGAAGACAAGATATAAATGAAATGACAATTTTAAATTGCACTAAAGATTTGATTTCAATTGGAGCTGACTTTTCTTTATTCCCTTACTTGAGGGAAATTTCAAACATTTACAAAAGTAGAGCAAAAAGTATAATAAACACTAATATCATGCTGAATAGACAAAAATCAGAGGCTTTTCCTCTAAGATCTGGAACAAGACAAGGATCCCCACTTTCCCCGCTCACATTCAACGTAGTACTGGAAGTTCAAACCAGCAAAATAAGGCAAGAGAAAGCAATAAAGGGCATTCAAATTGGAAAGGAGGAAGTCAGATTACCCCTATTTGCAGATGACACGATCCTGTACATAGAAAACCCTAAAGACTCCACCAAAAAATTACTGGAAATAATAAATGAATTCAGTATAGTGACAGGATTCAAAATCAACACACAAAAATCTATAGCCTTCCTATACACCAATAACAAAATAGTTGAAGAAATCAAGAAAGTAATCCCATTTACAATAGCTACCCAAAAAATGAAGTACCTAGGATTAAATTTAACCAAGTTGGTGAAAGACCTCACAATGAAAACTATAAAACACTGGTGAAAACAATTAAAGAGGACACACATAAATAGTTAGACACCTCATATTCACAGTTTGGAAGAATTAACATCATCAAAATGTCCATATTACCCAAAGCAATCTACACAGTCAATGTAATTCCTATCAAAATACCTCTGACATTCTTCACAAAATTAGAAAAACAATCTTAAAATTAATATGAAACCACAAAAGACTTTGTATATCTAAAGCAATTTTGAACAAAGAACAAAGTTGGAGGCATCGTACTTCCTGGCTTCAAAATATACCATAAAGTTACAGTAACCAAAACAGCATGGTACTGGCACAAAAACAGACAGACTGACTGATGGGATGCAATACAGGGCCCCACAATAAGCCCACACATTTACAGCCAACTGATTTTCAACAAAGGTGCCAAAATTTACAATGGGGAAGGGACAGCCTCTTTGACAAATGGTTCTGGAAAAACTGTATATCCACATTCAGAAGATTGAAACTAGACCCCTGCCTCTCACTATACACAAACATCAACTCAAAATTGACCAAAGATCTAAATTAAAGACCTGAAACCATGAAACTCCTAGAAGAAAACATAAGGGAAATGCTACATGAAAGGGGAGCGGGCAGTGCTTTTTGAGTGAGACTACAAAGGCACAGGCAACCAAAGCAAAAATATATAAATAGGACTACATCAAACTGAAAAGCTTCTGCACAGCAAGGGACATTGTCAACAAGGTGAAGAGACAACCTACAAAATGGGAGAAAATGTTTGTAAACTATACATCAGACATAGGACTAATATACAGAATATGTAAGGAACTTAAAGACTTGAACAGTAAAAAACCAAATAACCCAATTTAAAAATGGGCAAAGGACCTGAACAGACATTTCTCAAAGGAAAATACACAAATGACCAACAAACACATGAAAAAATGCTCAAAATCACTAATCATCAGAGAAATGCAATTTAAAACCACAATGAGGTATCATCTCACCCCAGTTAGAATGGTTATTATCAACAAGACAAAAAGTAACAGATGCTGGTGAGGATGCAGAGAAAAAGGAACTCACCTACATTGCTGGTGGGAGTGCAAATTGGTACAGCCACTGTGGAAAACAGTATGGAGGTTCCTCAGAGAACTAAAAATAGATCTATCTTGCAATCCAGCTATCCCACTACTGGGTGTATACCCAAGGAAATGAAATCAACATATCAAAAAGACACCTGTACTGCCATGTTCATTGAAGCACTATTCACAATAGCCAAGAGATGGAATAAACCTAAATGTCCTTCAATGTATGAATAGACAAAAAAAAAAAAATGTTGTATATATACACTATGGAATACTACTCAGCTACTAAAATAAATGGTATCTTATCATTTACAGCAACACGGATGGAACTGGAAGCCATCACATTATGTGAAGTAAGTCAGGCACAAAAAGACAAATACTGCATGATATCACCATATGGAGAATCTTTAAAAAAATGATAAGTTTTCATAGAAGTAGAGAGTAGAATAATGGTTACTAGAGGTGGAAGAAGGGGAAGAGAAAAAGTGGTAGACTACTGGGTACAAAACTATGCTATTTACCCTAAGTGAATCATCGTACATTATATGCATGTATTGAAACAACACACTGTACCCCACAAATATGTACAAGTAAATGTTAAAGTGTTTTAAATAAAAACAAACAAAAAACTTCCATGTATCTCTCAGCTTCAATAATTATCAATTTGTGGCCAATATTGTTTCATTTATAATACCAACCACCCCCTATCTCTTGAGTTGTTTTGAAGCAAATCTAAGACATCATAACATTTCATCTTACAAGTTTTCAGGTATGTCTTTCTAAGATACAAGAACTCTTTATTTAAGCATAACTACAATATCATTATCACACCTAGGTATTTGACAATAATTTTTTAATGTCATCAAATATCCAATCAGCATTTACATTTCCCTGTTATGTAATAGTTTTTTACAGTGAGTTTGTTTGAATTAGAATCCAGAGTCCATATATTGCATTTGGTTTATTGGTGTTTGTATTAGTTTCCTAGGGTTGCCATAACAAAGTGCTATAAATTGGATGGCTTAAAACAACAGGAATTTATTCTCCCACAGTTCTGGGGACAAGAAGTCTGAATTCAAGGTTTAATAGGGCCCTGCTCCCTCTGAAGCCTTGAGGAGAGGACCCTTTCTTGCCTCCTTTACTTCCGATAGCCCCAGGCATTCCTCGGCTTGTGGCAGTTTAACTTCAGTCTCTGCCTCCTTCATGTGTCACCTTCCTTCTGTGTCTGTCTTTGTGCCTCTTCTCTTCTTATAAGGACACTGGTCACATTGAATTAGGGCCCTAATGAGTTCATCTTAACTTGATTACACCTGCAAATATCCTATTTCCAAATAAGCTCACATTCACAGGTACCAGGGTTTAGAACATTAACATTTCTCTTTGAGGGGGCACACAATTCTACCCAGCCTCATAAGATGTTTTTATTCTATCGGTTTCCCATTCCTCTATTTTTCCCCCTTGAAATGTATCTGTTAAAAAAAAACTGGGTCATATGTTCTGTACAGCTTCTCACATTTTACATTTTCCTGGGCATTCCCATAGTGTCATTTAGCATATTTCCCTAAAAGCTAGTAGATCTAGAAGCTTGATCTGACTCAGGTTTAATTTTTCTTACGAAGTGTTATATTGGAGGTGATGTATACTTTCATCAGGAAGCATATAATGTCTAGTTTGGGATGGACTTTTCGATATCAGAAAATTAAATTTTAATATGTGAACAAGACCAGCAAGTTTGTGAATCTGCCTGTGGTATCACCCAGAGGCTGGGAAGGAACTTCTATGGCGTGATGGAGAGAAGTGCTACAAAAAGACAAAAGTTGTCTTTGGTCCCCGCCTTACTCACAATACACGGCGAGGGTTTCATCGCCAGAATGCTTGGGTTTGAATCCAAGCTCCATTACTTACTATTTGTGTGTTTTCAGGCAAGTAATTTAGCCTTTTTATGCCTCAGTTTCCTCATCTGTGAGATAGAGATAATTATGGGGTCATTAGGAGGATCGAGTGAATTAATATAATGTGGAACACTTAGGACAGCGCCCAGCACATAGGAAAGATTATATGTGTTTGCTATTATTATTGGTGGTGGTGTGGTTGCTGTTATTGTTGTCAACATGCCTGATGTTAGTAGGTGTTCACAAATGCTAGCTGTTTATATAAAGTGTTTTAAATAATGTTTCATATTAAATGGTATTGGTGACCTCATAGGATCCAGGGTAAGTTGTATCCACCACATCCACCCTTTGGTAAAATAATGAGGTAGGAAGGAGTTGGAGAAGTTTTTCTTTTTACCTCCTCATCTTGCTTCCTTCCCCTCCCATCTTCCCTCCAGTGTCTTCTCTAGTTGCTAACATGCTTGGACAGGGCCTGAAGTGCAGTGTGGAAGCTGCCTTGCCCCATCGGACCAGAGTCCTCGTCTCGACATCAGCACCCTGGGGGAAGTTGAGGCATCTCTGCATCCTTGTCCTTATCTGCAAAATGACAGAGTAGCATAGTTCCCATTCAAAAGTTGAATGTTTCCTACTTTATCAGAAAGCCTGTTCCTTGCTCTGAACAGTGCTTCTGGTAGATGAGGAAATATGGGTAGTCACCACCTCTTCCCCATTAAAATCTGCGTCTTGCCCTGCCTGGCAACTTTTCTACGCTTTCTAGAATGGCTCAGATCTCCACTTCAGATTGGTAGTGATGCAAAGAGATGGGAAGAGGTGGGGGAAAATATTCCACACAATGATCTAGTCTGGGTGCTAAAAATTGATTTCTGAACACTTTTATTTAAATTTATTTGACAAACACCTATACTGCATTTATTTTCTTCCAAGCATTGTTCAAAGTGCCTTATATTAATTTAGTTCTTGCAACTGATCTGTGAGGTAGGTACTAATATTATTCTAATTTTACAGATATGGAAACTGAGACATATAGATTTTGACTTGCCCAAAGTCACACAACTAAGGTCAAAGTATATATTTTTAAGAAGTAGTTAAAAACATTTTCTATAAATAAGTGGATATGTGTCAAAATTTAAGTCATTAATGAGGAGACCAGTAGGATGGTAAAGGTTGTTCAAAGAGCATTTGAAGAACAGACATTTATATAATTAGTTGGGAAAAGCATACTAAAGTAAGCTTGTTAAATTAGAGACAAAGCTGGTTCATGTCTTATAGGGCAATGAAACTCTACTTTTGGGGGTTATCCTCTCTATAAAACAATTTGCATCTTTACTGACAAAAATCTGTAAGTTAACATATAACCACAGAGAATATAAACCTTGCAAAGTAGTAACTCAAACAATGGTTATTCTAGAGAATTAAACAGCCCTCCCGTGGATCTGTTAGATAATGCTCCAGTGTAACACTGAAGAGCTGTATTATACTTTTGTCTCATTTCCAAGTGTTGGATTCAAACCCAGTAGATTGCATATGAGAGCTCAAATCAGAACCACCACATTTTCTTGCATCTCTAAATGACAGGATCCCACTCTCCCCATTTAAGTCATGACCAATAAGAATTGTATGGTATACAAAAAAAACACTATTTTGCTTTCATAATCTAAATATTGGAAAAGCACATACATCTCCAAAGGCCTGCATTTTTAAGAAATTCATTTCTCCTGGGATTCTCCCTTTCGTTTCATTGGGTAGGGGATGTGGGAGGTAGGTGGGAAAATCTGTTTCTGGGGAGATTAAACATTATTCAAATTCATATACAGCTTCTATGAGAGTGGAGGCTGATTGTCTCAAAAAAGGAGCCAGGGAGAGAGAATTTGTGGGTACACCCTAGAGTTCCCCATGCCTCTGCCTAGAAGAGTCATTCTTCTCCACTTAAGGGAGTGAGCAGATACAGAAACTAAGACACATAGATTTTGACTTGCTTTAGTTTTAAAAAAATATTTATTGTGCTTATCTAAAAACATTATACAAACAAACAAATGGATAAGTAATATATAGAAAGTATCTTGTTGGATGAGGCCTGGCTGAAGGGGATTGGAGGTAGCATAGAGTTGAGAGTTTGTAGAGAGCTGTGCACAAAATATAAGTGAATTATTTATTTCTGAGACAAACGGAACCACTGAGTATATTTCCATGTGCTACATTCCCTAGAGACTTTTTTCAAAACCCAGACTCCTTGGTGATCTGTCCTTTATCAGCTTGGGTGTTTAATTCCTGTTGCCCTTTTATTGATTCTGAGCATGTGTTATCTTAGTAAGAGTTGGTTTCTGTCAATTTTCTCTCACTCATTGTTACTGGGACTGTATTTAAGATCTCCCATTTCTGTGGGCCTGTTTGGGACCCACCACCAAATTCATAGAAGAACTATCCTTCCTGTGCCTTCTCTGTTGCTGTTGCCTAACACAGTAAGGTAAGTGTTCTCTGTCTCAGAAAGGGGGCAAAGCACCACTGCTCATTACTGCATCTTTCAGGGGCACTTGATTTCCTATTATAATTTAATTTTTAAAATGTTTCCTTACGGATGTGCAGATAAGCAGAAAGATGACTCTATCCATTTGTAGAAGCCTGGAATCCAAAGATATTGAATAAAGTAAGGTTCATTGAAGAGACAAAAAAAGGGTGGTAGGTAAGGAAAGGATTTAAGAAAAAATATGGAAAAGACAAAAAACTGTATTCACTGGCACAAGTTATGGGACACCAAGCAAAGGTACAGAAGGGGCTCCTTGTCCCTTGGTAAATAGTAGCAGTGGCAGAACTGTACTGTCTGTAAAGAACAAGGTGTGAACATGAGCCATTTTCTTGTCCTTTCACTTCTTTATTTCTCATTTTATTCCTTTTTCACGTATTAATTCATCAAATATTGCACATCAGGGCATAGTGCTGAATTCAGAATACAGCAATAAAGAAGACATGCTCCTGCCTGCATAGAGCTCACAGTTTGCTCCTTTCCATAGTGTTTCTCATTTTGTTCGTGCATGGCAGAAAAAAGTTATCTAAGAATTGTTCGACCAAATTCTACCATCACGTAGGTCATTTAGCTGAGGTATTATCTATATAAATATAGATACACATCTGTATGTGTGTCTTATGAAGTCATAACCCTGTAATTATATTTTATTGAATTATTGTCTCCATTTTCTCCCCATCAATTTATCCTATTAATCTCCTGCAATACAACCACCGAAAGGTCATGACTAATCTCCCAGTTGTCAAATGCAGTGAACTTATCCTTGACTTCTCTGAGCATTGGACAGTGTGGAGGACACCCTTCTTCCTGAACCCTTTTCTCCCTTTCTGGCATTGTCCTCTCCTGGTTAGGACGATGGGCTTTAGCATCTTGCCAAACTCACTTTGAATCCTTGCTCTGCTACTTTCTAGTTTTCTGACTTTGGAAGTAGTCACTTCAGCTCTGTGCCTCAGTTTGCTTATCCATAAAGTAAGAAAGTCTCACTTTCTCACAGGGTTTCATAGGGTGGGGATTAAATGACATAATGTGTGAAACAAGGGAGTGAGCCCTCCAGCTTAACCCCTTTTTCTTCCCTCCAAATGTGTTTTGTGACTAGGTACCTGAGTCTGGGCCTCCGCCATCTCAGCCAACGCCCTTCTCTCTTGGATCTCATCCTTTCTCGTGGCTTCATTTTTCCCCTTTAGGTGTATGAGAATGACTATCCAATCATTGTCTCCAGTTCTGACCTCTAACCAAGTGTTAGTCCCACCTCACCACCCAGAGTGCGCAGCATCAAAGATAAGGACACAACCTTCATTTTTCAGAAAAAAGCTAGGATAGTGCAGTGGTTCACTCCCATTGTTCAATAGCAGAGGAGGGAAAACCAGACTGAGTAGGACACACTAAAGCTAGGGTGACCACCTGTCCCCAGTTGCTCAGACCAATCCTAGGTAATGCATGTTGTCCCAGTGTCCTGTCCAATGAGCACCCCTTTCACCCTCAAAAGGGTCACAGTTAGGAGAATAAATTATATGGTCACTTTAGTTAAGTGTGAGTTAACTAGAGTTTGAGCATAGATGGCTGGTTGAATTACTCCATTTACTTGCCTACTCACTGGGTCTTTTACTCAACAAATATCTTCTCTGGGTCAGGGCCTGGGGCCAGAGTACTGGACAACAGGTGATACCCACTCAAGGAGTCACAGCCCAGTGGGTCAATAATGACAGAACAGTGTCATCAGTGCTGTGACCGGGGTGAACCCAGAATGCAGCAGGAATGCAAAGGGGAAAGAGAGACAGAGAGTGAGAGAGAAACAGCCTGAGGGATGTGTGAACATTGAAGGGGTGTGGATGGATCTGCGAGGGGATAGAGGTTTCCAGAAGAGATGCCAGGAAAACACCGGCATTATGAGGTTAATATATTAGGGTGAGTGTTTAGGGAGGGGGAGAGAGTAAACAATTTGGACATTTATAAGGAATGGAGTTTTGCCTACATCACACTCCAGGCTGCAGAGAATCCTTAAGCAAAAGAAAATACATGCCACAACTCCAGGAGTGTTTCCTCCTTCTACAAAGCTCTTTACTTCCACCAGCTTGATATTAATGCCCCAAAGCACTCCATCATAAAGAGAAGTTTAAAAATTTCCTTCCAATTAAGACATAATTTCCACACCATTTAGAATTTTCTGTTAATTTTTTAATGTAGTTTATCATTTAAGGAATTTTATCTTGCTGGTTTCCTCTTCAGGGAGAAGAGGTGCAGTGAAATGTCTTCGGTATCCCGGGGTATGGCTGGCGGTGGGGGAAAGAGTTGGGGTTTTGTGTCCAAATTAGCAGTGGTCTCACATGTGGGTAAGATCCCATCCATGGACTGGTGCATCAGCACTGTCTCAACAGAATGCCTTCCCACTAGCTATTCCCGGCCACAGAGAAGCTTAGGGAAATGTTTGAGAAATGCCTTTAATCCCAGTTCACATGAGGATATATATAACTCTTTAGCATCCAGTGGGCATGTAGTTTTCCTGACTATGCCATTTTGTGGAGTTTTGAGTTTGGTGCTCTTACTAGGCAGAGTTCTTGATCTCACATAAAACCTGGGCTAACTTAAGGGAAAAAAAAGAATTTATTGATCAGATATTGGGTAGGTTACAACATCTACAGGAGGGCTGCAGAACTACACTGGAAGACTTGGTAATCAAGGCCACACTGTAAAGTCTACAGTGGTGCCACTGTTCTGGCACCACTGCTAATGGCTAGCTAGCTCCAAGCCATTGAGTTGCCCTGGCCCAGAAACTCACCCCTGTGTTTCTAGACTCTTGTCTCCCTCAGGGCCCTGCTGTGTCATTGTGTCACTCAATGTCAACTCAGCTCAGGCTGAATCACCTGCTTGGCTGAGCCTGGGTTGCCGATGCAGTAACTGCAGGCATGCTGGTAGAGGAAAACTGTTCCTTCACCTAGGGCCTGCTTCCCATCTGTCTTGGGATTTCTCCCCAAAAGAGAGCTGTTTGAATGTAGTAGAAAAAAAAAAAAAAAGAAGGATACAGACAATCCCACATATACTATAGACCTAAATATGAAGGGTAAGACAGAGAAAACAACTTGTAAAAGTATATTCATGCCCTTGCAATTAGTTAAAAATATCTAAATAGGACAAAACAGGCAGCAGCCATGAAAATAGATTGATAAATTGGACTTCAATAAAATTAAGAACACCTCTTCACCAGAAAACATTATAATGAAACTGAAAAGATAAGCCACAAAGCAGAAGTAGGAGGAGCTATATCTATATCTAGCTATCTATATATCTGGCATATATAAAGAACATAACATATATAAAGAATAAGAAAAAGAGAAACAAACCAGTATTTTTAAGGGGCAATGCTATGGTTCAAATGTGTCCCCCAAAATGCATGTGTTGGAAACTTAATCTTCAATGCAACAGTTTTGAGATGTGGGGTCTCAGGGAGGTGTTCAGGTCATGAGGGCTCCACTTTCATGAATGGATTAATGCCAGTTATAAAAAGGGTTTGAGGCTGTGAGTTTGCTCCTTGCTTTCTCTTACCCTCTCTATGCCCTTCTGCCATGGGATGACGCAACAAGAAGACCCTCACAAGATGCAGTCTCTTGACTTTGAACTTCCTAAACTTCAGAACTGTAAGAAATAAATCACTTTATTATAAATTGCCTGGTCTCAAGTATTCTTTTGTAGTATAAAATGGACTAAGACAGGCAAAGACTTGAGTAGGAACCTCACAAAATAGGATATCCAAATGGTCAGTAACATAGAAAGAAGCTGAACTTCATTATCATCAGAGAAATGCCAGTTCAAACCATAATGAGATACAACTATATACATCAGAATGGCTAAAATGAAAAGTACAGGCAGTAGTAAGTATTGGTGAGGGTTTAGAGCAACTGGAACACTTATATATTGCTATTGGGATTGATACAACCATGTTGTAAAACAGTTTGGCAGAATCTACTAACACACAGATACTTTATAACTCAGCAATTTCATGCTTAGGTATATAGCCAATGTGTACAGAAATAACCTTACCATCTATTAACAAACATAAGAATAAATTTTTGTGTATTCATATAATGGAATACTGTGTGGCAACAGCTACACACACAGCATGAGTTAATCTCACAGACATAATAGAAGAAAAAAAACAGAAACAAAAAAGTACATACTGTATATTTTAGTTATATAATTTTCAAATCATATGAAACTAATCTATAGTGATGAAGGTCAGAATAGTGGTTACTTTGGGGGTATTAACCAGGAGGGGCTCAAGAGAACCTTCTAGGTTGTTGAAAATATTCTGTATCTTGATCTTAAGCTGTGTACTTGAGATTTGTACAATTTACAGTATGTTTGTTACACTTCAATTGTTTCAGAAAGGTACTGGCATAAAAACAGACACACAGACCAATGGAACAGCATAGAGAATCCAGAAATCAACCCATGCACCTACAGCCATCCAATCTTTGACAAAGGCACCAAGACTACACACTAAGGAAGAGACTGCCTCTTCAGTAAATGATGCTGGGAAAATTGGACTTTCATATGTAGGAGAATGAAACTAGACCCGTACCTCTCACCATGTACCAAAATCAACTCAAAATGGATTAAAGAATTAAACATATGTCCTGAAACAATAAAACCCCTTAAAGAAAACATAGGGGAAACACTCCAGGAAGTAGGATCAGATATAGACTTCATGACTACGACCCCAAAAGCATAGACAACCAAAGGAAAAATGAACAAATGGGATTACATCAAACTAAAAAGCTTCTGCACAGCAAAAGAAACAATTAACAGACCTAAAAGACATCCAACAGAGTGGGAGAAAATATTTGCAAAATACACATCTGACAAAGGATTAATATCCAGAATATATAAGGAACTCAAACAACTTAGCAAAAAACAAGTAACCCAATTAAAAAATGGGCAAAGGAGCTGAATAGTCATTTCTCAAAGGAAGTTATACGAATGGCCAACAGATACAAGAAAAAAATGCTCAACATCACTCAGCATTCGGGAAATGCAAATCAAAACCACTTTGAGAGACCATCTCACTTCAGTTAGGATGGCTAATATCCGAAAGACTGAGAATGATAAATGCTGGCGAGGATGCGGAGAAAAAGGAACCCTCCTACAATGTTGGTGGGACTGCAAAATGGTGCAGCCTTTACGGAAAATGGTAAGGATGTTCCTCAAACAATTACAGATAGACCTACCATAAGATCCAGCTATTCCACTGCTGGGTATATACCCAGAGGAATGGAAATCATCATGTCGAAGAGATAAGTGTACTCCCATGTTTATTGCAGCTCTATTTACAATAGCCAAGAGTTGGAACCAGCCTAAATGTCCACCATCAGATGAGTGGATAAGGAAAACGTAGTATATCCACACAATGGAATACTACTCTGCTATAAAAAAAAATACTACCATTTGCAGCAACATGGATGGACTTACAGAAAATTATATTAAGTGAAATAAACCAGGCACAGAAAATGAAATACCACATGTTCTCATTTATCTGTGGGAGCTAATAAAAATAAATAAATAAATATACAAACAAATAAATGGAGTAGGAGGGAAGAAGACAAAATAATATTTGGTAAAGCTAAAAAAAAAAGTTTGCTCATAAAAGTGGCAAGTACTCTGTTTTTTGGTTTTCATTAAAAATATATCAACATAGTAATGACTAAAAAAAGGACAGAAAAACTTACCATGAAAATAGATGGTCTCTTGTCCCACCCCTTCTTATTTCTAGGACTAATCACCAGATTTAATTTTTAAATATTTTCTTCTTTTAATTCTTCTGCTATAACTCTAAGTAATATGTTTACACTTCAATTTCTTGATTTATACACTTTAGATAAGATATATGAATAAAAGATTTGGATTACATACACAATTTCCCCACTTCTGCCCCCCAAATCTTACAGTTTTATTATCACCTGTTCTTGTATTATAACTTTATTTTTTATTTTATTTATTTATTTATTTATTTATTTATTTATTTTAATTTTATTTTGTCGATATACATTGTAGCTGATTAATGCTCCCCATCACCAAAACCTCCCTCCCTTCTCCCTCCCCCCCCCCAACAATGTCCTTTCTGTTTGCTTGTTGTATCAACTTCAAATAATTGTGGTTGTTATATCTTCTTCCCTCCCCCCCCCCGATTTGTGTGTGTGTGTGTGTATGTGTGTGTGTGAATTTATATATTAATGTTTAGCTCCCTCCAATAAGTGAGAACATGTGGTATTTCTCTTTCTGTGCCTGACTTGTTTCACTTAATATAATTCTCTCAAGGTCCATCCATGTTGTTGCAAATGGCAGTATTTCATTCGTTTTTATAGCTGAGTAGTATTCCATTGTGTAGATGTACCACATTTTGAGTGGATATAACTTTAAATAATATACAAAAACTGTCATTTCTTATCTTCTCAATATTGGATAGTATCTCTCTACTACTCACTTTATCAGATAAGCATAATAGCAACCTTAGATCTACTTTCACATTTTCTCCCTAATTCTACCTCCTTCCATCATTTCACTTTTTCTTTTTCATTGTCAAGGTTGCTAATGTTTATATTTTGTCCTGCAATCACAAGCAAGTCTTTGTGCTTTGCCTATAAATTGACTCTAAAACATTAAGCAATACACATTAGTTTTATTGTTACTACATAAATATTAAACTTCAACTGGCCAAGTAGTAGGCTAGCATTTTATCTCCTTCTCTAGAGGAAATAAAATGAAATCATCATTCAACACAATGATCATTGAGCTACTAGATGAAAGAATAGCTTTAGCATTAAGGTAAAAACACACGATTACATCCCATTAATTGCTTTGAAACATGCCTTTTCATTTAGAGACCTATGAGCTAAAAAGACAATATGTCCCCTCTATACCCAATAAGCAAACAGGATAACCAAAATACAAACTGCCATCCAATAAGGGTGAAACTGGGAGACACAGCAGCAGCAGGCCTGCAGCATTCCTGAAATCCTTGCTTCTAGATGTTGCACGGGACAATCTCCTGGGGTTGAGGAAAGTTCCTGATTCTGCTTCCAGGGAGGAGCTATTCACCCACTGTTGTCTGAGATTCTTCCTTCTCCCTGATCCTTCTTGGCCACATTTGAAGTAGGCATGGAAGAATTTGTCCTCCTTAGCATTTCATCAGTTTTCTCAGCCCACTTTATTTCCATAGAATATTGAAAGCCCTAGGGTTGATTTTGCCTTTAGCAATCCTTGATATTTTGGTCCAGGTACATTTCTGGAAAGGGAGAAATAAATACAGCATTCTCAAAACTGTAGCCAGTCGTACCCAATACCTATACCCACAATTTTTTAAAAGAACATTTTTTCTCCCCTTACCCCCATTCTTCACTTCTCTCTCTCTCTCTTTCCCTCTCTCAGTGTAGGTATCTTGAATTTGATAGGCCCAGATGGGAAAGCCATATCCTTATCCTCTTCTCTCTCAGTTGTTTTCACCAACTGAAAAAATTTACTGGGACCACAGTCTTGATTGGGTATTTATTCTGAGACATAATCCATTCGGAGGTTAACAATGGGTGTAACAAACCATATTTTTTAATTTGCTTTTCTTTATCATGCTGCTTGTTCTTCTCTGCCTGAAGATCCTTGTCTATCTTTCTATTTGTTCCAACAGAAATCCTGATGGGTAGCTCTGAATGTGTCAGAGCATTGTAGGTCATCCCTACTTCACTTCTGGGAATTCCCTATCATTCCCAGAGGGATTTACAAATAAAGAGCTTTAACAGAACATTATTAAAAAATACTTAAAATCCTGCCCCCAGAGCAGTAAAGACCATGGGGATGATACCAGGGGACCATGAACACAAATCCCATGTAACAGTAAAAATGCCACCTCTGGTGTGGTCCCCATTTTTTGGTATTTTGGTAGGAGCCCTGGCTCCCCAATGACCTTTGATTTGGGGCAAACAAGGAGGCAGAAGGACGGTTCGGCACACTGGTAGTTCAACACAACACTGCAAGAGAGAAAAGAGTGATATAATGGTTTTGCACCAGGAAAAATACATCAGAGATAGCTGTGGAATTTGCAGGTTTTTGACACTGGAAAGACACTCATTATTTGAGGGTAGCCTGGTTAAGGTCCATGCCAGTTTATAAGATAACCAGAGAATGAGTGGGGTGGGGTCTGTCAAGGTGGTGTGTCACAATAATCTTCTCTCCACTTGGGAATGAGTGCGAGGGGATCTGCCCTCCTGTGGGACACTGTCTTTGAAACTCGGCAGAATTTATAGGCAGTATCCAAATGGGACCAAAACACACCCTGCCACTCCATCACCAGACACAAGGAGGGGTAGAGAGCGGAGGGCAGCTAAGGGACTGGCTGCTCTTTGAGGAGGGGAGGCAGTGGCTCCTTGAGCTGGATGGATGGCAGACTCCCTTCTGTGAACTTATATCTGGAGGGAGTAGTATTTGAGCCCCTGGGGCATGGCCAGTACTTCTCCAGTGGGGAAGAATGTATTGTTGAAAAACAGGTGATAGTTATCTCTGAGCAGGAGCTGGTGCATCTGGTGTATCTTCTGAGAGGGAGAGAGACAAGTGTCAGCTCCCAACTGAAGGTGTTGGGAGATCCACCAGCGTCTCAGGGGCGCACGATAGCAGGACATATGGAGAAGCAATGGAATAGACTCAGACATGCTGTCTCTCTTTACCCACTCATGGTGGGAGAGGGCACATGCTAGCCCCCTTTACCATGTCTCAGAGTGTGGTTGGGATTGCCATCATCAGAACAGCAGAGAGGAAATGAGTGAGAGCTTTGGGGTCAGATGGCCTGGGTTCTAACTCCAGCTCCAGGACCTGCTAGTTCTGTGGCTCTGGGCAAGTCACTCAGGCCCTCTTGGCTTTCTTTTCTCCACCAGTAAAAGGCAGATTATAACAGTACCCACTTCCTAAGGATGTTGTGAAGATTAAATGACGTAATAAATGCAAAGTGCTTGGTACAATGCCTAGCATATAGTAAATGTGAATTAGATGTCAGCTGTTATTAATTTTCTCCCCCCTATCTCCTGGAGCTGTGTGTGTCCTCAGCTAAAGTAATGAAAAGGACTCCTTGTAATTCAATTCAAGGCTGAGAAGGAGATAGTTACTCTCTTAGTATAATAAGGCAGGTTGAAATTCTTAGTATAACTTAGATGTGCCACCGGTGACTAAGTAGTCCTCTCTCCCAGTCCTCCTACCTGGGAAAGGAACTGGAAGGGGCAGAGAATGATTGAGAGCCCTTTCCAGGCTTGTGATGCAGTTGGAGTTGGGAACTGGGTGGCGGGTTGGAGAATGGGTTAAGAACTGGGCGACTGTGGGAAAGAGAAAATGACCCAAGGACAGGATTCGTAAGTATTCTTTGACATCTGAAGAGATGGCCATGATGCCTGTAGAGAGGCCCTGAGCCTGGGGAGCGCACACTGAGGCAGCCTGCCTCTGCCAGGGACAGTAGTCAGAGGCACAGTAGTCAGAGGCACAGTACTCAGGGGCAGCCTGCCTCTGCCAGGGCAGTCCCTGGTTCTGTCACTCTGGGGTCTCAGAATACAGTGAGATCTATAACTTGTAACTGAAGCAGATCATTGATGGGACATTCCTGTGGCTGTCATTAGGATATGTTGGTGTGGTGTGGATTGAGTGGCCTCTCCTCTTTCCGAGATCCCTACCAGGATTTCCCTCAGGTAGAAGACAGGTCACAAAGAACCTGTACAGACCAACATAATATCTATTCAGTTATTTGATGTACCACCACTTCCTTCCATGCTGAGAGGGGTACTGACTGAGTTAACACAAGGAAAAGTGCAATTAAGAGAATGATAGGGAATGCGGACAAAAAAGGGAAGCTAGGGGGAAGCAGGACAAGTGGGCTGTCACTCAGGAAGGGGGCAGAGAGGAGAGAAGGGGCAAGCAGGAGTGAAATGGTGGACAGATGGGGAGTCTCACTACCCCCATGGGAGCGTAGGGACCCATTCTCTCTGGGAGTTTCCTGCCAGTTGTGACTGGGCAAACCTGTTAGTTTCAGGGCCTGATTTCTGCAGCAGCCAAGCTGCCTGGGAGCTTCCTGAAACCACTATTGCTATTTATTTTCTCTGAGCCCTGTGTTTAAGGTGTGATGAAAAACAACCTAAGGCCCCAAGCACAACTGCCCCATATGAGAGACCATTAAGATAAAGTCCTGTGTAAGTGGCTCTAATAAAAGAAATTTATCACAATACATGGAGAGGAAGGTGTCTTTATTCACTAGGTGAATAGCACCAGGCATTGTCAACGTAGCTTTTCAAGGCTCAGAAATTATCATTCATTCTCCAAATTACCAACCGCACAAAAATTACTAAATGGTGCGTTATCACTCCCTCTCAGCGAGAGAATGTCTTTGTTTAACGTTTGATTACAAATGGCTTTCCTACGATTATCATCAATAAATCACAGGTAAGTGTATCCATGGCTGGGACCGATGCAGAAAGACTTTATGAGCCACTGGGAGTAGAAAAACAAAAAGCATGCGATAGCTAACACTTGAGAGTGCTGGACTTTTAGGACTTATTTTGTTGGGGCTTCATGGGTATATCTCAGAAGCAGAGCGTTGACTGTGTCCATTCAAAGGAGGTGGGAATTTCTGTAGTGGTCTGTGCATGAGAAGGTGCATGAGAGCGTCTCAAAAGAGTGAGAAAAGTGTCCATATGTGCAAGATTGAAGGGACTTGTCAGTGAGAGAACAAGTGGGAGAAGGGAGAGAAGGTGACGGATGGGAAGAGGAGGAGACAGGGGAAGACCAAGGGAAGGGGAAGGCAGGCAAAGAGGGGAAGAAAGCAGAGAAGAGCACTGCCCACCCCTGACCTGCCTCTGTACCATGCCTCGGTTGGCCCACAGGCACTCATCAGAGGCCAAAATCCCAGGCCCTCCTGCCAACTGTCATGCCCACTCCCTATTGACAAGCCCTCAGCTGCTTGTGCTTGTATCCTTGGCTGAACAATTCCCATCACTAGACCTAGCCTTTGGGGTTGTGTTTGAGTCTCCTCTGCTTTTAGAATCTCATCTATGTCTTTTTTTTTTTTCCTTTACAGTGATTCCTAGCCTTCCCTCCCTCAGTCCCACAGCTTGCCCACATTTTTCTTAACTCTTCAGATATCTCTGCAGCTTCAGATGAAAAACTCTCCTACAGCCTGACCCCAAGAAACCGTCTCCCCAGAGGTCAGACTAATGCACAAGGAGTTTCCAGTGGAACTGGATGCAAGGGTAAGTGGTTGTAAATTTAATTCCATGACACCTGGAGGTGAGCAGAGGACATTCCTGTCTGGAGAATGTGATAATACAGTTGGAGAGCCAGCTCTGAAGAATCAGGCAAACAGTAATGCCAATACCAAGAAAACAGGTTTTGTAAAGTTTACTGTGGCCTTAGGGATCCGGACAAGGAGAAAGCATGGCTTGCTCTCAGCATTCTGACATCCCAGGAGGAGAGGAACCGTTGGAGCAAAGGTATGCAGGACAGGGCCTGGAAGGAGCAGAGGGCGCTCCATGGGAACTCATGAGAAAGGCACTCACAAGATAGAGACAGTGGATAGTAGAGTGGGACGAAATTTAGGAGACCTCGAAGGAGAAATTCAGAAGTTTGGAACTGATTTCATAGGTCACTAAGAACCTTTAAGAAGAGAGAAAATTAAAGTAATGGCATTGTCATTACTATTGTTAGGACAGAGAGAGATTAGAGGATGACCTCCTCCTTCTTTGATCCATCATGTCATTTATTCCTTCATTCATCTATTCTTCAGCAAATGTTTATTGAAGTCCTACTATGTGTCAGATGCTGAAATGTGGATATCATGGTGAAATCATGGTGAAGTAAAGAGATGGTTCTTGACCTCATGAAGCTTATGTCCCTGGAGGAAGATAGACAAGTGAGGTTATAATTTGTAATAAGTGCCATGGAGGATATAAACAGGTTAAGAATATAGAGATTAACGGGCGCGTGGAGGGCAACCGATACTCTGTTCAGGGTGGCTGGGGTTTCACCTCTCTGAAGAGGGCCGAGACCCTAAGGATAAGAACAACCAACCTCTGGAAAGAACATTCCTGAGAGAGAATTTGAAGGACAACGAGAGATGAAAGTTTCTGGCAATAATCTGAGAAGCAATGATGCTTTAGACACATTGTCACAGTGTGACTCAACTGTCAATGGGCCATTTTGGAGGCAAAATTGAAAATTGACTGAAAGGGAATGAAATGGAATGAATCCTTTACTTCTTGGCCTGGATCTGCTCCCAGTGCCTCCAACTCGAGTGCACACTTGGCTGTTGCTTCCTACCCAGGTCTCTCTGGGTCTTCTTGGAACTTGGACATTACCCATGTGGTCTCCCAGCACAGGCATTTAACAGAAAGGCTTTGCCCTGATTCACTGCTGCCTGCTGCTTTTGTGGCCCTGCATTTTAAATGTGTTGCTCCCAGGCCTATTTCAGACTGTGTTGCAAGTACTACCAACTAGGACACTAGCTGAGACCCTAATTTTGCCAAATTAACAAAATATAGGCATCAAGAAAGTCACTGTCTTTCCATTTGCCACAAACATTTATCTTAACCCTCTGCTTCTATGTGCGGAAATTTGCCAAAGAATAATTTTACTTTCTTGATGATTTCAGAGATTTTTGACAATTAATTATTAGGTATTGACATATTAAAATTAAATGTGGCCTAAACTCTGTGGGAACTTTTGAGTATTTAAATTTGATGGGTGTTTATGAGAGAGACAAAGGAACAAGAGAAAGATGGAGCGGGAGAGCCAAGACCCTACAAAGAGTGAGAGAAGGAAAGAACTGGGCTGCGAAGGAGACAAAGGGAGATGGTAATAGAGAAGCGAATGGCACAACCAGGGGTGGGGGTGGGGGAAAGAGACTGAGACAGCGCCAAGAATGGGGAAGGAGGGGGTGGGCAGCAGCTTGCTGCCTGTGAAGGGGACACAGTGTGTAGATTAAGATCTCTATCGGAGCTTGTGGCTGGAGCGATTACAATGTATTAGGGTGCTGTCAGTGTTGACAAACACTGCCCCAATTAGGAATTAGTTCCACAAGGCATCAGATAGCAGGGCTGCTGTTGACCTGTAAATAGACTGGCCTTCCCTTCCCTCTCTCTTATTCAAATAGGCGCAGCTGTTTCCTAGAACAGCCTAGGAAGCCCAGCCCTGCATGGCTCCTCCTACAGCAGCCACCAGAGAACAGAATACCAATCACCTGGTGTCCTAATTTTTAATTTAAACACCAGTATTCCGGAAAACACAAGACTTTTGCCTAAGAATGCATGTTCAACAGTCACAGGAGTTCACTCTCCCCACACTTCATTCAGCATCAATCTCAAGGCTCATCTTTTCCCACTGTTTCAGGGACATGTAAGTACTGTCCAGGGGAGGTGCCCATTCCATGACAAACCGTTGGTAAGCAATTTAAAATTAGTTTCCAGAGACTGGATTAAGAGGGCAGCTGAACACACATTGCAGACTCACCTCTCCCTCTCCAAATCTGTGGAAATGATAGAAAAGAGGTGTAGTTCTTATGGGGAAAAATCCACAGCCAGAGTGGAAAATAGGAGGTGTCTTCAATGCATTCAAAGCTATGGGGAATCCCAGAGAGATGAAGAACAGATGGAATCGGATGTGTGTGCAGAAGAGCACTGTAGCGAGGAGGCTGTGGCTGCTGGGGAGCAACAAGCCTCAGGTGACAGATCCCTGAAGCAAGAGGGACTGCTGGGGCAGCTGACAGAGGCTGACTGGGGTCCAGACTGGCGGGAGAACATGCCTCCGCTCCGTCATCTGTCAAGGCAGGTGACAAGCCACTCTGGAGGGAGGATGGGCTTTTTGTCAGAGAGGAAGGACAGTGCCTCAGGAGGCTGGTGTTCCCACAGAAGCCCCAATATTTAGGAATCCAACGTCTGAACTCACACTGCTCAGCATGTGTTCCGTGCCTCCCCGAGAACCTTTAGAGGCTTTTTTAGGTAGGCTAAAGGGAGTAGCAAACACAGATGAGTATACCACCAAGAGTCACTTGAGGACAGCCAAAATTATGGAAGAGATGCACCAAACTCAGCAAGTTTGTGGGCTGATGCCAGGAAATTGGGCTAATTGAAAGCAAAAAGTACAAAATATTAGAATAAGCATAATGAAAATTATTAGAGGATATGGCATTCATAATAATCAACCAGAGATACTGGAAATTAAAATTTTTATTTTTGAAATAAAAATTCAATAGACTGACTAGTAGAATGGAAATAGTTGAGCTAGTAGGTCAGAAGACCCAGCTGAGAAATTCCCTGAAAAGCAAAATATGAAAAAAAATTAAAGCGCATGGCACATATTCTAACACCCATCTGATATGAATTGGGGGAGAGGTCTTCAGAGAGATTAATTAACTCACAACAATGCAAAACCAAACAGAAACACAAGGGTTGATGAATGAATCCATAATCACAATGAGAAACCTTAACTCACTGCACTCACAATCATTAGAAGTGGCAGAAGAAAGTGAAATTAAGTGAAATAAATGGAAGAGTGTAGAGAGGTTGACTGACATAATGAATAAGCTTGACTTACTCTGATAGAGAACACATATTATTTTTAAAAACAGACTTCGCACAAAAATTGATCATGTTTTAGGTTACAAAAGAAATCTCAATAAATCCCAGAAAGCAAAAATCATATGATTTGTACTTATTGATTACAAGGCAATAGAAATATAAATTAACAACCAAAGCAAAATTTTGTTTTTGAAAATTAAAAATTGTGTTTCTGAATAATTTTGTAGCTGAAAAGGAAGTAAAACTGGTTATTTCCAACTCTGGAAATGCACAAAATTAAGAACACACTTACCAAAGTCTATGGATTGGTCAGAGACAGAGGAGGATGCATGGCATTGTGTGCATTTACTAGAACACAAAAATATTACAATAACTCACCTTTCAGCTTAAGAAGCTAGAAAACTAACAAAATGATTCTAAATAAAGAAAAAAGAATTCGTAAAAATGAAAGTAATAATTGTAGGATTATGAAATCAAAAATAGAGTAGATGAATACAACCAAAAGTTGGCTCTTTGAAAAGATCACTAAAATATATAAATATTTGGCAAGTAGAATTAAGGGAAAAAAGAGAGAAGGACGAATAAACAGCATAAACTTAAAAGAGACATGACTACAGACACATTAGGGGAAAAAATTATAAAGCACAACTTTGTACCAATAAATTAAAAATACAGACAAAACAAAAACTGCTTAGGAAAACATAAATCATAAAAATTTGCTTAGGAAATAGAAAACCTGATTAGAACAATGTTCATAGAAGAAACTGAAGGAGTAATAAAACAATTACCTCTAAAAGGGGCAAGAGGTCCCAGTGGTGTTTAGGATGAGTTTTACCAAGCTTTCAAAGAACAGAACATTTTCATATCATTTAAAGCTGATCCAAAATAAAAGAAGAGAGATTGAGAGAAACTACCCAATCATTTTACAAGGCTGGCAAACCTGATAACAAAACCTACAATTATAGTGCGATCAAAGACAACCGCTGGCCAATCTTCTATGAAATCAGATGCGAAATTCTATTACAAATACTTTTCCAGTAAACACCTTGGTACATTACATCTACTATTACGTTCAGACGTCCAATAAAAAAAAAAGTTGCAGAAAAATGTGCATGATTTTATCCAACTTTGTGTGTCCTTGTAAGTTTGTAAGTTGCACTAGAATTGCCAGAAGGCTACTCGAGAAACTGTTAACAGCACTTATTTCTGGGAAGTGGAAATGGAGTATGGGGGGATGGGGAGGTAGATGGACAGATTTGTCACTTTACACATGTGTTCTGTTTAAACATTAATTCTTAACCATGTGTTTACGTTTAAAGTTTTAAAAGAAGGATGGGAAACAGAGTGATTTTGATTGATTACCAATCTAGGGTCTTATTTCCAGAATCCTCTGCAAGACTGATGATTCTCTCCGTATGAGATCAAGCATCCCCTTGACTTGGAGAAAGAGATTTGTTCTCTGAGATCGCAAGGAGCAGAGCTAGGAGGAGTGAATCGAGACTTCAAGGAGACAGATGTCACTTTCCTGTGAGGAAAAACTTTCTTCAAATTAGAGATCGCCAAAGAGAGAATGAATCTCCTTCAGAGGAGATGTTTCCTGTTCAAGAAGAGGTAGGATGAGGTCAGCAGAAGGTAGATATTTTAACCCTGAGGTTCCAGCTTCTTTTCCTAAATGTGATTATACAGATGTTAAAAAGTGGGTTAATCCTTGTTCCATACATTCGAAATCCTTCTCTGTGAATACTCATATATCTATATGGCTTCTCAGAAATTTAAAGTGCTACAAAAAAACAAAGATATATTATTTTTAGCATATTAATCAGTAAGTGCCTTAGTTCTTCATTTAGATTAGTTCTTACAAGTTTTTTATAAAGTTTACCTATTTATCATTACTTTAGAATCCGTATAACAACCTTGTTAGGTAAACAGGACAAATATCTCTCTTTCTCAGATGAGCAAACTGATTCCGGGAAGTTAAGCAAATCACACAGCCAGTTCTCGCTGGTTTAGAAAGGGCATCTCATGACTCCCAGCTCAAGGTTCATGTGAATCGCATCCTCGGTTCACAATATAAAACCTCAGTCAACAGAAGCAAACAATACAATGAGTTAGTGCGATTCCTGGAGCCAAAGGAAATCTGGGTAGGTTTTTTTGTTTCTTCTTCTTCCTGAATGATCTGCCTGGGTGAATAAGGACTGTTGCCTTAATGATCTGTGAGTTTCTCCAGCCGTGTCCTCTGCACTGCGTTAGACCTGGGAAAGCAGCATTTCAGAGAGCCACGTGTCCTCACGTTGGGTGAAAGCCGGGCTGTTTTGATCTACTCCTGCAGTGCTGGTGGTTTCAGACAATTCCCAGGCTAGGCTTTGTCACCGGCGGATGAATCATTCATTGGAAGTTGCTAATAGCCTGGGAAACAGCAATCGGATTGGGGTAAATGGTTGAGCGCTGTTATTTGCGAGTTGTTTACACTAGACTGTAGAATAACTCAAGGGCCAACTGGCCTTAAGTGAATTATTGACTCAGCCTGCGCCAGGCCTGGGGGAGCTGCAATTAACGCTTTAATCACACAGAGCTCCCCGCCCCCCAGCCCCGCGTGTTAACACAGGGGATTTAGTAGCACTCCAGTAAGTTGTTGATGAGGCCTGTGGCGGGATAAAAACCCTTGGAATACAAATGTGACATCTCATGCCCCTTTATTTGTTAGTCAATAATCTGAATAACCCCAGTTTCACAGCTTCTGTGTTGGATTTGCTGTTCCTTTCTCTCCTCCGCTAATCGCCAGCGAGGCGCGATAGGGCAGAGACTTTAACTTTGATTTGAACCCCCCTCCCCCTCCCCCTCAATAAAAGCACAGGTTTTTATCCACATGCGTATATTGCACAGACATCAAAGAAAAAAAAAAGCCTCATGCATTTCCATTAAAGCCGCGCGGACCAGGGGGAGGCACCAAGCTGGGTGCGGGCTTTTGAGGCGGTGGAAATTGATAAGGTTCATCTGCATACAAAAGGCTGAATGGAGAGGCAGCCGGGTGAGCGAGGTCGGACACCCAGATGGATTTTTTAATTCTGGGGAAAATAACACCACGCTCACAAGTGATAACTGAGCCTTTCTTCCCAACTCAGACCAAAATATGATTTCCATTTGTGCATTGGAGGAGAAGAAAATTATACAGAATTTCATTCTGCAGCATAATAAGGCTTCACACTGAATAATACTACCATAAGGCAGTGTAATTACTGAAGGGCAGAAAATACACTTTCAGTTTATATCTAATCACAATACCACATTGTCTGCTTTGGAAAAAAAAATCTGGGGTGGGGGTGCAGCGTGTTGCTAGACTGTGAGTAGGACCCAGGAGAGTTTGTTGGTCCTGGTCTTATCAGAGTCCTGAGAAAAGGTGATGGCTAGGGTGACTTACGGTCTCATCTAAGACTGGTTGCATCAGGGAGGAAGTCGGCTCTCTCTTCTTTGAGGATCTCTAGATTCTAAGAGATGTTGCTGCACTTCTAAAATGACTTGGC
The DNA here is from genome assembly GCF_027409185.1 of Cynocephalus volans. Lineage (NCBI taxonomy): Eukaryota > Metazoa > Chordata > Mammalia > Dermoptera > Cynocephalidae > Cynocephalus > Cynocephalus volans. Next base: position 21,583,993 of record NC_084470.1, read on the forward strand.
CTGATCTATACGGCTCCAGTAAAACCATGGCTACTGCACACAATGATCAGACAAATTTGTTTGAAGGCCAAGAAGCTGCAACTCTTCAGAGACTAAAAGAGAAAGAATCAGCCAAATCACTATTATTGTTTGGCTGGTCTGACTATTGAAGCGGCCAAAGATTTTTGGTATGTTTCTAAAATGTTCATCCTTGATGGACAATAAATTTTTCTTTCCATTTTGTGGTCCATTTCTTATCCACTTTAAAATAATATATGTTTGTTATAAATATTTGGAAATAGAAAAGTCCAGTGGAAAAAACATCCGTTATTCTACCACCCAGAAAAAATAACTGTTAGTATTGTGGTGGATTTTTCTTTCTGAGGGAGGTGTGTGCTTTGTTTTGTTTTGTTTCTTCCTGAATAACAGGATACAGTTTCCACAGTGCCAGAACTTGCACAGTGAATATTAAAAACAATTCTATTAAAAACAATTCTGCTTTGGAAACAATATATTTTACAGTTGTATTTTACATACTGTGTAAGAAGCCTCTGGACTTGTTAGGCCCTAGCCCAGTGGTTCTCAAACATGACTGCGTCAGAATCACCCACAGATTGCTGGGCCCTTCCTGCAGAGTTTCCGGATCGGTACATCTACCGTGGGGTCCAGGACTTCATTCATCATGAGTCATCCCTGATGCTGATGCTGGTTTGGATACCACTTGTTGAGGACCATGCCTTTGAGTGCTGGGGATGGGGTTGAGGAAGGCGCAAGAGGTGAAATTTCCCACGGCACCTGATGAAGGTATTTCTGAAGAAATGCGTAGATTTTGAGGACTTAAGAATAGTATTATGCAATTGTTTGTAGCGCAAATTAATTAAAATTTTAGTCTCAGATCCTTCTGCAGAATTTCTCTACAGTCGTTGCAGCCAGTCAACTTTAGCAGGTCTCACTGATTCATGTGTCTATCTGCCAATGCCAGTCTTGATTACTGTAGCTACATAATACATCCTGAGATCAAATAGAGTGGCTCCTCCCACTTTATTATTCTTTTTCAAAAATTTTTTAGCTATTCTAGTTCCTTTTCTGTATGAATTTTAGAATAATTCTGTCTATTCCTGCAAAAAATCTTGCTGGTCTTTTGATGAAAATTGGATTAGAACTGTATTTCAGTTGGAGAGATCTACCTCTCCATTTATTTTGACCTTTTATTTCTTTCATCAGCATACGAGCTATGCATATTTTGTTAGACTTACACTTAAGTATTTTAGTTTGAGCAATTGTATTTTGAATTTTGGTTTCCACACGTTCATATTTAGTGTATAGAAATACAATCGATCTTTGTGTTTTATATCCTGCAACCTTCCAGAACTCACACTTATTAGATGTTGTTTTGAATTTTTTTTTTTTTTGGAGATTTCTTGTGGTTTTCTATATAGATAATTATGTCATCTGCAAATATGGAGTTTTATTTCTTTCTTTCTTATTCTTACTTTATTGCTCTGATTAGGAGTACCATGTTGAATAGAAGTGGTAGAATAGATATCCTTGCCGTTTCCTGATTTTGGAAATAAGCATTCATTCATTCATAATTAAATATGATGTTAGCTGTAGGTTTTTTGTAGACTCTCTTTAAAAGTTGAGGCAGTTCCCTCTATTCCTACTTTTTTGAGAATTTTTATTAGAATAGGTGTTAAATTTGTCAAATGCCTTTTCTACATCAGCTGATATAATCAGGTGAATTTTTTTCTTTAGCCTGTTTACATGATTGTTACATCAATTGATTTTTGAATATCGAATCAGTCTTCCATCCCTGGAATAAACTTGGTCATAGCATATAATTCTTTTTATATATTGCTGATTTCTCTTTACTAATAATTTTGTTAATTTTTACATCTATATTGATGAAGGATATTGATCTATAGTCTTTTTCATTTTGGGGGGGGCTGGTTTTGGTATTAGCGCAATACTGGCTTCATAGAATGAGTTGTAAAGTCTTTGTCCTATTCTGTTGTCTGGAAGAGATTGTGTAGAATTGGTGTTAATTCTTCTTCCAATGTTTGGTTGAATTTTCAAATAAAGTCACTAGGGCCTGGACGTTTCCTTTTGGGGAGGCTGCCCCTTTCCTGGTCCTTTTGCTAGAGGGAGAGGAGGCTTTTGTTGTTTGTCTGTGCCCAGTAGCATTTCTTGGTTGCTGGCTTCTCTAGTACCCAGTGGTTTATATGAGGCAAAAAGAAAACCCAGGGAACTCACCACCCTGGGTCCCAAGGTCACTAGGAAATTTTCTTTCTTTTTCACATTTCCTAGTCTACTTATGGATGTTTTATATAATGCTCAGCGTGTTTGGCTGTACCTGGTAGAAGGAATGGGGAAAAGTACATCTACTTCATCTTCCCAGAAGTGGAAGCCTTAGTGCATTTTTATAAAAGCTGCTTTAAAGTCATGGTCAGATAATTGCAACCTCTGTGGCATCTTGGCATTGGTGTCTTGATTTTCTTTTTCCCTGTAATTTTCTTGGTTTTTGGCATGTATCCTGGACATTTTATTATTACGGTTTTGAGATTTGTATTTCATTTGAATCACAGGGAGAATGTTATATTTTTGTTTTAACAGGCAATTGATCGTGTTAGGTTGAGGCCACCACTTCAGATCAGCTTCCTATGAGTTGTGGTCCCAATGTCAGCTCAATTTACAAAGGCTTTGTAGTGCTGTTCAGAGTTGTCCGGTCTGTGTGCCACCCAGTGGCCAGTCTGGGGTCTGGGCAGTGGTCTATCACAATTCATTTCTCAAGGCCTAGGTTTACTGTTCAGGGTCAAATCAATGCATGCATCATTCTCAGGTAAGACCATTATTTCACAAACAATTTTAAGGAGTTGATTTTCTGAGCTCTTCCCTCTATGTGATCTGCCTGGTACTTTCTGGTTCTCTGAGGCTCCCACTGGTTCTCTAAGGCTCCCACTTTTTGATCTTCTGGCCAGAAAGCTGTAACTTTATTATCCTGCTCAGATGCCCACCTCTAATAATGGCTCCACATCTCATTGGGAGGATTGGGAGAGGGAAAAGTATTGGAGGTTTGCCCACCTCTTGGGGAATCTTTTCCAATGAGATAGGAAGGTTCCTTTCTCTTAGTATTTTTGCTACTCTGGGCACCGCTTAATGCCACTGCTACTACTATGAGATAGATTGGTAAATAGCACAGAGAAATGAAGGGGGAAATTTGGGGATTTCCTCTTCTCTCTCTCTCTTTTAAATTAGCAGATGTTTTATTAACATGATGCCAAATGTTCAGCTGTTGAGATATAACTTTTGTAGACAAATTATGCAAATGACTTAATTTTTCTTTATCTTAT